>NW_028270164.1:56175997-56522247 GCF_037043375.1 Chiloscyllium plagiosum | reverse complement strand
TTCCTGAAGAAGGGCTTATGCCCGAAACATCGATTCTCCTGCTCCTTGGATGCTGCCTGACCTGCTGCGCTTTTCCAGCAACACATTTTCAGCTCTGATCTCCAGCATCTGCAGCCCTCACTTTCTCCATCCTTAACAGTCGATTTACACTACTGGTTTGTCTATTTCATTATATATTATTTTAAACCTTAATTTAGCTTCTCAGTCTAAAAGTTTCCTTTTGTTGAAGAAAGTCTGGAGAGGTAGACCTTGAGCATCAACCAATTTATTACACGATGCATCATGGGGGAACCACCCATCCTAAGTAAGGCTCAGCAGAACTCCAAAGTATAGCAGACAGTTACAAGATTATATGGAAAACAAGACCTGGGTTGAAACACAGTTTGGCCATTAATTACAAAGTGTCAGGATGGTCCGAGGAGGTACGAATCAAGGGTCAGCTCTCAGGGTCAGCCCTAAAAGATGCTACGCATTCTACAAGTAAACAGGACTGAAAGTTATCAGCTAACATGCTGCTTACAGAGATCCGTGACAAATGCAGGACAGATTACCTTACTTAGAGGAACAACACACACAGCCCCAAATATATATCAGGAATAAAAGAATGACCACAGAAAGATAAGGGCAAATCAAGGACAGCAGTGGGAAGTTGTGTGGAGTCCGAGGAGATAGGAGAAGCATTAAATGAATACTTTTCATCAGTATTCACACTGGAAAAATACAATGTTGGCGAGGAGAATACCAAGATACAGGCTACTAGACTGATATTTGCAAGGAGGGGGTGTTAACGATTTTGGAAAGTGTAAAAATAAGATGTGTCCCCTGGGCCAGGTGGGATTTATCCCAGGATTCTCTGGGAAGCCAAGGAGGAGATTGTAGAGCCTTTGGCTTTGATCTTTATGTCATCATTGACTACAAGAAGAGTTCCAGAAGACTGGAGGATAGCAAATGTTGTCCCCTTGTTCCAGACGGGAAGTAGAGACAACCCTGGTAATTATAGACCAGTGAGCCTTACTTTGGTTGTGGGTAAAGTGTTGGAAATAAGTTGGATCGAAGTATAGGAATAAGTTGATTAGGGATAGTCAACACAATTTTATGAAGGGTAGGTCATGCCTCACAAACCTTTTGAGAAGGTGACCAAACAGGTGGATGAGGGTCGAGCAGTTGATGTGGTGTATATGGATTTCAGTAAGGCATTTGATAAGGTTCTCCTCAGTAGGTTATTGCAGAAAATATGGAGGCACAGGATTGAGGGTGACTTAATGGTTTGGATCAGAAATTGGCTAATTGTAAGAAGACAGGGTGGTGGTTGATGGGAAATATTCAATTGCAATGGAGTTCAATTACTAGTGGTATACGGGAAAGATCTGTTTTGGGGCCACTGCTGTTCGTCAATTTATAAATGACCTGGATGAGGGCTTAGAAGGATGGGTTACTAAATCTGCAGATGACACTAAGGTTGATGGAGTTGTGGATAATGCTGAAGGATATTGCAGGTTACAGAGAGACAGAGATAAGCTGCAGATCTGGGCTGAGAAGTGGCAAATGGAGTTTAATGAGGAAAAGTGTGAGGTGATTCACTTTGGAAGGTGTAACTGGAATACAGAGTACTGGGCTAATGGTAAGATTCTAGGTAATGTGCATGAGCTGAGAGATCTTAGTGTCCATGTACATAGATCCCTCAAAGTTGCCATCCAAGTTGACAGGGTTGTTAAGAAGATAAATGGTGTGTTAGGTTTTATTGATAGAGGAATTGAGTTCAGAGCCACAAGGTCATACTGCAGTTATACAAAACACTGGTGTGGCCACACTTGGAGCATTGCGTACAGTTCTGGTCACCGCACTATAGGAAGGTTATGGAAGCATTGGAAAGGGTGCAGAGGAGGTTTACCAGGATATTGCCTGGAATGGAGGGAAGGTCTTTTGTGGAAAGGCTGAGGGATTTGAGGCTGTTTTCATTAGTGAGAAGAAGGTTAAGAGGTGACTTAATAGAGACATACAATATGATCAGATAGAGTGGACAGTGAGAGCCTTTTTCTTCAGGTAGTGATGCATAGCACAAGGGGACATAATTTTAAATTGAGGGCTGATAGATAAAGGATAGATGTCAGAGGTAAGTTCTTTACTCAGAGAGTAGTAAGGGCGTGGAGTGCCTGCCCGCAACAGTAGTAGACTCACCAGCTTTAAGGGCATTTAAATGGTCATTAGATAAACATATGGATGATAATGGAATACTGGAGGTTAGATGGGCTTCAGATTGGTTTCATAAGTCGTCGCACCATCGAGGGCCGAAAGGCCTGTACTGTGCCGTAATGTTCTATGTTCTATGGAGATTGGTGTCAAAACCATGTTGAAACCTCCATTCTTAGATACATGGTCAAAATGTAGGGTTAGGTCCCGTCATACACAAAGTTCTGGTCAGAAAGGCAGTTCTGAACAAGAATATGGACCACATGAAAGCAGAAACTTGGTAAACAGGGCAGGAACAAAATATAACCAGCCCCTCAGAATATCCAGCAAGGTTGTCAGAACTTGTGGGTTTTCTCCCTTCACCTAGCATTGGAGAAATCTCGAAGGACGAGATGACACAGCCAATGTTACAGCCTTGACTCTGTCACTGCCTGAAGAAAGAGATGAGTTTCAGCCAAGACGCACACTCACACACACAGAGGTGAGCTGCAGTCCAGTACACATCACCAGGAACTCAGGCAGTCAGAGGAAGAGCACCTGATGCGAAAACACCCCAGGAGAAGCTACAGGACAAAGAATGGGACTATGTCCCAGGACTCAGAGGGGGTGGATTTAGTGAATGGAACGAGGTCAGCCAAGTAAACTTCATAGAATATGAGTTCCCTGATTGAAGCTGTTCATCTGGTCCAATCAGGGAGCCCTGGCTGACAGGAGTGGCTGGGGTCCTACTCACCCTATGAGCCGGGTCTGTGCTAGCTGAGTCAGTGCCACACACTTTATACTTGTAAATATAGCATGGCTCTGTGATGGGATACTGGCCTTTGCAGAGTTATTTCAGGAAGGTGCTGTCAAAGTTCCTTTGTGAGTTACGGCAGTGGATGGGTCACACTGCTGCCATTGTGTGACAGTGGTGAATGGAGTAAAAGAAGGTGGAGGACAGGGTTCCAACAAGCAGCTGCATTTTTTATCCTCGATTGGTGTCCAGCTTCTTCAGTGTTGTTGGAGTTGCCCTCAGCCCTCAGCCAAGCAAGTGAAGCGGCACGGTGGCATAGTGGTTAGCACTGCTGCCTCACAGCGCCAGAGACCCGGGTTCAATTCCCGCCTCAGGCAACTAACTGTGTGGAGTTTGCACGTTCTCCCCGTGTCTGTGTGGGTTTCCTCCGGGTGCTCCAGTTTCCTCCCACAGTCCAAAGATGTGCAGGTCAGGTGAATTGGCCATGCTAAATTGCCCGTAGTGTTAGGTAAGGGGTAAATGTAGGGGAATGGGTGGGTTGCGCTACGGCGGGGCGGTGTGGACTTGTTGGGCCAAAGGGCCTGTTTCCACACTGTAAGTAATCTAATCTAATCTAATCTAATCTAATCTATCCCATTGCATTTCTGATTTCTGCCTTGAGGATGATGGGCAGGCTTTGAGGAGTCATGAGGTGAGTTACAACTAAATTCCCAGCCCCTGTATACTCTTCGTAGCCATAGTAGTTTTATGTCTGGCCCATTTAAGCTTCTCATTGATGGTGTGATGAATCTGCTCCTTTAACTAGGTTATGTTGTCCTTGGCTTTTTTTCAGAGAGGTCGTAAATGACACAGTCTCTGAAAAGTCTGGGGTTGAAGGGTTTTAGGGCCAATCTGATAATACCTAACAGGTACTGCCTCTGGCAGAAGGCTTTCAAGTTTTAAAAAAGAACACTTGTACAATGAAAGGGGACTGGCCAGTTCTCCCAGCTCAACTTTTCTCTGGTTTGGTTAGGTCTTTAGCAGTAGTGTTGTAAAAGCTGGTGGACCCAAAGAAGCAGGAGCAGACTGGTCCTCTCTCTCTCTCTCTGATGTCTCTCCAGTAAGAACCTGTGTTTGCTTTTACCTTTTGTGCTAAGGGGTGTTTATTGGGATTGTTGCAAGTATTTGGAATAGCATCATTAAGTTGGGAAGATCTGTTGGGTTTTCGGAGAGGTTAAGTTATTCAGTATTCTGTTTTCTGCTGCTTGTGTTTCATTTAATAATCTTGTAGATAAATTCTGTTTTGTTTAAAACTAAGTGGTTTGACCAGCAGCACTTTTCCTGGAATAGCCACTTCACACCTGCTTAAAACAATTAGCAAAGTTAGGGTCTGGGTTACCTTGCTGAACTGTTTTGAGGGGTCTGGCCTGGTCCATACCAGATTGGGGGCTCTTCCCAGGATTTGTTCTATAGTTCTGATTTGGAATTAGGGTTATTGGACTCAAGGGCAGCGAGTAGTAGGTGTTAGTGTCTTTTGTTCTGAGTGTTGAATTTGGTAGGTTTAAACAATGTTTGGAATAGCAATGGCTCTTTAAGTCACCAAGAGTTTTCTGGGGGTGGAAGGAATGACTTTGGGGGTTTTGCAGAAGATGATTAAGGCCAAGCTGCTGGAATTAGCAGACAAGCTGGAGTTGGATCCGCTTCCTTCTGTGAGGAAAGGAGAGATAATTACAGCAATAGCTCAGCATTTAAATTTGCTGGAAATGACACCAGAATCTTTAGAGATGGGTAAAATTCAAATGAAAATGAAGCAGCCTGAGGTTAGAGGCAAAAGACAAGGTTCCGGCAACAGAAATGAAACAGAATTACGATTAAAAGCAGAGGAAAGAGAAAAGGAGAGAGAGACAGAGAGAGGGAAGACAAAGAAAAAAGGAAAGAGAGAGAAAAGAGACAGAAAAGGAGAGAGCGAGGAATTTCAGAAATTGGCAGGAAAGTCATCTTAAAAGGATGGAGGTAAAGGCAGAAGGTAGGCTTAGCGAGAAAGAGAGTGAGGATGAGCAAACCCATGGTAGCCAAATGCCTCATGAGAAATTGCTTAAATATATTCAAGCATTGCCTAAATTAGATGAGAAGGATGTTTAACTCATTTGAAAAGGTGACTAAACAAATGCGGTGGCCAGGGACCATGTGGGTTTTGCTGATCCAAACAAACCTTGTAGGTAGAGCTAGTGGGGTATTTGCATCACCATCAGAGGAGATATCTTGGGCTGTATGAGGAGGTGAATAAAAGCCATCTCAGGTACATATGAGCTTGTGCCAGAAGCCTATAGGAATCTAAGAAGAGACCATGGTCAAACCTACATTGAGTTTGAAAGAATCAAACAAAGTAATTTTGATAGGTAGATAAGGACATTAAAAATAGAGCAAACCTATGATGCTCTTAGAGAGACAATTCATTTGTAAGAGTTCAAACATTCACTTCCTGAGGTAGTGAGAACTCATGTGGAAGAGCAGAGAGGTGAAACAGCAAGATTGGCAGCTGAAATAGATGATGATTATGAGTTGGTCCATAAATCAAAGTTTGACTTCCAAAATCAGTTTCAATCCGTGAGGGATAGAAATTGGGGGAAAGAGAAATCCTCATGAGGAAAGGGAAAGGTGGATCTTGATAAGATCATAAGGATAACTTACCACCAGGCAAAAAGGAAACCCTTGAAGGGGAAAGAGAAGTCAAAAAAGCTCCGATGTTTTTGCTGCAATAAAGGAGGCCACATTAAATCACAGTGTTGGTAGGTTAGGAAAAGCACTAGGAAGCCAGATATAGGAAAAGAGGATAAGTCAGTGAATTTTGTTGGAGTGGTAATGGAAAGCACAATGGAGGCTGGAAAGCTGCACCAGAATGTACAAGCTGGTCAGAGGTTGGTTAAGGAGGAAATGCCAGATCTTCTTAAACCATATACCTGCAGAGGTAAAGTTTACTCACATAGGCCAGGAACAGCAGATAATGAAGTTACAATACCAAGAGATACAGGATCCTCTCAATCTGTGATGCTGAAAGATGAGAAGATATGTACCTCTGAAGGACTATTGATTGGAAAGGTACTAGTAACAGGAATGCACGGTGACACAAGAAGCACTCAATTATGTAAAGTCAGGTTGGAGTGTCTTGTGAAGAGTGGGGAAGTCGTGGTAAGAGTATTGGACAAACTCTCAGCGCCAGGAATACAGTTGGTCCATGCAAATGATATAGCTGATTCACCAGTAGGAGTGCTGCCTACTGGGGTTGAAAAGCCAGTGGAAACTCAGGCAATAAACCCACACTTTTAATACTTATTCCAGCATTTGAGGAACCTTTTACAAGAGTCTGAATTGATTGCGCAAGTCCCCTACTTCAAACAAAAAGTGGAAATCAGTATTTGTTAACAATAATGGGCATATTGACTAGATTTTCAAAGGCTGTTACATTATGCAATATCACAGCTAAAAGGATTGTAAAGAAATTACTCAAATTTTTCACTAGATGCGGACTACCGACAGAGATACAATCAGATCAAGGGTCAAACTTCACATCAAAATTATTCAAGGAAGTTATGGACAGCTTAAGAATAAAACAATTAAATTTACTGCATACCATCTAGAGTTACAGGGAGCACTAGAAAAGTGGCATCAGACATTTAAGACCAGGTTGAGGGCTTAAAGTCAGGACTATCCAGATGATTGGGATAAGACTTTGGGAGCAATGGTGATTGTCCTGAGTAAAGGTCACCGCCAGATACTAGCTGAACTTCACCAGGGTCATCCAGGGGTTTCCACGACGAAGATACTCGTAAGAAACTATGCCTGGTGACCAGGTTGGATGCCAACATAGCTGCATTGGTGGGGCAATGCCAAAATAGACAGAAATTGCCATTGGCAGTGCCTCCACAGTTGTGGGAATGGTTGGGCAAACCCTGGATTCGGTTATATGTCAATCTTTTATGGGCCCTATGTTCCTGGTAATTGGGGATGCTGAGTCAAAGTGGTTGGCCATGCATAAAGTTTGTTCAGCAAGCTCAGGGATGACAACTGAGCGGCACGGTGGCACAGTGGTTAGCACTGCTGCCTCACAGCGCCAGAGACCCGGGTTCAATTCCCGCCTCAGGCGACTGACTGACTGTGTGGAGTTTGCACGTTCTCCCCGTGTCTGCGTGGGTTTCCTCCGGGTGCTCCGGTTTCCTCCCACCATCCAAAGATGTGCAGGGTCAGGTGAATTGGCCATACTAAATTGCCTGTAGTGTTAGGTAAGGGGTAAATGTAGGGGTATGGGTGGGTTTCGCTTCGGCGGGTCGGTGTGGACTTGTTGGGCCGAAGGGCCTGTTTCCACACTGTAATCTAATCTAATCTAATCTAAATCTAAACTAAGGAGCTGCAAGCATCGCTCGTGATACACAGACTCCCTGAAGTATTGGTCATGGACAATGGGATGTCATTTACCAGCAAGGAATTTGAGTATTTCCTGAAGTTGAATGGCATTTGGTACATAAGGACAGCTACATACCATCCGTCATCCAAGGTTTTGGTAGAACAGAGTGTGCTGGAAAAGCACAGCAGGTTAGGCAGAATCTGATGAGCAGGAGAATTGGCATTTCGGGCAAAAGCCCTTCATAAGGAATCAACATCAATTCTCCTGCTCCTCAAATGCTGCCTGAATCAAAGGAACTGGACCTGAGGCAAAAACATCGCAGGAAAAGCTACAAGAGAAAAACCAGGCTTATATCCCCAGATATGGTGGGGGGGTGAGGGTTGTAGTGATTGGAACCACGTGGACCTCATTGACTACGACATCTTTGATTGGGGTTGTTAACCTGGGCCAATCAGGAAAGCCCTGGCTGACCAATATTAGTATGTCCTCAGTTCAAGAGACTGACTCTGAGTTGGCTGGCCACAGTCAGTGCGCTGTGCGCAAGTAAATAAAGGGTGACTTGGTGACAGGATACCAGTTATTTCAGATACAATCCTTAACTTCCTTACTTAGTCATGGAAGATTCATCTTTCTCAATGGAGTACATTATTATTTGGAGATGCCAGTGTTGGACTTTGTACATTATTATTGATTGTTATCAAATATCTCCTTAACTGTCAGTCACTACTTATCGATCATCTTTTTTTTAATCTAATTTTCAGTCCACTTTAAAAAATTTGTCCATGTACTTTGGTAAACACTTTTCTTTAAGGTTTTTCTTAAGACACCAGTTTAAGACTTAATTTCTCACGCTCAAACTGAATGTGTAAATCTATGTTATGATCTTGACAGCATTGTTACTCCAGCTCATCAACAGGTTTCTAATTAATTAAGTAGAATGAAAATAACAAAAAAAAATTAGTTGTATAAATACTTTTACAGCAGGCCAGTTCACTCAGTTAGTTTGATGGCTAGTGTACACTTTAGAACAAAGCCAATAGAAAGATTGAATTCCTATTCTGAATGGAGTTAGGATATGTCTCCTTACCCTGTCCCTGAAAGGGAAAGACAATGACCTATCAGTGCTAGCAAAAAGCTGCTGTAAAAACAACTCACGGCAAAGTTAAAAATCACACAACACCAGGTCATACTCCAACAGGTTTATTTGGAAGCACTAGCTTTCAGAGCGCTGCTCTTTCATCAGGTGGTTGTGGAGTATAAGATCATAAGACACAGAATTGATATCAAATGTTTACAGTGTGATGTAACTGAAATTATATATTGAAAAAGACTTGGATTGTTTGTTAAGTCTCTCATCTTTTAGAATGACCATGTTGGTTTCAATTCTTTCACATGTGAATCCCAGAACTTTTTAAAAATTACATTCTCAAGTGAATTTTAATAATTGGTGCATAGCAGCCCAGATAATGCATTGAAGGTGTGAGGTGCCCTGTGTGAGGCTGTCTGTGCCCCAATGTTCAGACTGATTCTAATCTAAAAATAGGTACTTACAGAATCTTACATGGATTCATACAGTTTTTGAACAATATAAAATGTAATTCTGCAAGTACAAATTCACCCCACGAACTTATATGTGTGTGCATGTGGGTGTGGGTGTGTGCGGGGTGGGTATGAGTGTCTGTGAGAGAGTGTGCATATGTGTACATATGTGTACGAGTGTAAGTGTAAAGGGGTATAAGTCTGTGAGAGGGTGCGTGTGTGGGTATGAGTGTGGGAGTGTATGTGTGAGCGTATGACAGAGTTCTTGTGTATGAGAGAGGGTCTGCGTGTGTGTATGGGTCTGTTGGAGTGTGTGTGTGTGCGTGTATAGTACAGTGGGGTCACCTGTAGTGCGACATGAACCCAAGGTTCCAGTTGAGGCCATCCCCATGGCTACCGAACTTGGTTATCAGCTTCTGCTCGGCCATTTTGCGTTGTTGTCTGTCCCGAACTCTGCCCTAGAAGATGGTCACCCGAAGGTCCGAGGTCGAATGTCCCAGACCACTGATGTGTTCTCCGACTGGGAGGGAACCCTCCTGTCTGTTGACTGTTGTGCAGTGTCCATTCATCCATTGCCGTAGTCTCTGCTTGGTCTTGCCAATGTACTGTGCCTGCAGCATATGAGATAGACAGTGTTAGCCAAGTCACATGAGTATCTGCAGCGTACATGGTGGGTGGTGGCCCCATGTGTAATGGTGGTATCCGTGTCGACACTCTGACACACCTTGAGCGTCTACTGTGACAGGGTTGTGTGGTGTTGTCCTGAAAGTCGGACAGTTTGCTGCATACAATAATCCGTTCGAGATTTGGTGGTTGTTTTAGGGTGAGAAGTGGAGGTGTGGGGAAGGTCTTGGTGAGGTGCTCATCCTCATTGATAATATGTTGCAGGCCGTGAAGAACATGGTGTAGTTTTTCGGCTCCTGGGAAGTACTGAACAACGAAGAGTACCCTGTCGGTTACAGCTCGTGTCTGTCTCCTGGGGAGGTCATTACGGTTTCGCGCTGTGAATCCATGTAAGATTCTGTAAATACTTTTTTAGATTAGAATCAGTCTGAACACTGGGGCATAGACAGCCTCACACAGGGCACCTCACACCTTCAATGCATTATCTGGACTGATAATTGGCACTTATTGCTAACGTTCACTTGAGAATGTAACTTTATAAAAGTTCTGGGATTTACATATGAAAGAACTGAAACCAACATGGTCATTCTAAAAGATGAAAGACTGAACAAACAATCCAGGTCTGTTTCAATATGTAAACATTTGCTATAAATTCGGTCTGTTACAATCTTATACTCCACAACCACCTGATGAAAGAGCAGCGCTCTGAAAGCTAGTGCTTCCAAATTAACCTGTTGAACTATAACCTGTTGTTTTGTGATTTTTAACTTTGGATAGAGCACACATAAGACAAATGAAACTACCCTTGTACAGCAAAAACACTTTGTGCTGTGTCTAGGAACTGTTGGAATTTTATATAACATGAGAGCAAACATTCAGATTGAGAAACGCTGGTTTAGAAAATTTAGAGGTGTTACAGTTAAGGAGTTTAAAACCATTCAAGGATTTAATAAGGTAGATGGAGAAACACTCTCACCTCAGCCAGTGAAGTCCAGGATAAAATGTAGAATTAAAGCTGGTACATTTACTGATGATAGCACTTCTTTAAACAAAGCCTTATTAAAATTCTGTCCCTCACCCCAAAAACACCATTGAAAATAGGTCAATTCAAACTTCAGTTTGTGGGTGAGAAACTAAGGTCTTAAATTAGGTTCTGAAATAAAGCTTCAGTAGAGATATTTATCCAGGAATGAGGAAAGAATTAGTTCAAGTGGACTGGGAAAAATAGTTAAAAGTTAGCATGATGAATAAGCAGTGACTGTCAGTTAAGGAGATATTTAATAACATTCAACAATGATCTATTCCATTGAGAAATAATTATGGCTAATTAAGGTATTTAAGGGTGGTAACAAATTGCAAGGAAAAGTGTTTGATGCTGCAACAATTTGTTACATCAAGTCAGCTCAAAACTGATGTTAATAGATTTATGTTAAGTCAGAGATAAACAGTTATGGAACCAAAGTGCAGGAAAAACAAAGACTTGATTAAGTGGCAGAAAAGTTGGAGGACTTTGACAAATATTTAAATTGGTTTGTCCTACTTGTTGCCCTGCCCCAATTGCTCCTGATTGGCTGTCTGGATCATTTTGTAGGACTGTTAAGAGTCAACCACATTGCTGAAGCTCTGGAGTCACATGTGAACCAGATGACGTTTTGAAATAGTCTATCTTCTCTGCAACTGCATCATTGTATTCTGCACCCTGTTCTACTACCCTGATGTATTTTGTATGTATGACCTGCCTGTACAGCACATAAAACAATCTTTTTCATAGTACCTTGGTGCATGTGAGAGTAATAAATCAAATCAAAGGTTACTTTAAGGCTAGCACTTTTTTAATTGAATTCATATTTCACCATCTGCCATGATGGGATTCAAATCCAATTCCCCGGAGCATTTGTCTGGTATCCTAGATTAGTAGGAGAAAGTGAGAACTGCAGATGCTGGAGATCAGAGTCGAGAGTCTGGTGCTGGAAAAGCACAGCCAGTCAGGCAGATCCAAGGAGCAGGAGAATCGACATTTCAGGCATAAGCCCTTCATCAGGTTCTACATTAGTAGCATATTTAAATTACAATTACCTCCCCATGGCAGACTTGCCCACTTCTGTCCAATGTTCCTGAAATCTTTTGTTTTCTAGAAACGTGGCCTGCCCTTCTCTGGCCTATCTATATTATTAACAGGCAAGTTGATCTATTTGTCTCTCAATGACAGCAGCAAAGCAGATATAATCCCTAAAGGTTGCAAACTACAGGCATGTAAAGCTGCTGAACTCAACAGCTCCAGCTGTTCTTGAGCAAAGAGTGCAGGCTTCCATAACCAGAAGCAGCTGGCTTTCCCGGGAATGGGGCCACTGGTGCATGATAGCTGCTATAAATCTCCTGCTACACACTCAAATGTACAATTGTTAATTCAGCATTTTCAAGGAATTTCACTCACTCCCACGACTGTTTATTCATCTCTCATCATTTTGCATGTTTCAGTTTGATTTTTAATTGAGGCAAATTCCTACAGATGTGGTTCTGATGGAAGAAACATTCCTGGCAAGCTGTTTGCACATGAATATAAGTACCAAATGTAGGGATAGCCCCAGTCATCAATCAGTTTAACATCAAGGCTGTTCAGTGGAATTGCAGTAAGATTGCACTGTGCTCATCTCCTCACATGTTCTGTGAGATACCATTGTATTTGACATTTGCTCCTTTTTAAAGTTTGGATGCCATATATTCACAAGTCAGCCCTCTTTGTAGTAACACAAAGCTTTGTATCACTCCAGTCAATGTTGCTTCCATGTCGATTTTTGTCTCTAATGATGAAGTGATTTTTCCTGAAGGGTAACATTAGGAAATTGTTTCCAGGTTTACATCCATTGTTATTTGGTTTTGTCATGTGCATTTACAACTGCATTTTGACTATTCTCATTAATATACATGGCATAAACAATCATAGCCTGAGGAAAGTGCCAAACACACATCATAAGAACATACGCTGGGGTGTCAAGCCATCTATCATTCAGACACATTAAGCTCAGTAATTGGGTTATCTTTACAATTTGTACTGTAACTAATACTGATATCAGAGTATCAACTCAAAGAAAGAAAAAATTACAAATGCAGATCTCAATGAGAAGAGAAAGAATAGTCAAATAAAAACAGAAAAATACTTGTTTCATATTCCACTTATTTAAGGTTTAACTTTACACACATTTCAAATCGCTATAATTCCAGCAAAGTATTTTAATAGCAGAAGTAAAATACGGTAAATGCCAGAGAAATATGAAAAATGAGTAGGCCACCTTCCAGCCTGCTCCCCCACTCAGTAAGATCATGGCTGATCTAATTTTACCCTCAACTCTATATTCCTGTATATCCCTGATAATCTTTCTTCACCTTTTGGTAATTAAGACTCCATGTATCTCTACCTTAAAATATTTAAAGACTGCATTCAATGTCTTTTGAGGAAGGGAATTCCAAAGACTCTGAACCCTCAGAGTGAAAAAAGGTTTTCTCTTCTCTCTGTCTTAAATGGGATCCCCCACCACCACCACCACCACCTTATTTTTACACTGTAATTACATTCAATAAAGAAAATGTGGGAAATATGACAGGTCATCAAAAATAATGATAACTGTTCCTCTCTGCCTGACTTGCTGAGTATCACCTAACTTTGTGTTAGATTTGTACTCTAGGACAAAGCAGTTTTAAATCTTTAACTGAAAACTGAGAAGGTGTAGCCAGCACTGAGAGCAAGAAAGTTCAGGTGTAATGTAATTACATGCATTGCAGACTTGTGCTGTTATCTCCTCCATCTTTTAAACTGGATGTTTGCTTTAATGTTACATGACTGTATGTGTCTCTGATTAGAAAGAAAATTCACAGGAAATTCCACCCTGATTTGTTCACTCTCCAGATGTCAGGAAACAACATGTTCCAAGTTCCCAAAAATTTCCTTTTCTTCGTATCAGGCTATGAACACTAATCTGTTCAAAATATTAACAGCAAAACCTCTGCCTGCCAGCATATGGACAGCGCCTGCTGAAGGTACAACAACTCAATATAGTTCCAGTCAGCTTTCTTCTCGTAATACTGAAAGTGGTGCATTTACATTGTCATGAGGAACCAGGATTGTGGCAGCGTTAATGGACAGATATAAAGAAATATCAAAAAGAATGATGGAGCAGGATCTCTCTGGAATCCAGATCTGGACTCAGATCCCAGATTCATGTGATCTGATGTCACTATTATATAGCTTCTTACATTAACACTCAATGGCAACTCTAAAGTAAGGGTATAGTTAATCCTTTTTTGCACATCACTTGCATTAACCCATGAACATTACTTACTCATCTTCGATACTATGCCCCTCCCCTCCCCCCTACCACAATAGATCCTTCAATCTGACTCATCATGCTGACAAAGTTTCTCAAAGTAAGCTAGTCACATTTGCCTGTGTTTGGCCCAAATCCCTCTAAACCTTTCCTATTCATATATCTATCCAAATATCTTCTAAATGTTGCAACTGTTCCTGCATCTGCCACTTCCTCTGGCAGCTCATTTGACCACACGAACTACCCTCTGTGTGAAAATGTTGCCTTGCATGTCTTTTTTTAAATCTTCCTCCTCTCACTGTAAAATTATGCACCCTAGTTTTTCCACACCCTAAGGAAAAGACTCTTGCTATTCACCGTATCGATGCCCCACATGATTTTATAAGCCCCTATAAGGTCACCCCTCAATCTCCTACACTCCAGTGAAAAAAATTCCCAGAATAATCAGCCTTTCGTTATAACTCAAACCCTCCAGTCCCTTTAACATTCTTACAGCTATAGAGTCATAGAATTGTCCAGCGTAGAAATAGACCCTTCAGTCCAACTCACCCATGCCAACCAGATATCCTAAATTAGTCTCGTCCCATTTGCCAGCATTTGGCCCACGTCAGTGTCAGTGATGTGTTTACCTGAGTGTGCCCTTGAGTCCACACAAGCTAAATTACCCACAAAGATGATTGTCTCTGCACTGGTGGAGGTTGAAGGCTGATGCTATGTCAGGGCTTCGTCTGAGGGTTCATACCATTCCTCCACAGAGATGCTGCTGCCCAGGAGGGATCAGGCGATTGTCCTTTTCTTAATGTAGTTGGTTCCTTTGTAGGAAAAGCGAGGGATTTTAGTTGACAAAGAGTAAGAGAAGAGAAAAAGACATGAAAAATGAGAAGAGCAGAGTACTAAGTCGCTGACAGACTAATTGGCACATTGCTGTTTCCCCACCACCACAAAAGTGGTGGTGGTCTCCTCTGTCAAGCCACCAATCCAATGATCTTTTGGCCCCATATCTGCCATCCTCCCCACTCCCGCCACTCATGGTTTTCTCTGCCTGGTTTTGGGCACATTTTCCCCCGCACTGAGTTAAGGAAAAAGCTGGAGTATGACAGAAGTGGGCACAGGAGCAGTTATGGGATCGCGCTTTACCATGTGAGGCAGTGAGGCGTCCCCATTGAGTGAGCAGCACTTGATGCAGGCAGGAAGGGTTCGTAGTTTATAGAATTTCTACAATGTGGAAACAGGCCATTCGGCCCATCAAGTCCATACCAACCATCCAAACAACATTCCATCCAGAACAACCCCATTCCCAATCCAACTAACTTACACATCTTTGGATTGTGAGAGGAAGCGGGAGCACCCAGACGAAACCCCACACAGACACAGGGAGAACGCATAAACTCCACACAGTCAGTCACCCGAGGCTGGAACTGAACCTGGGTCCTTGGCACTGAGGCAGCAGTGCTAAACACTGAGCCACCATGCCACCCTTGATAAAGGCAACAATGTGGATATGAGCCCTTGAGTGAACATATTGCACATGATGCTGAGGTCTGTGGTCATTTAGTCACAGCGAGATACAAGGGCAGTAGCAGTGTTATAGAGAGCAATAACCCTGTAAGTATGAGGTAGCAGAAAGATGATGGTGTTGCAGGTCATTGGCCTTCTTGACTTTTCATTGCAGCCACAGAACTGACCCTTCCTATGATACCTGTCTAGGCTGGACTGCTCAGTTACGCTAGCACCTTGCTACAGGGAAGAGGACTGACCATCTCTCTCTGACTTCATCTTGGAGGCTAGTCTCCATAAACTTTGAGTTGAAAGTGAGGACTGCAGATGCTGGAGATCAGAGCTGAAAATGTGTTGCTGGAAAAGCGCAGCAGGTCAGGCAGCATCCAAGGAGCAGGAGAATCGACGTTTCGGGCATGAGCCTTTCCTCATTCCTGAAGAAGGGCTCATGCCCGAAACACCGATTCTCCTGCTCCTTGAATGCTGCCTGACCTGCTGCGCTTTTCCAGCAACACATTTTCAGCTCCATAAACTTTGAGTCAGGTTCATTAGCTTTGAAACCATTTCCAGGTCACTGGCAATGATCACCACTAGCGAAGGGGCATTTTCGGACTGGCAGTATCTGAAGTAGTGTCCTTTAAATATAGTTTCAGAGCCTTTGTTCCCGGAAAGTCAGGTATTACATCATCCATCCTGCTCGCTGCCACGCTACACCTTCAAAACAGGAAATCTCTGCTCAGAATCTTACAGGTTGAGCTAAATCATTCATCAAGAAGTTTGAGAAGCATTTCCCAAACAGAGAACAATAGAATTATGATCACTGTGCTCTGTAAACTGTAAATGCCAGGACAACTGTGTTTAAAACTGAAATTAATATCAAGGGGTATGAACAAAATGTGGGTGACTAGCTTTAAGATACAAATCTGCTTTGTTTTAACTGAATACATATTCAAAAGGGAATGTAAGGAAGAATGAAATAACACAGGGAAAGAAAATTGAAATGAAAACAGAATATGCCAGAATTACTCGACAGGACGAGGAGCACTGAATTCTAGCTGAACTGATCTGATTTCATTTCTGGTTTTGGATGAAAACTTTTCGATTTTGCAACACCCCAGAGATTCACAGCTCCCTGGGGACAATTAACTACATCAAATTTCAATATAATGCCATTGTGTAATTTTAGTTAGTCATGGCTCTAGAGTCATAGAGTTACACAGCACGGAAACAGACCCTTTGGTCCAACTTGTCTGTGATGACCAAAGATCCTAAAGCCATCTAGTCTCATTTGCCTGCATTTGGCCCATATCCTTCCAAACCCTTCTTTTTCATCTACGCATCCAGATGCCTTTTAAATGCTGTAATTTAACCCACCTCCACCACTTCCTCTGGCAGCTCATTCCATACACGTACCACCCTCTGCATGAAAAAGATGCCCTTAGATCCCTTTTAAATCTTTCTCCCCCTCACCTTAAACCTATGCCGTCTAGTATTGGATTCACCTGCCCTGGGAAAAAGACATAGGCTATTCACCCTTATCCATGCCCCTTATGATTTAATAAACCTCTATAAATTAACCCCTGAGTTTCGAACGCTCCAGGGAAAATAACTCCAGTCGATTCAGCCTTTCCCTATAGCTCAAACTCTCCAACCCTGGCAACATCCTTGTACATTTTTTCTGAACTCTTTCAAGTTTAACATCATCTTTCCTATAGTAGGGAAGCCGGAATGGAATGCAGTATTACAAAAATAGCCTAACCAATGTCCTGTACAGCCCAACTCCTAACCAATGTCCTGTACAGCCCAACTCCTAACCAATGTCCTGTACAGCCCAACTCCTATACTCAATGCTGACCAACAAAGGTAAGCATACAACTTTAATGATATCCTTCCCACAGCAGGGTGACCAGAACTGAACACAGTACTCTAAAAGTGGCCTCAACAATGTCCAGTACAACCCTAGCATGACATTCCAACTCCGATACTCAATGCGCTGACCAATAAAGGCCAAATTTCTTTACTATCCTGTCTACCTGTGACCCCACCTTCAAGGAACTATGAACCTGAACCCCAAGGTTTATTTGTTTGGCAACTTTCCCCAGGACCCTATTATTAAGATTATAAGTCCTGCCCTGGTTTGTCTTACCTCCCAATTTGATGAATGATAGCCTCTTCTTGTGGTATCGTGCAGATTGAATTTTGCCATTGACAATGGAATTTATATGCGTTGATTGTATTTAAATGTTCTATCTTTGGATTAATGAGAAGGATTAATGGTGACAAAAATATTCTGAGCAATCTCACTGCTAGTCTCCTTCTCTCCTTCGTTGTTTATTGGTAACAATTTCCTGATTCACCAATGATGGCTTTCCTCACAGTTCTGTAAATCAGAACCAATCAGCACCAGTTCAACATTCTTTAAAAAAAAATTGGATGGCTATCACATAGAAGCCAATCAAGTACATGTGTAACTCATCTTCACACTTCAAGTGCACTATGATGTGAATTTTAAAAAAATATATATACCTAAAATTGCAAAGCGATGTTGATCAATTGGGCCAAATGAGTTGTGGAGTTGCAGATGAGTTTAATTTAGATGGATGTGAGGTGCTGGACTTTGGTAAGATGAATAAGGGCAGTAGCCTCATAATTAATGGTAGGACCCCGGTAGTGTTGTCAAACAGTGAGATCTAGGGATTCAGGTACATAGTTCATTAAAAGTAGCATCAGGTAGACAATGTGGTTAAAGAGAACGTTTGGAACGCTTGCCTTCTTTGTTTAGAGTATTGAGTTTGGGGGTTGGTCCATTATGTTGGGGTTACACAGGAAAATGGTGAGGCCACTTTTGGTGTACTCTGTACAGTTCTAGTCAGCCTGCTCGAAAAAGGATATTATTAAATTGGAGTGAGTTCAGAAAAAAAACTTACAAGTGTGGTACTGGGATTGTAGGGTTTGAGTTCTCAGGAGAGGCTAGATGAGCTGGGACATTTTCACGGGAGCGTAGGAGGTTGAGGGGTGACCTTACTGAGGTTTATACAATCATGAGGAGTATAGATAAGGTAAGAAACAAAGTCTTTTTTCCTAGGATAAAGGAGTCCAAAACTAGGGATCCTAGGATTAAGGTGAGAGGCGAATGACTTAAAAGGGACCTGAAGGGCAATGTTTTCACACAGAGGATGGTTCATTTGTGGAATGAACTGCCAAAAGAAGTAGTAAGTGCAGGTCCAGTTTCAACATTTAAGAGTCATTTGGATAGATATATGAATAGGAAGGATTTAGAGGGGTATGAACAAAATGCAGGCAAATGGGACTAGTTTAATCTGGGAAACTTGGACGACATGGACGAGTCGGACCGAAGGGTCTGTTCCATGCTGCATGGCCGCATGAGATATTTAGATTTACTTCAAACAGTTATAAAACGTGGAATAAATAACATCACATGGTCATAAGAGAAGAGGAAGGTTCAAGAAAAATCCCATTTCTCAAAACACTGCGAATGACAGCAATTTCATTTTCACTGAAGAACACAGATGCTGCCAACACATCGCGCATAATTGAGTCATGGTTTATGTCAGTCCTGCCTCGATTTGTAGTTCTTGTACAGTTCTTGTGGGTTCTAACTGAAGAGACTTGTACAAATAAAAGAACACTCCAGCAGAGCACTGAGTCATTATGTGAAGAACAAACGAAAACATTCTCCCTGGGTGTCCCGTTCTGTCCTATCCCTGAACCAACAACATCCTGCAGATCTACTTATCTCCTTGATGTCTGTGAGTTCTTGCATGTGCAGCTGAGTTGTTCTACGTCATACTGCGACTACTCCTACTACACAGATCTTTGAAATGGCTCAAGAACAGAAAAAAAAGCCAGACGTAAAAGCAAGTTCACTCTTACGGACAGTTTGCCTGTCAGTGCCTACCCGTCAATAGATTAGCTCATCATTACTCTCAAAGGGAGAGGGAAATATATCCTTGAAAAAGAGACTTCTCCCAATGTCTCTACCGACCTTCTGAAAGAGCCTTATTTACCCTGTTCCATTCTCCCACTTGGAAATGTGGCATTGCTGAAGACAAGGAATAACACTAGTGCTTCATACAATAAAATGTTACATGAAGAAATCCGCTGCTACACAGAACACTGAATGGATTGTTAAGTATCTTGCAACCTTTGGAAAGGCAAATCAGGAGGAAGGACTTATACACATAACAGCAGGATCCTGGGGAGTGTTGCCGAACAAAGAGAACTTGGGGGTGCAGGTTCATAGCTCCTTGAAGGTGGAGTCGCAGGTTGACAGGATAGTGAAGAAGGCATTTAGTACATCTGCCTTTATTGGTCAGTGCTTTGAGTGTAGGAGTTGGGGTTGTACAGGACACTGGCTAGGCCCCTTTTAGAATACTGCATTCAGTTCTGGTCTCCCTGCTATAGAAAAGTTGCTGTTAAACTTGAAAGGGTACAAAAAGATTTACAAGGATCTTGCTAGGGTTGGAAGGTTTGAGCTACAGGGAGAGGCTGAATGGACTGGGGTTATTTTCCTGGAGCATTGGATACTGAGGGGTACCTTATAGAGGTTTATAAAATCATGAGGGGCATGGATAGGGTGAATAGACAAGGTCTTTTCCCCAGGGTGGGGGAGTCCAGAACTAGAGGGCATAGGTTTAAGGTGAGAGGGGAAAGACTTAAAATGAACCTGAGGGGTAACTTTTTCACGCAGAGGGTGATGTGTGTATGGACTGAGCTGCCAGAGGAAGTGATGGAGGCCGGTACAATTACAACATTTAAAAGGCGAGTTTTAAGAAGATTTGTAGCTCAGGTTGAGGTTCTGGATGTAGGTTTGCTCACTGAGCTGGAAGGTTCATTTTCGGACCTTTCGTCACTATGCTAGGTAACATCATCAGTGAGCCTCCAGTGAAGCACTGGGTTTAGTGACCCACGTTCCTCACAGAAATAGACAGTGGGTCACTAACACCAGTACTTCACCAGAGGCTCACTGATGATGTTACCTAGTATGGTGGCGAAAGGTCTGAAAATGAACCTTCCAGCTCAGCGAGAAAACTTACGTCCATTTAAAAGGCATCTGGATGGGTATATGAATAGGAATGGTTTAGAGGGATATGGGCCAAGTACTGGCAAATGGAACTAGATTAGTTAGGATATCTGGTCGGCATAGACGAGTTAGACTGAAGAGTCTGTTTCCATGCTGTATATCCCCATGACTATAACGTTAGAGGATTAAAAACGTTTGGAAAGGTGAAGGTGCAGAACAAAATGGAACATTGTCTTTGAGTGAAGGACTATTAACCAACTTCAGAGCACGGTAAGAGAAATCAATCAAAGTTTTCCATTCTGGGTATCGTCCAAGAAGTATCAGCACTGGCACGTGAGCTGAAGGCTTCCTCCATGAAGTATTATTCTATGAATGACACTTTCTAGACCATGTACAGATCCAGGAACCTGAAGTCTTGTGTCACAACAGATTAATGCTAAGATGCATTCTGGACATAATCTATCAGCACTCACTACCTGCACTGAAAGAGAAATGGCTACCTCAAGGCTGATGATTATCAATGGGATCTATCCCATTACCCCGCCACAGGAGAGGAAAATAACAAAACAAATATTCTCTAATCAACTTGTTCAGAGATACTACTACCTCTAAAACAGATGGGACTTGAAGCTGGACCTTCTACCTCAGAGGTAGAGATAATACCACTGTGCCATAGAGGCTCAAGAAGGAACATAGAAACAGAAAATAGGTGCAGGAATAGGCCATTCAGCCCTTCAAGCCTGCACCACCATTCAATACAATCGTGGCTGATCATGCAATTTCAGTAACCCACTCCCGCCCTCCCCCGTACCCCTTGATCCCTATAGCTGCAAGGCCCATGCCCCGCTCCCTCTTGAATTTATCTATGAACTGGCCCCATCAGCTTCCTGTGGGAGAGAATTCCACAGGTTCACAACTCTCTGAGGGAAGAAATTCTTCCTCATCTCAGTCCGAATGGTTTGCCTCTTATTCTTAGACTGTGACCCCTAGTCCTGGACTTCCCATCATTGGGAACATTCTTCCTGCATCAAGCCTGCCCAGTCCCATCAGGATTTTACATGTTTCTATGAGATTCCAGCTCATTCTTCTAAAGTCCAGCGAATACAAGCTCAGTCCAACCATCTTTCATCATATGTCAGTCCTGCCATCCCAGGAATCAGTCTGGAGAACCTTCGCTGGACTCCCTCAATAACCAGAATATCTTTCCTCAGACTAGGAGACCACAACAGCACACAATACTCAAGATGTGACCTCACCAAGGCCCCGTATAACTGCAGTAAGATATCCCTGTTCCGATACTCAGATCCTCTCACTATGAAGCATGTCATTCACTTTCTTCACTGCCTGCTGCACCTACATGCCAACCTTCAGATTCCATGACACCCCGGTCTCATTACACCTCACCTTTCTCTAAACTGCCACCATTTAGATACTAATCTACTTTTGTGATCGAAGTGAATAACCTCACATTTAGAGTCATGGAGTATTGGTCCAACTCGTCCATGCCGATCAAATATCCTAAATTAATCTAGTCCCATCTGCGAGCACTTGGCCCATATGCCTTTAAACTCTTCCTATTCATATACCCATTCAGATGCCGATTAAATATTGTAATTGTACCAGCCTCCACCACTTCCTCTGGTAGCTCATTCCATACACACACCATCATTTGCATGAAAACGTTGCCCATTATGTCTCTTTTGTATCTTTCCACTCTCATCCTAAACCTATGCCCTCTAGTTCTGGACTCCCCCAACTCAGGGAAGAGACTTTGTCTATTTATCCAATGTATGCTCCTCATGAGTTTATAAAACTCTATAAGGTCACCCCTAAGCCTCCAACACTCCAGGAAAACAGCCCCAGCCTATTTAGCCTCTTCCTATCGCTCAAACCCTTCAAAATGTATCAACATTATATTGCACTGGTCAAATATTTGCCCACTCAGCCAGTCTGTCCAAGTCACCCTGCAGTCCCATAGCATCCTCCTCATAACACACACTGCCACCCAGCTGAGGGTCGTCTGCAAATTTGGAGATATGGCATTCAATTCCTTCATCTAAATCGTTAATGTATATTATGAACAGTTGGGGTCCCAGCAGTGAACCTTGCTGTGCCCCACACGTCACTGCCTGCCACTCTGCTTCCTGACTGCCAACCAGTTCCCTATCCATGTCAATACATTACCTCAGTTACCATGAGCTTTACTAATCTCTTGTGTGGAACCTTGTCAAAAGCCTTTTGAAAGTCCAGATACACATCTTCTGCTGATTCACCCTTGTCCTCTCTACTGGTCACATCCTCAAAACATTCTGAAATATTTGTCAAGCATGATATCCCTTTGGCGAACCCATGCTGACTTGGCCCGAATCTGTCACCGCTTTCCAAATGCTCTGTTGTTACATCCTTAATGATTGACATTTACCCCACCACTGATGTCAGGCTAACCAGCCTATAATTCCCCATTTTCTCTCTCCCTCCTTTTTTAAAGGGTGGGGTTACATTATCCTCCAATCCATCTGAACTCTTCCAGTGTCTACAGAATCCTGGAAAATGATCACCAATGCATCTGCTACTTCTAGGTCCACTTCCTTAAGTATACTGGAAAGTAGAGCATCAAGCCCTTGGGACTCATTGGGTTTTAATCCCATCAATTTCCCCAATGCCATTTCCTGCCTAAAAAGGATTTCATTTAGTTCCTCCTTCATACTTCACCCTCTGTCCCCGAACATTTTCTGAAGATTATTTGTGTGCTCCTCAGCGAAGACAGATCCAAAGTATTTGTTCAACTGGTCTGCCATCTCCTTGTTGTCCATTATGAATTCACCTGATTCTAACTGCAAGGGACCTAAAGAAGGAAACATAAACAAGCTATCAATCTCTAAAACAAATGAAAGAACTGAAAGTCCTGGAAGTCTGAAACAAAAAATGGTGGAGAAATACAACAGGTCTGGCTGCATCTGTAGGGAAAACAGAGCTTCAAGTCCAGTAACCCTTCATCAGGTCAGAACAAACTTTCAAACTGAACAGTTTGTATCTAAATCAGCCACGTGGTATTATAATCAATATTCTAATACCACACTTTGAAGGAAATTAGGATTTGAACTCAAATGTACTTCACCCAGAAGTAGGGACACTACAACTGTATCTCAAGAAATTGCCAGGTTGATCACTTTTCTGAAAACCATTAATGGCCAATTTCCTTTTTAATAGGTTGCAGCTGCTCCCATTGCTAGCAGGTGAGACTGTCTATAAAGAGGCTTTAAATTAGGCCTATTGAAGAAATTGTGTTTCCTCTCTGTACAATAAGGTTAGAGTTGGTGATTAAGTAGTAGTAGTTGTGTCTGTGGAACACAGTACGCCAGGGAGGTTGGTTTCTTGGTGGGGCTTCAGTTGTGCATCTTCTGTTTTTAGGTATTTTTTGATGCTTGAGATTTGTGGTGTTTTTAGGTTGCTGAAGTAATGTGATGCAATCTTTCTATTATTTAACAAGCTCTCACTTTCAAATTCTGAGCTTCTAATGTTAGTCATGTTTATTTTCACAAAGAAAAGCCTGTTATGAAACTAATGTTTAAAAATTGTGATTTTTTTGCATCCAATAATTGTGCTGTGTTAAGGAGATGTGGTACAAGATTATGTTTGAAGTAAGTTTTTATGTATTTAGTCAAACATTTTAAAGTTCAATAGCAATGTAATTTTAATTCCCTTCATAACTTTTCAAAGTTTGTTTCTTCTGTTAAATTGCTCACATTTCTTCTGAGTGGTGATGCCAAGATTAGGTTTAGTTCTGCCTGTTTTTAATGTCTTTGTCTGCTCAGTTGAGGCCTTAACTGTGTCTCTTTACGGGGTGTGAAACTCCATTGCTTCCTTAATGTGTACTTTTTGTAGTGTCTGCTTTTTGTTCAAAGTGAATGTAGTTTAACTCATTTGAAAGCAGGATAGTTTTACTACTGAGTGGGTGAAATTAATAAGTAGTCCTATTAGCACGAATATCAAAATTGTGATAATCTAGATGGCTCTCATCATGTGATTAACTTTATAAGCATTCTTGAAGTAACATTTTATCACTGTTCTATTTGGCACCTTATAATGTAAGGGTGAGATGTCAGTGGTCATAAATCCATGTTTATATATACAATTCCTGTTTTTTCAGCTCAGTCAGCGGTGTCTTCATGCTAGTAATCCATCAGCCTGTGTAAAGCTCATGGTAACAGTACTGTTATCTTTTTAATAAGTGTTAGCCCCATATCTCCCAGCTTAGATTAGTTGGCTCTCTGAAGTTTGTCCGTCTGACATACACTTGCTCCTTTTAATGAGAGCCCAAAGCACTTGTTGGTGAGTTTAAAATGTGTGGTGGGATGTCTGTTTCTGAGGAAGTTGCTGATGGTTTTGTATTGACACAATCTGTAGATGATTGAACCCTGTGCATATTGTACCATTTTTCAATGTAGTAACACGACCTGAGGTTCTTCACCGGGTGGATGAGCAGACAAAAATTTGGCACTGAGCCAAAGCTGTTGTGGGATGACTAAAAGGTAGCTTTTAAGGATGGATTAGTGTGTATGAAGTAAGGATGTAGTTTTGGAAAATTCTGGGCTGCATTTTAGAAGTAGTCCTGTATTGGAGGCAGGAATGATAGAATAAAGCACTTGGGTTGCTTGTTTTTGAAAATCTATTTTTTTTTAATGGTAACACAACTTTAACTGAAGTGAAGGCTGTTCTGCTCTGTGGAATGCACAGTCCAGTGCAGGAAATCCATTGTTACATTTGTGGTCTTTGTCATCTATAACGGCCAAGACATTTCCCAAAAGCTCAGTTGTGTGGTGTGGCAACGTCCCAATTGGCTGAGCGCTTTGATTGGCCAACCGATCGGAGCCCAAATGAAGTTTTGCAATTGACTCTATTTAGCCCTGTTAAGGATTTCAAAAGGAAACCTTGCCTGGAATCCCTCCATTGCTGTAATAACTGGAGCTGTGTGAAGTGAATTGGGGTGGTGACTGTGGAGGGTGTATCCATGCTGTCAGAATGAATAAGAAATTGGAGTGTGGGAATGGGACAAGCAGTGACTTTATCAATCTTTTCCTGGCATTATAAAGGTTGATCTGTAGTCCTAGGAATCCAATGATTTGTTGCATTTATAGGCAGCTAAACAGCATGGAAACAGACCCCTCGGTCCATCTGGTCCAAACCAACCATGTTCCCAGAGTAAATGAGTCCCACTTGTATGCATTTGGCCCAGACTCCCACAACCTTTCCTATTTGTTTACTTATCCAAATGTCTTTTTCAATGTTGTAACTGTACCTGCGTCCACCACTTCCTTTAGCAGTTTATTCCACACTGCTTTTTCTAAAAGCAAATGTTATCCCTCATGCCCTCTGTAAAAATTTCTCCTCAAAAGTATGCTCCCTGGTTTTGAATTCTCCACCCCAGGGAACTGACCTTTGCTATTTACTTTTATCTATGCCCTTTTTTATTTTATAAACCTTTCAAGTCACCCCTCAACCTCATATGCTCCAGTAGGGGAAAAAGTCCCAGAATATCCAGCCTATTTTTAGAATTCAAACCTTCCATTCCTGCATATTGTTTTTCTATCAACCAACAGTTTGTCTGATTTTTTTTTTTTAATTTAGAGTCCCTTAGGCTTGAATATAATATTTATAAAATGTTAAGTGTGCTGCCTTACCAATATTGAGGGGTTAGTCAGTAGTGGGTCAGGCTGGAGGCCCAATATGATCCTGTGAAGAAGGCAGATAAATCAAACAGTAAGAATAGAATTGACAGCATTGAGTTTCATCTCCAACCTGTTACGGCCTTTCAGAATTAATCAACTTGTAGAACGGTGGTATGGATGGGATGAACAAGGGTAGTAATGAAATAACTGTTTTTGAGACCATAAAGTTGCCCAGTAGAACAGTATGTTCTTCCCTAGTGTTGTGGGATCATGCCATTATTGAAGTCACAGTTCCCTCTGTCCCAGATTTCTCGTAAGTTTTTTTTTAACAATCTCTTACACTTTATCATGGGCCCAAAATATCAAAGACGAGAAACTATCCTTCAGTTACATGGAGCTTTGCCAGATCCCAGCTGAAGTTATTATGCTCTGGATATTGGATATCTGATATTTTGGCCTGCAACATGCTGCTATATCAAATGATACTAGGCACAAAGTTTTTAAAATGAAAAGATTAAGTTACCTGGAATTTTGATGTGAAGTGAATTTGTGTGGGATCAGAAGTCATTCATTGTCCAATCCTAGTTGCCCTTGAGAAGGTGGTGGTCAGCTGCTGTCTTGAACTGCTGCAGTCTGTCTGCTGTGGGTTAACCCACAATGCCTTTGAGACAGGATTCCAGGATTTTGACCCACTGACAGTGAAGGAGCAGTGATGTATTTCCAACTCAGGATGTTGAGTGGCTTGGAACTTGCAGGTGGTGGTGTTCCCAGACTTCTACTACCCTTGTTCATCTTGATGGCATGATCATGATGTCTCAGGAGTTTTCGCAACTTTCTGCATTGCATCTTAAATGGTACACACGACTACTACTGAGTCAGTAGTGGAGGGCCCAGATGTAGTACCATTTGATCTTTGTCCTGGAGAGTGTCAAGCTGCTTGTGTTGGAGCTGCACCCATCCAGGCAAGTGGGAGAGTATTCCATGTTGAAACTTTATTGCTGGAACAGCACAGCAGGTCAGGCAGCATCCAGGGAACAGGAAATTCGACGTTTCGGGTACAGGCCCTTCTTCAGGATTCCTGAAGAAGGGCCTGTGCCCGAAACGTCGAATCTCCTGTTCCCTGGATGCTGCCTGACCTGCTGTGCTGTTCCAGCAATAAAGTTTCAACTTTGATCTCCAGCATCTGCAGACCTCACTTTCTCCTCCAGAGTATTCCATCACACTCCTGACTTCCACATAGATGGTGGACAGGATTTAGGGAATCAGGAGGTGAGTTAATCGTTGTAGGATTCCCAGACTCTGACCTGCTCTTGAGATCACTATTTAAATAGCTAGTCCTACTCAGTTGCTGGACTCAACGCTAATTGTTTTGTTTTCACCAATGCTGTCAGACCTGAGTTTCTCCAGCAATTTTTGTATTCCTACAATGTTTTGGCCTCAATGGCTATGACAAGGCATGTATACTGTAAAATTCACCAAGTGAAAGGTCATCCTTTCATTCATGGGATGTAGGTCTTGTTGGCTAGACCAGTATTTATTGCCCAGAGTACAGTTAAGAGTCAAACATTTTGTGGCTTGAAGTCACATGTAGGCCAGACCAGGTATGGGTGATGTCCTTGGAGAAAGTGAGGACTGCAGACGCTGGCGATCAGAGCTGAAAATGTGTTGCTGGAAAAGGCAGCATCCAAGGAGCAGGAGAATCGACGTTTCGGGCATGAGCCCTTCAGGGTGGGTGATGTCCTTCCCTAAAGAACATCCATGATCATAGGCTTTTGACTACCTACAGTATTTACATGGTCACCATTCTAACCAACATTTTTAATTGCAGATTTTTAGTGAATTCAAATTTGATTCCAGCTTGATGTTAGTCTGGTATTCTGGATTCTAAGTCCAGTGATATTATTTCCCTCACTACCCCTTCCCCCTCCATCCTATGGATAATTTAAAGATTGATGTTCAGTAACTGTAAATTTCTGACTTGAGCTTAAGTGATCTTGGTTGCAATGTTAAAACCGTATTAAATCTCGCATTACGAGGTTGATCATTAACCAGGTCGGTACATGTAGGAACACCTTCCAGGGCATTGCACATTACAAATACAGATCATGCATAATTCGGATGAACTAAAGTTCAAAGGTGGGAGATAATAGGACCAAGGTATGGATTCATAAAAACTTGGTAACTTTGCATTTTTGCAAGTGCTTCGGTTTTTTTTTTATTTGGCACATGCCCTGTTTGCAACAAAAGTAGTTTTGAGTACAGGTTGAAAAGATGGGGACTGTAAACTGAAGTGATACACTCTGGGGCTCACTCAATACCACAATATAAACTGTAATTGATATTTTTCAGCCAGTGTTCCACTGTAGTTGGTACTGGGCATAAGTCATCTTGTATCAAAGACTGTTATCAGCAGAAAAGACTACTTGTGTTGGCATTACCCACAAATTCCAGTTTACATGAGCAAAATTGTGTAGATATTAATAAAGTGGAAGAGGTGTCACTTGGAATTGAATTCCAACGTAAGAGGTGGTGCATTTTCTTTGGAAGAGTAAAGATACTGTAGACTGGGAAAAGAGTAAAAACATGGTAAGGGAACAAAGGGACCCAGGCAGATAGGTGTATAGATTAGAAGTTTCAATGTAGGTTTAACAAGCCTTTTTTAAAAAGTAGCAAATAAAAGATTAATTTTCAAGGGGGTAGAGTTTAGAAGAAGGGAAGTTAAACTTGCTGAGAACCTGAGATTGCAATTGGAAGAAATATTTGTTTTATAGATTAGATTAGATTAGATTAGATTACATTAGATTACATTACAGTGTGGAAACAGGCCCTTCGGCCCAACAAGTCCACACCGACCCGCCGAAGCGAAACCCACCCATACCCCTACCCCTTACCTAACACTACGGGCAATTTAGTATGGCCAATTCACCTGGCCTTGCACATCTTTGTGACTGTGGGAGGAAACCGGAGCACCCGGAGGAAACCCACGCAGACACGGGGAGAACGTGCAAACTCCACACAGTCAGTCGCCTGAGGCGGGGATTGAACCCGGGTCTCTGGTGCTGTGAGGCAGCAGTGCTAACCACTGTGCCACCGTGCCGCCCAAATATATTTAGGATGTGAAATTCATGATTAAATATATACACTTTAGACGAAGAGTAGATTTATTGTCTGTTCCTAATTGTCCTGGCAAGGTGATGCAGGGTCACTGTTTTCAACCAATCCAATGTTTGGGGTGTGGGGCCACCCATAAGGCTGTTACGGAACAAGTTCCATGATCTTGATGCAGCAGCAAAAGTGGTGCGATTCCAAGTCAGAATGGTGTGGTTTGGAAAGGAAACCTCAGCTGGTAGCTTCTCCTATACACCTGCCTTTCATCTAGCAGCAGTTGCAGGCTTGAGTGTTGGAGCCTTGGTGAGTTTTTGCAGTGCAACTTGGTGGGAAATGTTGCTGCCACTGTGCATTGACTGCCTTCACCCATATTGAAAGCATTGGATGGGGTGTCAAATGAGTGGGCTGATCTGTTTTGGAAGGAATCCAGCTTCTGTTGTTGGAGCTGCATTCATCCAGGCAAGTTGAGTATTCCAGCACATTCCTGACTTGTGCCTTGTAGATGGTAGACAGATGTTGGAGATGCAGGTGGGTTACATACCATGGAATTCCTAACCTCTGATCTGCTGTTGTAACCTCAGTATTATCATGCCTAGTTTAGTTCAGGTTCTCATCAATGAGAACACCCAAGATGTAGGTGAGAGCTTCAGTGATGGTAATGACATTGAATATCAAGGTGGAATGGTTAGACTGTTTCTTGTGAAAGATGATCATTGCCTGGCATTTGTGGACCGTAAATGTATTTACGCTGGTCAGGCCAAGACTTATTGCGATGGTCCATGTCCAAATGCTGCATCTGCAGAGTCGTGAATGGTGCTGAATATTAGACAGTCATCAAACATTTCTGCTTCTGGCGGGCAATCCATCAGTGGCTGAAGATGGTTCAAGCTAAGACACTACCCTGAAGAATCCCTGCAGAATTCTCCTTGAGCTGAGATGACTGACTGCAACTATCTTTCCACACCAGGTGTGACTCCAGCTGAATTTTCCCCAATTCTCATTGACTAGAGTTTTATTGGGCTCCTCAAAGCCACGTTCAATCAAATGTGGTCCTTTGTAAGTGACACTCGATAGCAGTGTTGATGACAACTTCATCACTTTAACAGTGTAGACTGATTGTGATAATTAGCTGGGTTGGATTTGTTTATAGTTTTGTGGACCAGACAAACCTGGGTTATTTTGTTTTTAAAATGTTGGGGAGTTGCTAGTGCTGTAGCTGTACTAGAACAGATTGGCCAGAGGAGCAGCAGGTCTGGGACAAGACTTGTTGGAATGTTGTTAGAGCTCACACCCTCTAACATCCAGTGTCTTCAGTTTTTTGATAAAATATCCTTTGTTTTCTATTTAAGTTGAGGGAGCTCCTCTGGAGCATAAACTTGTTTAGGTCAAATGGCTCTCGTGTGTTCAACAGCTTCCACAAAGCTGGCCTTGAGTAACATAATTGGAAAAGGCTTATGGTGATTTGTTAGTATTTAGAGATGCTACATAGTGTAATAGTGACTGTTAATAGTTCAGTTTAGTGTCAATCTCCATTTTGTAAGTATGTTATTACATTTTTGATCCCTGAGACAAATGGCTTTGCAAAGTTTCTGTTCCCTGAAGATGTGACAAAAAAGCAACATCTACTGATTTTCTTCTTGGAATAGGTACATGGTGGTTGAACATAAGCCATGTCTCTGCATAAATGATTCAACCATGCAGACTGTTGTAGTAATGAGTGGCATTGAGAAGCTATCAACTGTCAAATATATTCTGGTAATGTGTCCTGATGCGTGTTCTCCTGAGCTTGTTTTCATTCCTACACGAGCAGTGTTAAGAGCCTGAATAAGCTGTTAATACTATGACATGCCTGTAGAAACTGTGACTCTCTCTCACCCAGTCAAGTTGTGCAAAATCAGTTTCCAAGTAGTTTCAAGTTGCAACAATGCACACCGTTGAGCAACTGATTTCAAACATTCAAACAATTATACTCTTGACCAGAAATAAAGTAATTCTGGTTTTGCATGGGTTTCCCTCAAACTTGATTACTGGTTGTATGGAATGTAAGGGGAGGATAACAAGCTATAGTTCAGAATTGCATTGCAAGTGTAACTTGATACAATTGTTACATGTTCCATTCATTTTTGAGGGAAAAATCCAACTCTTCCCCCAGACAAACAGATGGAGGGATGGCCAATTCTCATCAAATGCATAGTTGCCAAATCCACACAGTCCTAGTAATGTTTTCTAAGTCACTCGAGCCTTAACTGTTTGAATTTGAACAAAGACAGCCTGTCTAACACAGCCGCAGCAGTATGAGAAATGAAAGACAATAGAATACCTTTCTTCGATTTTTCTTCAGGCTAGTGACTTTTTTAAAGCAAAGATATTCCGTTCATAGTGTCAGACATGACATTATTTAAACCTAAATTAATATGGAAGGTTGATATGGAGAATCAGTTGAAAGAACTGGTCAGCCAAATCTCCCAAATGTGTTGGTTTTGCCCAAATACAAAGTGTAACTCCCAGCACTGTCAATTGCTTCATTTAAATTAGGTAGTTTGACTTTTACAGAAATTCAATCTGTACAACCCAACATATCCGCTGGTGTCTAGTCACTAAACACTAATTTTGTTCATGGGCTATATACATTAATTATTGTCCATCCGAATTGCCTTGAAGGTGCTGGCATGCTGCTGCTTCCTCATTGCAAACCTTGGAATCTCAGGACTACTTTGGTATTTTCAAGGAGGGCGTTCAAGATGTTGATGCTCTAACACTAAAAGAACAATTTTCCAAGTAGAATGGCTTGAAGGGTAAGTTTCAGGTGTTGATGTCCCAATGTATCTACTGCCCTTAAGACAGAGAAGCCAGTGATTGGAAAATGCCATTGATCACTTTCAACTCTCTATATTAATGTATCTTTCTATTTGTTTGCTCTTTGTGGTTTCCCTTAGATGCATCTGATGCTGTCTCAGTTGCTCCATGGTAGCAAGTTCCTGGTCTGACTCCTTTAACTTAATGACTACCTTAACACCCCAACATTGGACAATTCCAAAAGTGGAAATGAGAGAGTCATTCCAAAAGCTCTATCCAGTCAGTTTCTTTTTGCATCTCTAGGATTTCTGTATCTACTTTTATAATCCAGAGACCAGAACTGAATTGAGCCAAAATATACTAAGGGATATAGATTTCTTGTCACTTACCCCTAGTTGTATCCAATCCATTTCCTGCAATTCTGCCCTTACCCCTTACCTCCCACAACAATGTCAAGAGGGACCCTATCCTCCCGTTCCATCTTAGTAACACCCTCCTCCAAAGGATCATAAGCTGCTAATTCTACTGCTTCCAGAAGGATGCCACCACAAAACCTATTCCACTTCTGGATCAGAATGCTAACCAGGGAGCACGATACCCTAGTTTGCTCCTCCGCCCCTCAACATCTGCTCTTCTGCCCCCCCCCCCCCCCACCAAACATGGCACCTTCCCATGCAGTCACAAAGGAATAACAGCTGCCTGTTTACATTCTCCCTCCTCACTATCCAAGGCTGCAGATGTACCTTCCAGGTGAAGCAGTGATTTACCTGCAATTCATTCGATCTAGTCCACTATTCACTGCTCACAACGTGGTCTCCTTGACACTGGAGAAACAAAATACAGACTGGACAATGCTTTGCATAACACTACATTCTGACTGTTCAAAATGACAGTTTCTGATTGTCGGCCACTTCTACACACCATGCACACTGTTTCTATCTCCAGACTGGTGCAGTGCTTCAGTGCAGTTTAATGTAGAGGAACAATACCCTGTTATGTATCGAACAGCCTTCAGAACTTGTGTTTAACAATTTTAGTATGAACCTGTACCTCCCATCCCTTGCCTATATGCCAGACCCTGTCATGACATACTTTAGAGTGGTGCTGGAGAAGCACAGCAGGTCAGGCAGCATCTGAGGAGCAGGAAAATCGACATTTCGGGCAGGAGTCCTTCCACAGGAATGAGGACATAATTTCAGCACAGCCAGCTGTTTTCACCCGCTCTGGTTATCACTTACTGAGCTGTTTTTTCTTCCATTACTTAGTATCGCAATCCCTTTTGTCCACTTAACATTTTCTCCTCTGGGTTCCTCTCCTAAATATCTGTTCTAAAGGAAGGTCACAGAGGGTGGCACAGTGGTTAGCACTGCTGCCTCGCAGCGCCAGAGACCCGGGTTCAATTCCCACCTCAGGCGACTGACTGTGTGGAGTTTGCACGTTCTCCCCGTTTCTGCGTGGGTTTCCTCCGGGGGCTCCGGTTTCCTCCCACAGTCCAAAGATGTGCAGGTCAGGTGAATTGGCCATGCTAAATTGCCCGTAGTGTTAGGTAAAAGGGGTAAATGTAGCGGTATGGGTGGGTTACGCTTCGGCGGGTCGGTGTGGACTTGTTGGGCCGAAGGGCCTGTTTCCACACTGTAAGTAATCTAATCTAATCTAAAAAACTTGAAATGCTAGCTCTGCTTTCTCTTCTTAGATGCTGCCAGACCTGCAGAGTTTCACTATTTAATTTTGCCACTTTCAATGTCCTAAGTTTTCAATTTTGTAAAAAGATGCATAGGTGTTCACCACTTGTGATTGCTCAGTCTGTGACACAATTGCAAGACCTGGACAATATCCAGGCTTAGGTTGACAAGTTGATGTAAGATTCCTGCCACACACATGTTGGACAGTGACTCTCAATCTAACCATCACCTCTCCTGAAATTCAGTGGCATTACCATTGCTAAATCCCCTATGATCAAATCTTGTGGGGGGTGTACAGAGAAAAGGTTTGTTACGTTGACCAGTGACTAATCTGGACTAGCAAGATAATTAGTGCAATACAAACCAGTCAGAGGATCAGAATCCTGCAGCATGTAATTCACTAGATTTGAGAAGCCTGTGCAAAGCCTGACTTCCCCCAGAGCCTGTCCACCATCTACAAGGCACACATCAGTGTGATGGCATACTGCCCACTTGTCTGGATGGGTACAGCTCCAACACTCCAGAAACTTGACACCATCCAGAACACAGCAGGCTTGATTGGCACCACATCCACAAGCATCCATCGATGCTCATAGCAGCTATATATTATCTACAAGATGCACAGCAGAAATTCACCAAAAATCCTCCTGACAGCACCTTCCAAACCCATAACCACTTCCCATCTAGAGGGACAAGGATGCATGGGAACACTACCTGCAAGTTGTCCTCTAAGCTGCTCACCATCCTGACTTGGAAATATGTTGCTATTCTTTCACTGCTAGATCAAGATTCTGGATTTCCCTGCTGAATAGCATTGTAGGTCTCCCCACAGTGCACAGACTGTAATGGTTCATAAGGCAGCTCACTGCTTTCTCAAGCTGAAAATGTGTTGCTGGAAAAGCGCAGCAGGTCAGGCAGCATCCAGGGAACAGGAGAATCGACGTTTCGGGCATAAGCCCTTCAGGAATCTGCTTTCTCAAGGGCAACTAGGAACAGTAAGAAAGGCTGGTCCAGCCAGTGATGCCCACATACCATGTATGTAATTTTAAAACTGCAGGAAAGGTTGTGGGTGGGTGAATCCCATTAAGCAATTATCTTTGTGGTTGGTCATTCTAACCCCTGTGATATGGAGTTACTTTTTCAAACAAAACTATTTTCATTGTGAACATAGATGCAAGTCCAGTTTAGTCTTGGACAAACCTTGCTCAGGTACTGTACCTAGATGTCCTTGGTTAGCAACCTAACAGAGCTTGAATGTTGTACAAGACTGTGCACGCTCTGGGCAATAATGAGCCCTTAACTCGATAAGCTCACTATTATTCCTGCATCTGAATCTTGTTCAATGGAAGTTGAACTTCTCGCCCTCTCCTTACTATCAGACTTCCATCATTGAGATCACTTTCTGGCCTTTGGTCCATCTGCAGAAACACCTGTTCATGCTTGTTACCCCTAGCTTGACTGTCCCTGTTCTCCTGGTCCACTTCCCACTCTCTCCATACACATGAACCCACTGGCATCCTAATATGAGACATTGCCATGTCCCTCTACATCCTGACTCGCATCAGCTTCTGGTCCATACATGTCTTATATTAAATGCTCATGTCTATGTTCTCTCATCTTCATTCTCCTTCCAGCTCTTAAATCTGAATGCTTTTTCAAATCTTTCACACACTTAGCCACTCTCATTGAAGGCTGTGCTTTCAGGTGTCTCTAGTTTCTGGTATTTATCCCTGAAATCTAATCCCCCTCTCCCACTAAAGAGCCTTCTTTAAAGCCTGCATTTTAATTAAGCTGTTGGCATCTGTCCTAATGGTGTTCTTCCAATATCAAGTTTTCTTGACTGATTTTGATGTTTCCTGACATTGAACTTACCACATTCAATGTACTGTATTAATGGGAATGAATGATCCAAGTCTTGTCAGCAACAACATCTGGCTCCAGTAACTCCATTGTCAGGGTGCTGAGGATAATACTCAAGAACCCCAACATTCTTTGGGTGGCTGGCACAGTGGTTAGCACTGCTGGCACAGTGGTTACCACTGCTGCCTCAGTGCCAGAGACCCGGGTTCAATTCCCACCTCAGGCGACTGACTGTGTGGAGTTTGCACATTCTCCCCGTGTCTGCGTGGGTTTCCTCCGGTGCTCCAGTTTCCTCCCACAGTCCAAACATGTGCAGCTTAGGTGAATTGGCTATGCTAAATTCACCGTAGTGTTGGGTGAAGGGGTAAATGTATGGGTGGGTTGTGCTTCAGCGGGTTGGTGTGGACTTGTTGGGTCAAAGGGCCTGTTTCCACACTAAGTAATCTAATGTAATTAATGGTGCTGGAAAAGCACAGCAGGCCAGGCAGCATCCGAGGAGCAGGAAAATCAACATTTTGGGCAAAGACCCTTCAAGAATGAGGTTGGGAGCCTCTGGGTGGTGGAGAGATAAATGGGAGGAGCATGGGGCTGGGGGAAGGTAGTTGAGTGCGATGGATGGAGGTGGGACTGAAGGTGATGGGTCAGAAAGGAGGGTGGAGCAGATAGGTAGGAAGGAACCAGCACCACTCTAATCTTGACTCTCATCTCCAGCATCTGCAGTACTCACTTTCACCTTGTTGAGGATAATACCCTAACCCTAAATCTGTCCCAATAGTCAGTACGGTAACCTTTGGGTAGCCTGAGGGGTTCTAGATATTGGTAAATTGGCTTGTGTGGCTTTTCTCCTCTAATTTTACTAAAATAGTTTTATAAACCCATATGGTTCTGGGGAATTCTTAAATTCATTAAGAATACACTTGAACATCTTCATTTTCCTGCCCTGATTTCTTTCCCTTTATTCCCTGGTGTTCAAAAAAAATCCATAAACTTGTTGTTTGGAAACTTGTCCATGAATATGGATCCACTGCCCTCTTGAGGTTGAGACTTCCAAAGAAATCCAACTTCCATTCCTAATTTTGAAGCTGAAGACTTAAACACTCATAGTATTTTGCGATTCAGGCCTGTTCTCATCAAAATCTCTAACCTATTTCCCTTAAACCTTTTAGACATCACCTAGTAGTGTGATTTTTTTTGTTGTTGTTGTTTCTTCACTTCCTCTGTTTGACTTCCATCTAAATGGTCATATTTGATATTGGGTTAATCTGCTACAGTTTCCTATTCTCTCCATTCTTTTCATTGTCTTCAGCAATGGAATTGTCATCTACCTTATATTCTTCATTACTCTGAAATTCTGGAAAGTCATCTGAATTTCCAGTATAGAAGGACTCCAATCTTGAAAGAATCATTGTACCTGCACCCCATGTCACTGTACATAAAAACCGTGCACATGCTGGGGATTTGAATACAATCCCTAGTTTGCTTTTATTTATTGTCACATGTATCTAGGTACGATGAAAAGTTTTGTATGCAATAAGGTAGATTATACCATAACAGTGCAGTAGGGTAATGGAACAGTGCGGATTATAAATGTTAGGGCTGAAGAGAAGATAGAGAGATCAACATAAATTTAAAAGTGAAGGTCCATGCACAAGTCTAAACAGTGGAGAATGAGTAGTACTTGAATATATGTTTAACCTTTTTATCTTCTGCCTGACAAGATGGGCAGAGATTATAACCATGGTGGGGAAAGGTTTTTGATGTTGACTGCCTTTAAGGCAGCATGAAGTGTAAATGGAGTCAATGGCTGGAAGGATGGTTTGTATGATTTGGCTGCATTCACAAACTTTCTGTAGTTTCTTACAGCAACATCTCTGCCCAGGACTGTATCAATCTGTGCATCTGAATAGAATGCCCACTATGGTCCATCTATAAAAATTGCCTTTGTGGAAATATTTTGATTTCCTTAGGCTAAGGAAAGAAGTGTTGTTTTCTTGGCAATATGTCCATAAAAGTTAGCCACTCTAAACCTGGGTATTATTCTACTGAACTTACACTGCACTCCTGAGTGATCATCCTAATAAATCAATAACACTTTTTTTTGTTTTGACTATCACTTTGGCTGATTTAACCACCTTTTTGGATATCTAATGTGCTTACGAGAAGTTAGCAAAGTCTAACTTTGCACTTCTAGGGTACTCTCCTTTTGATGTTTGCAAGTTTTAGCATTTTCTTTAGGCTTTCATCCAAATCTTCATTCTAGGTCTCATCTGACTCTGGTCACTGTGTGGCACACCACTGCTTGCTTTTGAGCCATTTTGTTTTTTATATAAAGTCTTTTTATCATTAAAAGGGAGAAACCAATTTTATTTAAAATCCAGCCTGCATTTCTGCTTCCAGTTCTGTACACTGATTTTTAATCTTGTCATTTGAGTTATGGGACATGGATGTTGAGGTTTTCTTGAAGTTCATGTACATTACATTCTTTACACTATCTACCTGCTATGCCTGTTACATCTTCAGAATAGATTTGTCAAACTTTACTGTCTGTGTTTGAAAATTGGTGATGGCTCCTCCTTGCTGTTGTTTGTATCTATATCATTGCAATTTTGATCTTGAACTCTAGGCTTTTCCTAACCCAGATTCTGGTCAATCTGGCCTGTAATTATCCAAATTAATATCCTCTATTTTCTAAGACTGACCACTCTTCCACCCTCTGTGTCCAGTCCTGAAATGTATTTTCCAGGACCCCTAAATTCCTTCAGAATTGCTTTTATTTGATGCACAGCCATTCCTTAACTTTTTCCTTGTGTCCATTGTCACAAGAATCCCTGCCCAATTCCCTCTGTGATTCTAATTTGGAAGTGGTGCAATTAAAAGCAAGTTGTATTTCACTCCATTATAGTTTTTCAGGAATTTTTGCAACCTCTTCACAATAAGCCTGAGAATTTCACTTGAGCGGTTTGTTCCTTGTAACTCTAAGCCCATAGAGGCATAGGCTAAATCCCATAGGTAAAAATGTTGAACCTTTCAGAATCATGGCATTTTAAGAGCATTAAAGATGAAATGCTCATGTCAAGTGGATCAAGAGTTCATCCTTTTTTTGAGTACAGGAATTGGGATGTCATGGTAATGTTTGGGCAGCACGGTGGCTCAGTAGTTAGCACCACTGCCTCACAGCGCCAGGGACCCAGGTTCAATTCCCACCTCGGGCAACTTCTGTGTGGAGTTTGCACATTCTCCCCATGTCTGCATCGGTTTCCTCCCACAGTCCAAAGATGTGCAGGTCAGGTGAATTGGCCGTGCTAAAAATTGTCCGTTAGTCAGGGGTAAGTATAGGGGGGTGGGTTTCTCTATAGAGGGTCGGTGTGGACTTGTTGGACAGAAGGGCCTGTTTCCACACTGTAGGGAATCTAATCTAAGTGGTTCAAAGTTGTACATAATGTTGGTGAGGCCTTTCCTGGGGTACTGTGTGCAGTTCTGATTGTCCAGTTGTAAGGAGGATATTAACTGGAGAGATTCAGAAAAGACTTGCCAGGATGTTGCTGGGAATGAAGGGTTTGAGTTATAAGGAGAAGCTGGTTAGGCTGGCACTTTTTGCACTGGGGTACAGAAGGTGGAGAGGTGACCTTAGATTTATAAAATCATGAAGGTAAATGTCTTTCCACTAGAATGGGGGACTTCAAGAATGGGGATATCTTTTTAAGGTGAGGACAAAGATTTAAAGACAGCTATCTAGGTTTAAACAGCTAAACCACTGTGGTTTAAGTGTGGAACAAACTGCCAGAGGTGTTCAAAAGGCATTTAGATCAGTACATAAATGTTAGGCAGAACATGTCTCACCTGCCTGCACCAGCCCTAGTTTGTTTGGGATTATGGTTGGCATAGACTGGTTGGACCGAAGGATCCGCTTCTGTGCTGTGACTCTAAGAACTGGAAGGGACAAGTCACACGCTGAGAAAAGAGTAGGAGATAATGTAAGAACCTACTGGAGAGATCTGGGGTAGTGCTTAGGAAGGTGGTAGAAGCAGATTTCACTGTTCCCCTTTCAAAAAGGAATTGGTGAAAGAACTTGCAGTGGAAGAACAAGGGTGAAATATTTTAAGTATTATAAAGAGCCAGCACCAAGGTGATGGGCTGACACATCTTGAGCAAATGATTCTATACAAAATGATGTGAAAAGCTAGCTCAATAGCACAAAGTTAGGATTTATTTTGAAGATGAGGATTGAAGATTTAGGATTCTCTAAGGCAAGGAAAGGCTAAAATGTAAATTGTATGTGAAATTGGAGAACACAAGTTATATCTTTGAACTGCAGAGAATTGCTGTTCTGGAACAATTTGGAGATGCCAGTGTTGGACTGGGGTGTACAAAATTTAAAAATCTCAACACCAGGTTATAGTCCAATTGGTTTAATTGAAGCACTCTTTTAGAGCACGGCTCCTTCAGGTGGTTGTTGAGAGCAGCGCTCTGAAAGCTAGTGCTTCCAATTAAACCTGTTGGACTATAACCTGGTGTTGTGATTTTTAACTTTATTCTGGAACAGTCTATTTTCCTCATGAGAAGGATATAGAAGGTATTTGCTGCTACCTACTGGCCAGTGAATGACTGCAGCCTGGAGGAATCTTCCTATAGTCACCAACCAATGAGGCCTTATCTTCAGACAGTGTTTACATGGATCTGATAAGAATTTAGTTTCCTTGAATTTTGGGGAGATATATCGGCTATTGAGACTTTGTATGGTGACAGGTTTGTATACATGCTAAAACATCCCTAATGTGTTTTCCAGGCGCACAACTGATAAATGCCTTCTCTCTAGAATTTGGTCAAAGATGAAAGTTTTAAGGATGAGGTGGAGGGGGAAGTTTTATGGAGAGGACTGCTTCACTGTTAAAACTTGCAATGGTTTACAAACCAAAGTTTTGTATACTGGGCAGTTAAAACAATATTGGAAGTGAGGTTTAGTGAACAAATGGAATTTGATTTAAAAGGACAGTTGATTTTTGCATTTTTTGGATAAGCCTGATTTTATGTACTTTTGTCATGGGGCCTAGTAATATTTTTCCCTTGTCATGAGTTTGGTAAGACATAATGCCCTATGGCACCTCCTATCTGATTTGTGCCCCACATTTTACTACATGCCATTTCTAAAACAACTCTCCATTCTAGATATTTTCCAAAATGTCATCACTTGTGTTGCTCCTCACAAAGTAATGGCACAGCCAGAAAACCACATTGCCCACAATAATCCTCAGTGGTCCCTTGCAGATTAGGTTGACTCTTACTCATCCAGTGAGTCCATAGGTGGCTGTACAGTCTGACTTCTATAGATTCTGCCACATCAGGGCAAAGTGGTGATGGGATGGTTAGCCTGGCCTCTGTTTCCCAATGGTGAGTCTCTAGGCGCTCAACACACTCCTGGATGCTGCTCCATTTTAGGTAGCCTTGGGCCAGTGATTCCCAGAGGTATATGGGAATTCCGCACTTCCTCAGTATCCCTGAAGTGCTTCCTTTGTCCACATGGAGCTTGCCTGCTGTTTTGAGCACCTTTTTATGGGTGTTGGTCATGTCATTACTGACAAAGTAACAGATATGGAAACACTCTCCCTCTCTTGTACAGCCCCATTATCTCCCCCTCATGACTATTGAATCATCACATTAAGTGTTTAATGTGTCCTAAGTTACATCCTGCTTTAAAATCCTAAGTCAGCATTATGCTGTGCCCAATGACCTGCCTATTATTGTTGTTCAATAGGGGGTCACATGCAGGCAGTAATTGGATAAATACTGAGAAACGTGAGCTTTCTTTTCAAAAAAGGAACAAATGAGGCCAACAGTGGCAAAACGTCACCCCCACAATCCCAACCAGTGCCGGTGACAAAGTTATTACCGTGAAAGATTATATGCTGAACCCACCTTGCTTCTATTGGAAGCAGAGAGGTTATGTCTGGTGTTGTCTGTCATAGACAATCTCTTCCCCCACCCAATGTACTTTCCCTCGTGAGAAGATTGGTCCTGTTTGCAGTGGGTCCCCCTCATCCCCAGTAAGCGGCTTCATAATGCCCCTGGACACTAATGCACCAGGTACACAAAATGATTCCTACATCCTGGAGTGATGGTAGCTGCCTGAATAGTGGGCATACCTTCCAAGAAGTGGACATGGTGATCACTGGAACATCTCCAGATTGGAATCCTTTCCTGTAAAAATTGGCAACCTTGTTACTACCATCTCACATGCAGTTAATGACCCTCTGCAGCCAGGGCAAGCCAGCAATGTTCCTGAGTCCAATTACCTGGGCTGCAACACTGACTCTAATCATGGGGAATACAATGACTTGGTATGGTTTGGCATCCACAAATGAGATCCCAAACAAGTCAACTGTCCTCCCTGGAAGGAGTCAGAGGTTCAGCACCACAGATTTTCAGTCACTGGGGGGACAAAGCCTGCAGTTCTCTGGTCCCCACTCCAACATCTAGCACTGTTCCATCACTGGGGCTTAGTCTGTGACAGGAGAAAATGTTGATTCTCCTGTTTCTTTCCTGCCTGGCCTGCTGCGCTTTTCCAGCAACACATTTTTAAGCTCTGATCTCCAGCATCTGCAGTCCTCACTTTCTCTTAGTCTGTGACAGCACTTTGTCTCAGGAAATCCCCAGGAAATGATGTTGGAACTAGAAAACTGCACTTGTACACCCCACCCCTCCTGGGAGGAGGGTACCTGCAGCTGTGATCTCTTCCTGAAGTGCTGCTCCTCTGAATAGGGTCTGCTGCTGTTCCTGGGCTTGGCATCGGGCTACTCTTCCTGCTCCTGTCTCTTGTTTGACAAGTGGCCACACTTCCAACATGCCACCAGCAGTGGGCCTCACTAAAAAGCTATTAAGGCACAGAAGGAATGAGTGTCTTTTCCTCCAGTTTGTCATATCCATTTTTGTGGAATATTTGTGCAGTCAACAACCATGTGCTGTGGGCATGGTGTTGCTGTCTTAGTATGGCAGTGTCTACCTTATCCCCACCTTCTCCCAAATCATTCCAATTCAGAGTAGCCTTTGTCTCTGTACTCACGCCCCTTCAAACAGCATTTGGTGCTTTCTGAAATGCCAATGTGCTAACAGACCTGGCATGATAGTGTCAGCATGTAGGTAGTTGCAAAGTGAGCATCCCTGAGGTGCAACCTGTTTTGTTCCATGAAAAAACTGTTGCCATCTTCTGTCAAACAGGTGCTGCTGCACCCTGCCAGGATCTTCTGAGCGTCATGAACTGTAAGCTGGTGTTTGACAGATGCTTATGGTGGGGTGGCAGCTGCCAGTGCCCATTGATATGCTGTGTGTGGCTGGTGCCTGGGGATCATGTTCTGAGCCCTTGCGACCAAGGTCAAAAACAGGTGATTTAGAGCAAGCATCAAGCAGAATCTGTTGTTACCTGCTGTGATTTCCTTTTGAGTTTTCCTGACGTCTAGCTAACTTGTAGGGTTTAGGAGGATGGGAATATTAATGAAGTTTTGGCATTAAACAATCTGACTGTCAATGGTATCTTGTCATACTATTTCTGCAAATTTGAGGGAGTGGCTAGTACTCTGTTAGCCCTAACTTCACTTGTCACCTGATTTTTTTTTTATTTTTTTGCCCCACATCTCACCATAGCCCATTTCACTGTCACTCCATAGATTTCTGCCTGTGGTGTGCACATTGAAGGAGGTAGACAATTTAATATTTTTTATTTCAAAGATATGCTTATTCCTAAATCTTATGGTTAGTCATGAGCAGTTCAATTTCATAGTCTGGATGTAGAATGAACAAACCCAGGGCCTTGTTGAGCTGAAAATGTGTTGCTGGAAAAGCGCAGCAGGTCAGGCAGCATCCAAAGAACAGGAGAATCGACGTTTCAGGCATATTCCTGAAGAAGGGCTTATGCCCGAAACGTCTATTCTCCTGTCCCTTGGATGCTGCTTGACCTGCTGTGCTTTTCTAGCAACACATTTTCAGCTCTGATCTCCAGCATCTGCAGTCCTCACTTTCTCCGCCTTGTTTACTTGTACAAGACTATATTTATGTGCATTGGAGTACTAAGACACAGCAGGGAAATGGGTCCAACCAGTCCGGGCTGACCATGTTCCCAAACTGTAGTCCCACCTGCCTGCACTTGGCTCATATCTGTCTGAACAGTTCTTATCCAAATGCCTTTTAAGTGCTGTAACTGTGTACCTACATCTATCACTCGTGGAAGTTCATTCCACACAAACCAATCTTTTTAATAAATTGCCCTTAATGTCCTTTTTTAAATCTTCCTCCTTCCCCTAAATATTCCCCTAGTCATTAAATCTCCACCCTAGGGAAAAGACACCTGCCACTCACCTTACCTATACCCCTCATGATTTTATAAACCACCTACACTGCAGCTGGGGGGAGGAAGTCTCAGCCTTTCCTTGTAACTGAAACCTTCCATACCTAGCAACATCCTGGTAAATCTCTCTTCTCAACCCTCCAGCTTAATATCTTATTTGAGGGTCTGACCAATGTGAGGACCCCACTTTACCTTGACACAGACCTTTTACCACTTGGAGCTAAAGGCCTCATACTTTAGCTCTTCTCAGACTCTAATTGTTACTTGGTATAGCTTTTTATTTTTCCTTTTAGGAGCTCTGTACAGAAAAAAGAGAACTGCTACCTTGGAATTCTTGAGTACATGTACATAATTAATCGCAGGGAGAAAATGAGGATTGCAGATGCTGGAGATCAGTCAATGTGGTGCTGGAAAAGCACAGCAGGTCAGGCAACATCAAAGGAGCAGGAGAGTCTACATTTTGGGCAAAAATCCTTCGAGCCTCATCCCTCATTAAAGGGCTTATGCCCGAAACATAGATTCTCGTGCTCCTCAATACTGCCTAACCAGCTGTGCTTTTCCAGCACCACACTCCAACTGTAACAACTTCTGGTTCAAAGTTTTCAAAAGAGGACATTTCACTTAATTTGAGCAGTTCCTCAGATTGGTTGGTTTCCTGTATTCTCTGGTGTATTGACAAACTGAAGTTGAGGTGAGTTGAGGAGAATTTAAAGGCTTCAGGCTCTGGTACCATTGCAGAAAATTATGTTGGGGGGCACATTTTTTTCAATGTGAAAATGTAATAAATTATAATCTTACAACAACAACTATTTCATTCAGGGACTATCTAAGAACCTGTTGACTTGCAGCCATAGCTTTCCCTAGCTGTTACCATTTATCAATGTCAGACTGAAGCAATTAGTTCTATTTGAAGCATTCAATTTAACAACAATCAATGAAATTTGAGTCATGCCCAGAATAAATTGTAGGATCAAAATGAATAGCTTCTATCTTCTATTGAAACCGTGACTACAATTCAAAAATGCATTGCTCATTTGCCTGAGGTGTAAAAGTGCAGAATTACATTCTTTTGAAAGTTTAATGTGGTCTATTCAGATTCCCAGTTATTCCCACAAGTCCCCAACTGAGAGTGCATATTGTAATAGTCTTGGGTGAGTTTTGATTCATGCAACCTCACATTTAGGTTGAACTGCTTGATGTAGCCTTACCTTGGCTGTTAGATATTCCTTTTATTGGTTACCGAATAGAATACCATGTTTCTTAAGTTGGAGAACTGTTTAGGTTTGAGTTGGAAATAACCGTAATCTCATTTCTGACACACTCCATTTTGATTCTCCTCTTTGATTTGTATTTTACAACAATGTATTGTTGTGGGCAAATCCTGTGTTTCCTTTTAACTCAGCTACCTATTAAGAAATCTCAAATACTGAAACAATGATTAAACTTTACATGTAGTGACCAAATATAAGACCCCCTCAAATAAGCAAGTTTACGTTTGTGACCCAACTTAGCTATTACCCAATTAACGGTGAAATCGGGCAAGGATGACAAATAACGTTGATCTGTCACTGGGGGAATATCTCCTTGCAGTGTTCTTCAAAGTTCTGCTGTTGAGTTGTTCTGGTGTTTGATTTAGATTTCAGGTGATGTATTGATTTTTTTTTTTTGTTTCCTTGCAAATTACTGCAAGTCTGCAGCTTGCCGCCGCCTCAAAAGCAATTTCTTTGTGTCTTGTTATTTTGGGCCTTAACTGTCTGTCTAAAGACACAGCTCTCCTGCAGTTAACTCCTCAAATTCTTGTTCAGGGCAATCACATGTCCTAGTGGCAATAAAGCAAGTTTATCAACTAGGTGTTAAAGTAGTTTTGTTTGTAATTCTGTCATGATCTGGCTAATTCTTTGAGTCTGTATAACAGCTTATTCCAGACAGTTATTGTTATGTAATTATCTGTTGATTCATTGTCTATGGATAGTTAAAGTTCTTAAGCTTACAATATCACACTTGTTAGCATTTTAAATTTCTACTTTGAAAACCAGTAAGTTTGTAGAATGTGTACTGATACTTTTCAAAGTAGAAAGAAAAAGGTGTAATGCAAAGCTCAGTGTTAAAATGGATATGGGGAATAGATAGACATCTGGTTAAAGCCCTGAATTTACTTTTGAGAGATTTGAATGAAATGGAAGTTATGCTGTTCAGTTTGTGTTGGATCCTTGATTGGGCCAAATCTGGAAATACTGAGGCAGAAAATCTGAAATAAATAGTGCTGGAGAAACTCTAGGTGTGGCAGCTTCTGTGGAAAGAAGTAGTTTTTAAAATGTTGAGTCCAGTGACCCTCCTTCAGAACGTGAGGTACGCTGCACTTGAAACATTAACACACTATCTCACTTCACGGATGCTGCTAAATCTCCTGAGTTTCTCTAGCATGCTTTTTTGCTGGGAATGCTAAGGTGATTCTGACCTGCAGCTTTTAAGGAGAAGCAATTGGAGGTACAAAACCATTGAGTCGTCATCATAGAGATGTACAGCATGGAAACAAACCCTTCGGTCCACCCTGTCCACACCGACCAGATGTCCCACCTGCCAGCACCCGGCCCATATCCCTCCAAACCCTTCCCATTCATATACCCATCCAAATGCCTCTTAAATGTTGCATTGTAGCAGCCTCCACCACATCCCCTAGTAGCTCATTCCAAACATGTACCATCCTCTGCATGAAAAAGTTGCCCCTTAGGTCTTTTTTTATATATACCTTCCCCTCTCACCCTAAACCTATGCCCTCCTAGTTCTGGACTCTCTGATCCCAGGGAAAAGACTGTCTATTTACCCTATCCATGCTCCTCATGATTTTATAAACCTCTATAAGGTCACCCCTCGGCCTCCGACACTCCAGGGAAAACAGCCCCAGCCTGTTCAGCCTCTCCCTATAGCTCAAATCCTCCAACCCTGGCAGCATCCTTGTAAATCTTTTCTGAACCCTTTCAAATTTCACAACATCCTTCCAAAAGGAAGGAGACCAGAACTGCACGCATTGGGTAGACCAATGTCCTGTGCAGCCACAACATGACCTCCCAACTCTTGTACTCTTTACTCTGGCCAATAAAGGAAAGCATACCAAATGCCACCTTCACTATCCTATCTACCTGCAATTCCACTTTCATGGAGCTTGAGGCTGAGCTGAGGAGGAACTTCACAAAAGGATTGTGAATCTGTGGAATTAACTGCCCAGTGAAGCATTTGAGGTTACCTCGAATGTTTTTAAAGCAAAAATAGATTAAGCAGCAAATCAATTAAGGGTTATGGTGAACATGCAGGTAAATTGAGTTATGAAAAGGTCAGCATGATCTTAAGTGGTGGAGCAGGATCAGTTGGCCAGCTGGCCTTATGAAAGTAGTGGGTCACTTCTCGAATCACAGTTCGGAGAAAAGGGATTGGTCAGTCATTGAGTTGTCAGATGTTCTGACTTTAGGAATAGTGTGCTATCTGGACAGTTCATTCCAAATGTTGTTTCTATAGGTAGTGAGACCAGACAGATCTAAGAATGCTAATGTGCAGAGTAAGGGGAGCTGAGGGGAGAGACCAGGAACTGCAGAAACAGATCAGCTTCAACAGGCACTCTCATCACTTAAGGCTAAAGACTATCTTGGAGAAAACTCCTTTGATTTGAGTAGACCATTATTGTAGAGAGAACAGTCCCTGTAGAATGCTGATAGTGGGGAAGGAGATGATTTGTTTAGTATCCTTTTTGGAGGTGTGAGAATGGTAAAGGATGATCCAGCTGGGGTGGGAGGAGAAAGGAGATGAAGAGAACAGTTATTTTGGTCCATGTTGGGAGCCAACAGCATGGGGAAGAGTAGGCAGGGGGTCCTGTATGGAGAGCATCGGGAGTTCTTTTAAAAGCTAAATTTTAGTACAAGGTCCACTGGTTTTGATCTCCTATATTAATTGGCCCATGATCCTCTTGGGATAAGAGGAGGATGAATATTTGATTGAAACAGGTTGGAAAAGAGGGGAATATTATGGAATGCCAGTGCAAATTCTGGGATAGGAAGGAACTGTACCATTGGACTAGGCTCTATCTGATCTTGGCTGAGACCAAGTCCTAGTGGAAAGGATAAATTTTGACAGAAACAGAATTTAAACTAATTGGGAAAGAAGAGTTCAGATTTTTAATGAGTGCTTAACTAATGGTTCAGAAACAAATGGGGAAATTGTTTTGTACTGCAATGAAAGTACAGACAGATCTGACTGTGTGGAGTTTGCACATTCTCCCCGTGTCTGCGTGGGTTTCCTCCGGGTGTTCCGGTTTCCTCCCACAGTCCAAAGATGTGCAGGTCAGGTGAATTGGCCGTGCTAAATTGCCCGTAGTGTTAGGTTAGGAGTATGGGTGGGTTGCGCTTCGGAAGGGCGGTGTGGACTTGTTGGGCCGAAGGGCCTGTTTCCACAAAGTAATCTAATCTAAACAAAAAAGGGAGAAACAAAGTCAAAAAATGACTACATCAGATGAAGTGTGAATAGAACATTAGAACAAGAGGATAGTTTAATGTGTGGAACAAAAGCTTTTCTAATACAGAAGCAAGAGAAACTGAATTGGAACAAATTCAAATTGGTCATGTCAGCCATTAGTGACAGCAAGAGGTAATCTGGGAACTTTAAAATACTAGATACAAAGACTCTAGAAAAATCTAGCAAATGGTATGGGGGTGGTAATGAAGGATTTTAGAAAAAACTAAATGCAATGGAGACTTCACTGGAAGAAATAAATAGTCCTATAACAATCTAAATATTTTTCTATACCTAATGTTAGCAGCTGTGAAGTGCCAGATTTTATTATATAGAAATTGGGAGCAAGGGTAGACCAACCAGCACTACTCTACTTTTAAATATGATCATGGTTGATCCTCCACCCCAATGCCATATCCCTGCTTGCTCCCCATACTCCTTGATACCTTACACCTAAAAATGTACCACCTCCTTGAAAATAGTCAGTAATGTGACAGCTGCATTTCTGTGGGAGAGAATACATTAGATGAGTTTATAGCCAACAATAATGTAGATTATAATAAACAGATCAGCTAATTTCCATTGCTCATCTGTTAGTTTTCTGCAGCAATGTTTATCCCTTGCGCATACAATGTATTGTCACAAATACCAGACACATCCAATGTGAACTGTGAATTTATACAAGTTTGGTTAGCTCCCCCTTAGTTCTGTTTCAGTTTTTAAAAACTGCAGAGGTCCTTTTAAAAGGTCAAAGCTGATCTTTTTACAACTATTGCTGAAAGTTACTAAATGTGATAGTTATTAGCTAAAATATATGCAAAGTAAATGCAGATAAGTTTGATTCTTAAATTCTGATCTGTTTATATTTTCAGACTCCCTTCTGAAGATGAACAATTTCAAAGCTTGAGGTCAGCATTTTGCTATGATGGCCCACGTGCTTAATAGGTGGAGTTTGTTTGCTTGTAAAGGTGGATTTCAGCAGAACAAATTTGATGGCTTCTTTGTTCCTCAGTCACAGTGCAGAAAAGGCCCTTGGCCCATTTAGTCTGCACTGACATAGCTACCACTAAAGGTTTGTTTTAATCTCAATTTCCTGCTCTGTCCCACATCCTGAGTGTTAATGTTTGAAGTGCTCATTGAAACTTTTTTAAAGATTGAAAGGGTTTTGGCCTGCATATCTTCCAAGCAGTGCATTCTAGATTCCCAGCACCACCTAATGCTTTTTTCCCTCAATCTCTTGTATATCTCCTAACTCTTAGCCTAAAACTTTGCCGCCTTATGATTGACCCCTCAAACGAGAACAGCTGCTCCCTACTGATCCTGTCCATACCCCACCTATATACCTCAAATATGTTCTCTCCCCCTCTCCCCAGCCTTCTCTTTAAAGAAAGAGGGCTGCAGATGCTGGAGATCAGTAGTGTGTGGTGCTGGAAAAGTGCAGGTCAGGCAGCATCTGAAGAGCAGGAAAATCTGTTTTGGGCATAAGGCCTTCATCAGGAATCTTCCTCAGATGCTGCCTGACCTGCACTTTTTCCAGCATATGCTCTCAAAAATAATCCAAGCCTAATTAATGTCTCCTTTTATAGCTCAATTGCTCCAACCCAGGCAACATCTTGGTGAACCTCCTTTCTACCCCCCCACCTCCTTCATGCTTCCTTTTGTGAGCTGACAAGAACTGCACACTACTCCAGCTGTGACCTGACCAATGTTCTGTACAATTCCAACATTACTACTTTGCTGTTGTACTCTATGCGACTGAAAGCAAGTATCCCATTGCCTTTTCTATCTTATTAATGTGCCCTTCTGACTTCAGATCTGTGAATAATTACCCCAAGATCTCTCTTGCTGAGCTACCCAGTGTCCTGTCATTCATTAAATACTCCCTCATCTTGTTTCTTCCAAAGTGCATTATCTTGCACTTAGCAAGGTTAAATACCACTTGCCCCTGTTCTGTCCACCTGACCAACTCATTTAGATCTTCCAGCAACATAGCTTTCTTCACCATTAACCATCCTACCAATCTTGGTGCCATCTGTAAATTTGCTTTCCCTCTCCACATTTTCATCAATATCATGCATGTATATAACAGTAAGGATCCCAATACTGATCGTGTGGTACATGCTAAGACACTGGCCTCCAGTCACTCAAACAGCCTTCTACCACGACCCATTCTGTCCTATTACTAAGCCAGTTTCTGATCCAGGTTTCCCTCCATTTCATGTGCCATGGACATCCTCAACATCTCCATTCCACTTCTCTGAAAAAGCAACCCATCCAGAGTCTGTGTCACCATCTTTACCTGTTTCATTGCAATTTTCCCTTCAGTTGTTAATCCAAATTCATTTTGAAAGCCATTGAATGTGTTGCACCATACACTCTCTTTGACAGTGCAGTCCAGATCCTAACCATTCGGTCAATGTTTTTACTCCAATTACTGTTCCTTCCTTTGCCAAACAGTGTCCTTTGGTTATTCTTTTCTCTCTCTCTCTCTCTCTCGCGCGCGCGCGCGCTCTCTCTCTCTCTCTCTCTCGCGCGCGCGCGCGTGCTCTCTCTCTCTCTCTCTCCAATCTACACTCAATCTTTTTGTAAATTAAACCCAACCTCTGTGTACTTTTTCTTGCCCCTCAAACCATTCTTGTCAGTTTTCTTTTCCTCCTCAACTCTTAAATTCACTTTCCAGAGTATGCAATTCAAGATCCAGCTACTTCTGGTTGAACAAATGTTTTATCTATACCTTTTATCATGAATACCTGCATTTGATCTCCCCTCATTCTAAGTTCCAAAGAATTTCGGCCTAAACTGTTCAATCTTTGTGTGACAAATCCCTCATCTCTGGGATCAATCTCATGAACCTCCTTTGAACTGCCTCCAATGCCACTACATCATTCCTCCAGAGGATCCAAACAGTGTGCAATACTCAGCTGTGGTCTCACCAATGCCTTGTATAGTTGCAACATGCCTTTTATATTCTATTCCTTTTTAGCTATAAAAGTCAACATTCCATTTGCTTTATCTGCTGTGTCTACATGCTAATTTTGTGACTCATGAACAAGAACACCCAGATCACTCTATTGTAGTACCTCAGTGTCTACTTAAATAATAGGTTGCCCAAAATGCATAACCTCCCACTTATCCATGTTAAACTCAATCTGCCACATTTTGGGGCCCACTATACTAACTCTATCCATTTGTAAGCTTGCTTCTCCTTCTATTTCCTGACTGCAGGACCTCTGTCTACTTTCACTGTCATGATACCAACAGACTGTTGTTCCTGACATGGTATGATGCAATACCTTGGAATCCTGTCTACTGTCTTGAGCAACTGGAGTATGTTTAAAGCACAGCCTCCTATCTCATACACTTATCATTTTCTGCCCTGTACATTAATTCTGTGATCTCCACTTTTTTCTTATTACTTTGTATCAATATTACTATGTATTCTAGCACAACTTGCCTTATACCATTTACATGATGGTTTAAAAAATTATTGGGTTCTTTATGTTCACTGATAATCATATCCCATTCCTTTAATTCTGCACAATTTCAAAGAGGTCCACCTCTTAAGATGTCCTGAGCTTTAGCCTCAGAACAGGAAACATCTTCATGGGATTCTCCCCCCACCCCATCCAGTCGTCTCAATCTTATGATTCAATAGTCAAGTTTACAGCATGGAAACAGGTCCATGTTGCTGGTGGAAAATGCTCCCAATTCCAACACTCTAGTCGATCCTTAGTCATGCTAATAGGCTATCCTTCCTCAACACCAGGACCATCTTATTAAATAGTATAATGTATGGGACATTATCGAGTGCCTTCTGGGAAGTTCAACAATATTGTATCTGCTTCCCCTTTATCGATCTAGCTTGTTATCAAAGTACTCTAATGAATTTGTCAAATTATTTCCCCTTCACAAAGCCATACAGATAATGCCTGACTTGTATCTTAAATGTTTGAATATACCCTTTCCCCTTTGGATAAGGGTGTTGCAATGGTAGGTTTCCAATGCTCCAGCCCTTTTTCAGAGTCTAAGGGGTCTTAGATCCTTACCAGTGTATATGCTCAACAATTTTTATACTGAATACATTCCATCAGGTCCAGGGATGTCTTGTCTTTAATCCCCACCCCCAACCATTGCATCGCATCCCCCTTAGTTTATTAGCATATCATCTTAAATGGTAGTTAATGTGTTTCCCCTCCATTTTTGCCCCATGTTTTGCATTATGCACACTGCAAAATATTCAACTCCTGTGATTTCCTCATTCTCCATGATTTCCATGACCTCCAGCTCCATTTGAGCTCTATTATTTTGGTGCCACATTTCTGATGTACAATTGCTGCCTGGCTTTATTATTTGCCAGCTTACTGTTTGTCCAATGGTCTCTCGTTTTAACATTCCCAATTCTCTATCTTACCACTAATCTTTGCCACATTTGTATTTTCTTTCAATTTGCTATTTTTAACATAGGAGAAAGTGAGGACTGCAGATGCTGGAGATCAGAGCTTAAAATGTGTTGCTGGAAAAGCGCAGCAGGTCTGGCAGCATCAAAGGAGCAGGAGAATCGACGTTTCAGGCATAAGCCCTCATTCAGGAATGAGGAGGGTGTGCCAAGCAGGCTAAGATAAAAGGTAGGGAGGAGGGACTTGGGGGAGGAGCTTTGGGAATACGATAGGTGGAAGGAGGTTAAGGTGAGGGTGATAGGCTGGAGAGGGGGTGGGGGGGCAGAGAGGTTGGGAAGAAGATTGCAGGTCAAGAAGGTGGTGCTGAGTCAGAGGGTTGGGACTGAGATAAGGTGGGGGGGGGGGGAGGAGGGGAAATGAGGAAGCTGGAGAAATCTGCATTCATCCCTTGTGGTTAGAGGGTTCCTAGGCGGAAGATGAGGCACTCTTCCTCCAGGCGTTGTGTTGCCATGGTCTGGCGATGGAGGAGGCCAAGGACCTGCATGTCCTTGGCGGAGTGGGAGTGGGAGGGGGAGTTGAAGTGTTCAGCCACGGGGCGATTGGGTTGGTTGGTCCGGGTATCCCAGAGGTGTTCTCTGAAACGTTCCGCAAGTAGGTGGCCTGTCTCCCCAATGTATAGGAGGCCACATCAGGTGCAGCGGATGCAGTAAATGGTGTGTGGAGGTGCAGGTGAATTTCTTACGGATATGGAAGGATCCTTTGGGCCTTGGAGGGAAGTAAGGGGGGAGGTGTGGGTGCAAGTTTTGCACTTGCGGTTGCAGGGGAAGGTGCCGGGAGTGGAGGTTGGGTTGGTTGGGGGGGGGGTGGATCTGACGGAGTCGCGGAGGGAATGGTCTTTCCAGAATGGATATGGAAGGATCCCTTGGGGCCTTTTTAACATACCTGATTAATGTTTATCCACTTTAATCCTTTTTCCACTACTATATCTTTATAAATTAAACTTCTTCCATTGTTGCTGCTAAACACCTTCAGTCCACTACCACCAGGTCTCCCCCTCATTCTTTGCCCTTATTTAAGTTGAGCACAGCTGTTTCTGACTCGTATTTCTCCCCCTCAAACTGAATGCTAGATCAGTGGTATGGTGACTTTTCCCCAAGAAATGTTTTTTGAGGTTATTCATTAAACTTTCCTCGTTAAATGTCACCAGATCAAAAATAGACTGATTGCTGGTTAGATCTCAATTAATTTGAGGAAATTGTCTCAAATATTCTCTTGGTTTATTCCTTGTGCAACCTTTGCTAATTTTGACTCTATGAATCTGAAAGTCATCCATGATTTAATCTATTGCTTTTGTTAATGCTGTCTAACTCCTGATTTTGGTCCTACTGTAAAGTTGCTGTAGGAGGATCTAAAGATTACTTGTTCTGCCTTTTTATTTTACCCTCCCAAAATTATACTGTGCAGTGTGATATGGAGGGGAATTTGAGTGGTTGTTTGCCATGGGTTTGCTGCTGTTGTGCTTCTAGGTAATGTGTTGAGGTGCTAGTCAAATAAGCCCCTCCATGTTTTTACAGTGCACCTTGTAGATTGGACACATCCTTCACAGTACTTCTGGAAGGACTGAATATTTATATAGGGAATGAGGTGCTAGTCAAAAAGGCTGCTTTGAGTTGGATCATGTTGCTGGAACTGTTGGTATTTGTGCAGTTCAGGATATCCTACTTTGTCTGTTGACCTTGGGAATTATGCAGGTGAGCTACATGTTTTCAATGTCAGTGTTTACATGCTTGGTCCGGTTCAGTTTCTGGTCAAAGGTAACTCTGGTGGGGAAATCTGACTAAGATAATGCCATTGTGAAGAGTTGGTTACACTGGTTTGGCATTTATGTGGTATCTATTTTTTTTTAATCTATCACTGTCAAAGGCTTACTGAACGTGTTTACAGTTCAGATAATGAAACCGAACCACATTTCTACAGAAACTAAAAATAGTTTCTGACCTGCATGGAAGGCTATTGAAGAAGCTGAAGTCTGAGACTGGGTCTCCTGGTACTGAGATGGTTGGCCTTCAAACCACAGCTTCCTGGTGGAGAACTTATTCCCCTGATTCCTATCTTAGTTTACTGGTCTCAACTGACCATGCACCTTTTTGCAATAAGTCAAGATTAGAGTAGTGCTGGAAAAGCACAGGAGGTCAGGCAGCATCATAGGAACAGAAAGTCAATGTTTTGGGCAAAAGCCCTTCATCAGGAATAAGCCTGCCCAGCTTCTCACACCTACCCTGGCGTCCCCGCTTGTATTTCCCTATTTCCCTATCTGCCCCTTACACTGTGCTGCTGAGGTGTCTACTGTATACAGGTCACAAAGGGTCCACACTGGGGTGGCCACAAATGGGGCTCCCACTGATCGCACAGTTGGTAGCAGACAGCTCTGTTCCCATGCTGGCTTCGGTGGGTTTTATAGAAGAGATTACCCTCCAATTCGAACATGCTCCTGACAGCTGTGACATTTAAATACAATGATATACAGATAGGTATGTACGTGTTACAGTTAAAATAGTTAACAGGTAAAGTCTTTTGTTCCCGTTGGGAGGTGCAGTCATGCCTTGTTCTGTTTTTGGTACTTCTCCTTTCTTCCCCCCCCCCCCCCCCCCCCAGGATGACCGTCTTGTCTGTCTTTGTTTGCCCCTGGGGAATGGTCAATGACATTAGTTTGGTCACAGGAGTCTTTAAACAGTTTTAGTGGGGCCCAATGCTTCCATGAGCCTGTTCCTTTACTGTCCAGGTGTGCCCACTTATTACCATGTCGCATGGTCCATGCCATTTTGGGGCAGAGCCTGGTTTGTTGGGCAATGCTCGCACCAGGACGCAGCTTCCTGCTGCTGGGACCTTGGGGAAGATTCAGAGTTCCCCTGCCTTGTCCTTTTGTCCTGTTTATCAATTAGATTTCTGCATCCCTTTCCATTGGGCGCTTAATTCTTCGACAAAATTTGGCAGTGTATCGTTTAGTGGACCCGCATTGGTGCCACCTGTGATTATTGTCTCTGACAATTACATTACTCGCCCAGGGGTCATTAATTCAGATGGTGTTAGCCTGATTTGTGATGGCTCTTAATCTCATTAGTATAGCTGCCAGCACCTCAGCCCGTGTTCTGCCTGAAGCTTGCATTGCCTTAGCTAAAGTATTTTTGAGCGTTCTAATCTTTCTCTTCTCCATCCCTGAGCTTGGGCGGTGATTGGGGATGTGGAATTTTTGTTCAATGTCGAGCAATTGGCAGACTGCCTTCATGACCTTGCCTGTGAAATGTGACCCTTGGCCTGAGTCAGTCTGGAGAGGTACCCCCCCCACCACCTAGGGATTACCTCCTGCTAACATTCTGCAGTGGTCACAGTGCAGCTTTTGGTTGGGAATTGGTCTATGATGACCAGGGGAAGTTGGTAGTGGCCTGTAAAATCCATCTGAAGGTGTTCCCAGGGTCCCGTAGGTCTGGGCTGGTGTCCCATCCTAACTTTTATGGGTCTCCCTGGGTTACGTTGTGCACAAACCATGCATCTGCAGCAGTACGTGGCCACTTCTCTTCCCGTTCCCTTCCACCACCCCCCTCTCCCTCCACTTGCTATCGTGGCCCCTCTACCTGGATGGGAGAGCCCATGGTGTAGTTTGAGCAATGTGTTCTGTGTACACACTGGTGCTACCACCCTGTCCGCTCACCTCCAGACACCATCCTCCCCTTTGCCTCCTGCAGTTTCCACATTCTTTCTCTTCCTGCTGGGTGTCTTCCTGCAGCTGCTGAATTTGGATAGCGTCTTTCGCTAATTCAGTAGTTGCCATTGCAGTCTTGTTAATGGTTTCTTGTTCTAGAGCTTTCTGAGCAGCTCGGCCTGCTGCCTGGTTTCCTTTGAATTGTCACCAACCTGGACGGTCTTTTGCTGGCCCTTTTTGATAGGCCTTTATTTTTATTACTGCAGCCTCTTGGCTGTTCACTGGCACACGATAGTGCTGGAATTCTTAATTGGTGCCTGATAGGGGCTCCCCCTGTGGTGGTGAACCCTTTTACCCCATGCCACCATGAAGTCATGGACTACACTGAAGGCATATTGACTGTCTGTGTAATAGATTCAGTTTTATTTCCTTTTGCTAGTTCCAGTTTTGGTGAGTGCAGTTCAGTTGCCTGTGGGACTGACTTCCATCAATCCTTCCGGACAGAAGTTAGCAACAGTTATCATTTGCCACAGCCCATCCTGTTCGGGGTGACCCTGCTACATATTTTCGTGACCCATCCACCAAGAGGGTCTCCTCGGCTGTGTCTAGGGGGTATCTTTTTACTTGACCCCTACCCTCATCCCCCATCTATATCCCCACAGCTGTGGTTTCCTGTGTCTAAATTCCCTAAGCTGGGTTTTCTCCCGTATCCCTGACTATTACCATGGACTGACTTGGGGTTAAAAGAACTGCCTCCCACTTTGCCCTTCTCATACTGGAGCTGGCCCTCAGTTTCCATGTGTTTAGCGTCTCTACCAGGGTGTGTTTAGTGTGGAGGATGACGTTCCCTGTCATTACTATGGGCTCACTAACCCTAACAGCCCAAGCAGCACAGTCTAAGGCTGCTACATACCTGGGTAACCCAGTGACACTGGCCCTTCTGTCGTTTAATACCCTATAGGCCTTCTCCTGCTACCATGGTCTTGTATGATCACTGTGGGGTAAAACCCCTCCCTCATTATTACAGTGGATGTGGAAATCCTTGCTGGGATCTGGCAGCCCTAGCCCAGGGACCGATATGAGTCGAGTTCTAAGCTGACTATTCTTCCTCCTGTTCTGGCCCCCAGGTTACAGGTTCCAAGGCGGGCTTGCCTCCTTTAGTCTCTGGATTGGTTCAGCCAATTTTGCGAACTCTGATATAAAGTTTCTGCTGTAGTTGAATAGCCCCGTGACCTTTCTGAGCCCCCCTGACTGTGGCAGGTCGTGGCATCAGTTGGATTGCTGCCTTGCGGTCGTTGGGCATTTCCCTGGGAGAGAAGGTGTCCCAGGTATAAGTCTTGTGTTTTGACAAATTGTACCTTTGTGAGGCTGATCTTTAACCCTGTGGTTGCCAATGCTTGAAATACTAGCCCTAAAGCTTCCTGGTGTCCTGACCTGGACTTTGAGGCAATTAGGATATCACCTACATATTGGAGAGTAGTGCTACCCTCCGGTAAATCTACTCTCTTTCGGATGTTGCTCCTCACCTTGTGGGGGAAAAACATTGGGGCTGTTGTGGAAGGCGAGTCCACATGTACTGTCTGCCCCTTACTGTGAAAGCAAATTCGTTCTGGGACTCGGGGTGTAATGGAATAGACCAGAAGCCATTGGCTATGTCTAAAACAGCACAAACCTTGTGCTCAGGCCATGCCATTTAAAATGGTGGCTACAATGGGATGCAATTTGGGGCTGAGCTTATTTAGTCCTGTATAATCAATGGTGAGCCTGTAGCTCCCATCAGGCTTTATTACTGGCACGGTTGGGGAATTAAATTAGGGCGGCACGGTGGCACAGTGGTTAGCACTGCTGCCTCACAGCGCCAGAGACCTGGGTTCAATTCCCGCCTCAGGCGACTGACTGTGTGGAGTTTGCACGTTCTCCCCGTGTCTGCGTGGGTTTCCTCCGGGTGCTCCGGTTTCCTGCCACAGTCACAAAGATGTGCGGGTCAGGTGAATTGGCCATGCTAAATTGCCCGTAGTGTTAGGTTAAAGGGGTAAATGTAGGGGTATGGGTGGGTTGCGCTTCGGCGGGTTGGTGTGGACTTGTTGGGCCGAAGGGCCTGTTTCCACACTGTAAGTAATCTAATCTAAATCTAATCTAATCTAAATTGTACTTGTGGTTCTCTCAGGATTCCCTGTTTCACTCGTCCTTTCACTATCTCATTCTGCTTGGGGTTTTATTGGGTATTGCTGGTGGGGCTTGCACTCCAGTCCAGGAACCCTTATGGGGTCCATGTTAACTAGACCTGTATCTAACACTTGTTTCTGCCCATGTTCAGGGGACAGAGGTGCAGATGGCTCCAAATCTCGCCCCCCCCCCCCCCCCCCCCCCCGCCCCACCTCCTTTTCAGGTTTCCAGTCCCGACTGGGGACAGTTGCCACTTTAATAGTTTCAAGGTGTCTTGTAAGTTTCCCCAATCTGTGTTCCGACCGTCCTGTCTGGGCCAAATCAATTTCCCTTTTGCACAATCGATTAGAGGATTATGTTCTTTCATGAGATCATTGCCAAATATGGTGCCCTCGTTATTTTTGGCATACATAGAATCTCATGGGGGTGTGTATGTTGTTTATTTCTACGAGGCTAGTTTCACTGAGGTAAGCTGGTGTTTTTTCCTCTCCTACCCCAGTAAAATGAATCATTTAGTTTGTGTGGGGTAAGGGTAGGTTTGTGATGGATACAGCAGCTGCTGTGTCCACTGGCATCTCTCATCTCCTCCCTCCTATTACTGTGGGTATGTAAATTCTCCTCTCTCCTTTACCCTCATGGGGGCAGCTGGTTATCAGCTCTGCTGACCTCTGGACTCCCACAGTTCCTCGGTATTCCGGGTGGTGTTTAGGGGTACCCCAAGCTTTTCCAGCACGCTGCTTCTGTGTCCTGTTCTTTTGCAGTGGCTGCGTTATTTTACATTGTTCCCTGGTCTATTTCCTGCTCGTGGGACCCTACACTGTCCCTGCCGGCCACAGCTGTGGTAGGATTGCTCTATTCTACTCCCCTCCTTTCCGATAGGTCTTCTCTTTACTGCGGGAGCGTCTGCACCCTGCACCCCGCACCCCACTAGCCCACTTGACTAGGTCGTCATAATCCTGGGACACTCGTCCTCCCATTTTCAGGATGGCTTGGTGGGCACTAGAGAGCCCGTCTTTAAAAGCTTGGGTGGATGCCTGATCCCCCTGATCTGGGTTTGCTTGTCCTGAGCATTCCTGATAGGCCCTAAATAATCGTTCCCCATATTCAAGAGGCTCCTTCCCCTTTAAGTTGCTTCCTGGTCGTGATCCTGCCCCAGTCTGTGGCAGCATTTCCTAGCACCCTCTGGATTCCCTCTAAAGTCAGTGAAGGGGACCTGCTGGGCATCTATCTGCTGTGACAGTGACTGCAAGTTTCCACCATCCTCCCCTAAAGTCTTCAGCTGCTGTGGCATTGGGTCTGCCAACTACCTGCCTGCACTTGTCCGCTGGGCAAGCTGCCTGGACCAGCTGGTGTATGTCCCTCTGGTGTAGTTGATGCCCTACCCATACACTATCCAGCTCTTCCCAGAACCTGGTGTTTGCGCTCCAGGACTGTAATTTACCCAGGGAGGCCATAATCTGCCTGTCCCCTGGGGTGAAGGGTTTATAATTCACTTTAGGCTGCGACCCTGTGCCTCCTCTCGTAACGGGCGCTAAGTGATACTCTGAGCAGTGTGCCCAACAGAGGGAGCAGTTGGCTCCTGCTGGACAGTTTCCGAGGAGGGGAGACGGTCTCTCTCTCTCTCTCTCTCTCTCTCTCTCTCTCTCTCTCTCTCTCTCTCTCCATTGCATAATCTCTAAGGTGAATTTGAAATTTTTTATTCTGCCCTCCAGTTCTCTAACTTGCTCCTGGTCCTTTCTCCACCTACTGGAGGCACTCACTTGTTCAGTTAGGCCGGCTAATTGGTGTACTAACATTACCCCATCTTTTTATTTTTATTCCATGTTCTGCTTATATATCCACTCCTCTGTTTTGCTAATGTCTGGGATGGGTCCCAACCCTCCTTCTTTTGCTCTGTCAGCCTTGTGCTTCTCAATAAGGGAACCTGCAGTATCCCCCTTTGAACTCTGACCTGCCATTTAACAGATTGTGTACTCCGGATACCACCAACAGCAAAGTGTTCCTAATCCAGTGGGGACTTCTCTACCCCCTTGGCCAATAATACTGTCCCAGCACCGTCCGTACGGCCATAGCAACCTCCTAGAAAGGCATGCTGTCTGCCGGTGGGACCTCTCCACCCTCCCAGCCACCTCTACAAGCTGGTACCAACCAGTCAGCTGGGAATGTTGGCTCGATGGGGTGTGCTGTCTACAGGGCTCCTCTACCCTTCCGGCCACCTCTACTGACCCAACGATAGGCCCAGAAACCTACCTCTAGCCCAGCGTGCTCTCTACTGGTGGGACTCTACACTCCTGGCCCCTGCCACTATTCAAGCTCTGTCGTTTTACTATGGGCTGACAGGGTATCATGGTTACTCAGCCTCCACGCTCCCTATCTTGGTAACGTGCGCTCCACTGAGGTTTAGCTCTTGGTCAGTGATCAGCTCCTCTTCTTCACAATGGAAGTTACAAGTACAGATAGCACCCAACATTTAACCTGAACTCTGCGTTGTTTACCCTTAGAGTCCAATGTTACCTGACTTTGTCACTTTTGCTTCACAGCTCCTAGTGCCCTTGGCACCCCAATTCCTACTTCAAATCCCAATCTTGTGGGGGAGGCGCTACCCATCTTAACAGTTTAGGGCAGGGCTTTTGAGACAGGCAGTACCTTTGTCCTCTGGCTGCTTCAGCATGAGCAGATTTTTACAGCAGTTGATACAGATAAAGTTTTTTCTCCACAGACATTCACTTTAAAAAAATTTAACTCTGAACTGTAGCAATCAGACATTACAATCAGTATACCCTTTTTTTAAACTGTATCCTTGGCCTGGTCTGACTCTTCCCGTTGGCAGGTACAAATTGGTTCCTAACCCGGCCCCCTGATCGTGGTCTTTGACCAGGGCACCTGTAATACAAACCCTGCTCACTGCGCCAACTGTTGTGGGGGAGACTCACCAGCCTGAGTCAGAATCTGGGTTCAATGACAGTTTATTATATAAGGAAATACCGGAGCTCTGGGGAGAGAAAGACATGAACAGCACAGTGGACAGCTGCAAGTCTTCTCTCTACCCAGAGTATATATCAAAACTTTTATACATCTTGTGATACTATAGGTCAGTGAGATTATTGTCTTTGCCACTAACTAACCATGTTACAATCATTGTAGAATTATAGTTTCAATATAGTCTCCGTTCCAGTGCAGCCTTTTTTTAATTTCCACGTGGTCATTCAGTTTCAGTGTAGATGTTGTCAGTTTCAATGTCTGCACAGAAATCCATTGCTGTAGTAATTGGCGCTAATGGCTCTTCCTGAGAGAGACAATTACTGCAGCACTGGCTATTAGCACTTTGTTTCTGGATCAGTGGTGCTGGAAGAGCACAGCAATTCAGGCAGCATCCGACGAGCAGCAAAATCGACGTTTCGCTTTTGCCCGAAACGTCGATTTTGCTGCTCGTCGGATGCTGCCTGAATTGCTGTGCTCTTCCAGCACCGCTGATCCAGAATTTGGTTTCCAGCAGCTGCAGTCATTGTTTTTACCTCTATTAGCACTTTGTGTTGAGTCTGCATCAAGCTTTTGGCACCTCTACAAGAGGTGTTGGCTGGACCCAGACAGTTCGGACAGTGTACATTACTCATGGTGAATTCTCTCCCCCACCCACCTTAAACTAATCAACTGGATTGTGAGTGCATTGTGCTGCCATTCTGGTGGCCCCAGGCAGTATCTATATCTGCTCTGCTGTTTCTCTCCATATTGTGATCCGGTGGATATCTTGTGTGTCAAGTTGGCCTGTTAATGGCTCAGTGGCCATTTTGTGTGTCCATGTGCTTATTGTCACCCTGCCCCATGCCATCTCCCTTTTCACATCCTTGCACCCTGCTTCCTGTAAGACTCTATTCCATTTTCCCTGTTCATGTCTTCATTGCATATTTCTAACTAGGCCAACTTTGATAAGGGAGCCTCTAATGTCCTCCACCCTCCTGAACTGAGGTTTCCTCAGCACTGTTGAGTTCTCTCTCAACCGTTATAGGGTTCCCCTTGTCCTTACCTGCCATCACACCAGCATCCACATAAAGATCAGCTGTTGTTTCTGCTATCTCCAGCAAGATGTCGCCATTAGACCCTTATTCCATTCCCCTTCCCTCGCCTTCCACAGCAACTGGGCCCTCTAGAGCACCCTGGTCCACTTTGCTCCCAGCAAACCCATTTAACCCCATGGCTGAAGGTGTAAATCTGCCCATTACCACCTCCCTCAGCATCCAAGAGCCCAAAATACCTTCCAGGTGAAGCAGCACTTTACCTGCATTTCTCTCCATCTCTAGTCAACTGCACTTCTTACTCACAATGTGGTCTCCTCTACATTGGGGAAATGAAGTGTAGATTGCAGAACATCTACATTCTGTCTGCAAAAAAAGAGCTCCCAGTTGCCTGCCTTTCACACACCGACCTGTTCCCTGGCCTACGTCTGTATCAACCTTGCTGTAGTGCTCCAGCAGAGTTCAGCATGAGTTGGAAGAACACCTTGTTTCCTGCTCGGGGACCCTGCAGCACTCAACTCTATAGAGAGCTCAATTACTTTAAGGCCTGAACTCTCCCATGCACTAGTCCCGAACCCCACATAACAGGCCTTTATCACAGTCTGCCATTACAATACCTATTGTTAGCCACTGACTGTTTTGTGTCGCTGTGAACATTTAGTCCTTACCCACCCACCCACCACCAATGCTTCACAAACCGACATTTTTCTAGTTACCATCAGTTTTGAGCAAGGGTCGCCTGAGCCAAACATTAACTGATTCTCTTCAGATGCTGCCAGACCTGAGCACTTCCAGCAATTTTGGCTTTTGTTTGTTTGCCCTCCTGGAGCTGCTGGCTGCCTCCTAGTGATCAGGCCGTAGGTGTAGTGGGCACTCACCCTGCCTCCCCATCTGGAGGAGGACCCCCACTCCCTTGAATCAACCCTTTTGTAGCTAGCCCTCCCCAGTCAACATCCCCATCTTCCCATCCCTCAAAAGGTGGAGTCTCAAATGCACGTTTTGTTTTGTGCTAATATCTGATTCTATAACTCTAACTTTTCTTCATACGCATTATATAATCAGAGGTCCCTTATGCACTACATTCATAGCAGTTTTCAAATTGCTGCATTTTTCTTCTGTCTGCATGTGAGCCTTTTTGGTTTCCCCTCTTATCTTTTCTCTTCCCTGATAAATTTCTCTCTGCATTTGATATTGGTTTATGTGCATGAGGTCTGCAGCTCTCTGGCTTTGTACATTCAGACCTGTTCAGCCAATCTCTAAGCTCAGCTACCTCTGTTCACAGTTGAAGCTGTGATCAGCATTGAGACCACTTGACTTTTGAAGAATATAATCCACAAGCTTAATCAGACCAGTCAGATTGAGGGAGCAGAGGATACAGGTAGGAGAGTGAAATGGTAGATGAAGTTTAATCTGGACAAATGTGATGTGGTGCATTTTGAGATCTAATGTGGGAGAGAAATCGACAGTTAATGGCACAACCTTGGAGTATTATCAGAGGGATCTACGTATACAAGTCCACAGTTGCCTGAAAAAGACATCACCAGTGGAGAAGGTGTCAAGATGTATGGCATGCTTTCCCTCCAAGTTGGGGCAGAATATAAAAATTGTGCAAGCTATATCGAACTTTACACAGGTTTTATTCCTTAACAGGATAAGGGTGTTGCTGGCTAGGCCAGTGTTTATTCTCCATCCCAGAGAGCAGTTGAGTCAACCACATCATGGGTCTGAAGGTACATGTAGACCAGACCAGGTAAGGATGGCAGTTTCCTTCAAGAAAGACCGTTTGTGAACCTGATGGGATTGTCCTGGCAATCAATAATGGATGCATGGTCATTTCAGATTCTTGTTGAAAATGTGTTGCTGGAAAAGTGCAGCAGGTCAGGCAGCATCCAAGGAGCAGGAGAATCGACGTTTCGGGCATAAGCCCTTCTTCAGGCCTGAAGAAGGGCTTATGCCCGAAACGTCGATTCTCCTGTTCCTTGGATGCTGCCTGACCTGCTGCACTTTTCCAGCAACACATTTTCACTCTGATCTCCAGCATCTGCAGTCCTCACTTTCTCCTCCCATTTCAGATTCTCATTGAACTCCAATTCCATCTCCCATGGTGGGATCCAGTTGAAACTGCAGCATCTGCAGACCTCACTTTCTCCTCCATGGTGGGATCCAAACCTGTCTCCCCAGAATGTACTTGGGTCTCTTATCAATCCAGTGATAATACTAGATTGTCACCTTGTATTTTTAGAATATAGCGTAATAAAAACCAGAGAGAACTACAGATGCTGTTAATCGAAAACAAATTGCTGGAAAGTTCCGCAGGTCTGGCAGCATCTGTGGAACGAAATGAGTTAAGTTTCAGGACCAGTGACACTTCCTCAGAATTGAACAAGATTTGCTGAGCTTTTCCATCAATTTGTTTCTTGTTTGGAATATTGCCTACTGTTCTAGTCACCACCAGAAGGATGTGGAGGCTTTGGAGAGGGTACAAACTGGCTTTACTAGGACATTGCTGAAAATGTGTTGCTGGAAAAGTGCAGCAGGTCAAGCAGCATCAAAGGAGCAGGAGAATTGACATTTCGGGCATGAGCCCTTCTTCCTGAAGAAGGGCTCATGCCTGAAACGTCGATTCTTCTCCTCCTTGGATGCTGCCTGACCTGCTGCGCTTTGCAGCAACACATTTTCAGCACTGATCTCCAGCATCTGCAGTGCTCACTTTCTCCTTTTTACTAGGACATTGCCTGGATTGGAGGACAGATTGGACAAACTTGGTTTGTTTTCACTTGAACGTTGAAGTGCAAATGTTGGTGTTGGACTGAGGTGGACAAAGTCTTGATACCAGGTTATTTTCCAACAGGTTTATTTGAAATAGTACTGCTCCTTCATTAGGAGTTGAAGACTGAAGGACAACCTGAGGTTTACAAAATTAATGGATAGCTGGAGACCTTTTTTTTTCCCCCCCTCTGGATGGAACTGTCAGTTCCTTGGATGTACCTTTTCAAGTAAGGGGCAAGTTTTTTCTCAAGGTGGTAAGTGCCTGAGAGGAGGTGGTAGAAGCAGATACAATAACAATGTTTAAGAGGCATCTGGTCAGATACATAGAGGCAGAGAATAGAGGGATATGAGACAGGATTTTAGTTGAGGAAGGTCATGTCAGTGCAGGTTTAAGCCAGAGGGCCTGTCCTTGTGCTGCATGGTTTTTATTGTTCTTTTGCATTAGGCCTCTGCTTAGTATATTTAAAACCTTTCCAACACACTTTTCAGTTCTGAAGAAGTCATGCCTGATGAGATGTTAACTGTTTCTCTCCATAGATGCTGCCAGACCTGAGTTTCTATTGTTTCAATAATGATCAGGAATCTGGGGACATTGGCTAAACAAATTGGTATAGTACTGATTTGAGACTAGAGTTTTGAGTTGACCAGTTTACAGTACAAACTACTCCAATTTTGTCATTAAGATACTAATATGATTTCTGGAAGGCAACAGTGAAACTGTTAAGAGGTTTCTTCATTCTGGCATTCTTGGGTCTTGCAATGGCAGTGACAGGATTGGATGCATTGATTTATAATCTTCTGCATTATAAATGGTAGGTAGTTTTTGGGAGTCAGGATGAGAGTTACTTTTGGACTCTTAGTCTCTGTATGGCTAGTCCAGTTCAGTTTCTGGTTTATAGCAGGACTCTAGAACTGAACTGGTAAATGCTTTTAGAAATAAAAACACACTTAAGGCACCACAAATGTTGCTGCACAAGACTAGCACCTGTAGGGGTAATGGCTGAAAATGTGTTGCTGGAAAAGCGCAGCAGGTCAGGCAGCATCCAAGGAGCAGGGGAATCGACATTTTGGGCATAAGCCCTTCAGGAATTCCTGAAGGGCTCATGCCCAAAACGTCGATTCTCCTGCTCCTTGGATGCTGCCTGACCTGCTGCGCTTTTCCAGCAACACATTTTCAGCTCTGATCTCCAGCATCTGCAGTCCTCACTTTCTCCATGTAGGGGTAACATCAGTCTTAAATAATTTGTTTGCTAACAGGAAATCCAGTAGGTATAACTGGATCTTTCTTGGATCTACAAGCTGTAGTTAGTGCCTCAGGAATCAATGCTTGGCCTTGTGTACAATCTTGTAAATGATTTGGTTTGGGACTGAATAGTAGCTAAGGTTGTCAATAGCACTAGGATGGTTGGAAAAGCAAGTTATCAAGGATATATGTTGAAAAATAGAATACCATTGAATGAGATTGCAGAACCAGCAGAGCTGGGATGGAATGTTCTGGAACATTAAACAAAGGTTGGTTTGCAGGTACAGCATTTAACTGGAGTTATGCAGTAAAGGCCCATGGTGTCTGCACTTAATTACCTCAAAGTGCACTTAAACCCAATTTCTTGCACTTGTCACATCCTTGAATGTTATACTTGAAGTACTCATCCAAATATTCTTAAGATTTGTAATGTTTCTGGCCTCCACTACCTTCCCAGGCAGTAAATTCTACATATCCACTGAGTGTTTTTCCCCATCTGTTCTGAATCTCCTGCCCCACCTTTAAACTTTGCTCCCTTCTGATTGACTGACTGCTTAACCTATTCACCCCATCCATACTCCCTCTTTATACTCTGCCTATTTTATAAAAAAAAGGGAAAGATAATCTAATCCTATCTGTCGCTTTCTCCATTCCAGGCAACATCCTGGTGAACTTTCTCTGTACAAAGTTAAAAATCACACAACACCAGGTTTAATTGGAAGCACACTAGCTTTTGGAGTGTCATTCCTTCATCAGGTGATCGTGGAGGGCTCAATCTTAACACAGAATTTATAGCAAAAATTTAGAGTGTGATTTAACAAATTATACATTGAAAAATTGATAAGTCTTTCATCTGTTTGAATACCATAGTTTCACTTCTCGTGTAAATCTCAAACTTTTTTAAAAGTTGCATTCTCAGGTTAGCTGTTAACAATGGGTGATAGCTAGACAATATGTTGAAGGTGTTAGCCCCCAGTGTTCAACGCTCCAAAAGCTGGTGTAATTCCAATTAAACCTGTTGGACTATAACCTGGTGTATGTGATTTTTAACTTTGTACACCCCAGTCCAACACTGGTATCTCAATCATTCCTCTACAGATAGTGAGGACTGCAGATGCTGGAGATCAGAGTTGTTTGTGGTGCTGAAAAAACACAGCAGGTCAGGTAGCATCCAAGGAGCAGGAGAATTGACGTTTCGGGCATAAGCCCTTCATCAAGAAACCTGATTTGAAACATTCCTGATGAAGGGCTTATGCCTGAAACATTGATTCTCCTGCTCCTCGGATGCTGCCTGACCTGCTGTGCTTCTCGAGCACCCCACACCTTTTGAACATCTTCTGTACCCCTCTCGTGCCATCACATCCATCCTGTAGACAGACAGGCAATCAGAACTGCAAAATTGTAGGAGGGCAAATGGCATTTGAAAAGCAAGGTTTTTAATGCAGCTGAACAATATTGATGAAACAACATCTAGAGTCATGTGTACATTCTCTCATCTTTATTTTTACAGAAGTGACTGCTAACCTGCTTCCTGGGATAAGGTCATATGGAAGATTGAACAAGTAGGCTTGGCCTACTCCATTGGAGTTAAGAATGAGGTGATATTATAACATACACCCACCTGAAAAGACATGATAGGGTTGATACACAAAGGATGTTTCTTGCAAGCAAAATTCAAGATGGAGAACATGATATCAGAAAGATGCCTCCTTGAAGATAGGTGAGGGTAGCTGGTGTGCGCAATTTACTTTCTCTGCAGAAGGTAGTGGAGGCTGGGTCTTGAAACATACGTACCTTTTGATAGACAAAGGAGTCGAGGGTAATGGGAGGCAGACCAGGTGGAGTCGTGATCACAACTCCAGCTAACTCATTGGATAGTGGAGCAGACTTGGACGTACCAAATAACTTCTGCTTTCAAGTCTCATTTGTGTTGGAGGACTTTTCAGGTTGATTTGGTCTGTAGGTGTCAAATTAACATGACAAAGGCGCAGGGTGGTGTCTGATTTGTTTTTTTGGGGGGAGGTTTCTTGTAAAACCTCTAGGGGAAATGGCCTCATTTTAATTAAGTAACCTAATAGCTTGTTTATATACATGTTCTAATCCAAATAAGTCAACACTGCATGTAACTGTCTTAATTTCTTTGTATGATATTGGTTAATGACTACATATGGTCATCCCTCTGGGAAATTTTCTGCCACTTTGATTTTATTGTCATGTCTGTGCCAGGATCGGCAAGATTCTTGTTTTCTACATTGTTATTCTCTGCTCCCAGTGTGGATTTATTGCCACACTGACCCAGGCTGTGCAGTTTAGGTTTGAAGGTAGAATAACAGTCATAGAGATGTACAGCACGGAAACAGACCCTTCGGTCCAACCTGTGCATTCCGACTAGACATCCCAACCCAATCTAGTCCCACCTGCCAGCACCCGGCCCATATCCCTCCAAATCCTTCCTATTCATATACCCATCCAAATGCCTCTTAAATGTTGCAATTGTACCAGCCTCCACCACATCCTCTGGCAGCTCATTCCATACACATACCACCCTCTGTGAAAAAGCTGCCCCTTAGGTCTCTCTTATATCTTTGCCCCCTCACCCTAAACCCATGCCCTCTAGTTCTGGACTCCCTGATTTTGCTCTATTTATCAAGTTGAGGGGCACTCTTTTTGCTGAAAAATGCTTACTCACATGGCAAAATGTGATGCAATTGCTGAGTCTGAGTCACTAGTTTACTGGCTTCATAAATTCCACTTCCTAATCACTTGTTTGCACAAATCAACTTTGCCACATGGTGTGTGTAGGAATTCGTTTGATACCTAATTTCTCTATTGTTCAATAGTCAAAGTAATGGATCCTAGATTTTTAAATTGTCCTTAAGACTCCTGACCATACAAAGTTTAAGCAGAGAAAGCAGTTCTGAGGCAGTCACTCCACCTGAAATGTTAACTCTGATTTCACTCCATAGATGCTGCCAGACTTGCTGAGCTTTTCCAGCAATTTTTGTTTCCAATTTGCAGTTAGAATCAGTAATGGATGTACAGCACGGAACAAACCCTTTGGTCCAACTTGTCCACGCCGACCAGATTCCTAACCTAATCTAGTCCCATTTGCCAGCACTTGGCCCTTATCCCTCTCAACCCTTCCTTCCTATTCATATACTCATTAATTCATAACTCATTCCTTACACACCACCCTCTGCATGAAGACATTTGCCCCTTATGTCCCTTTTTTAAACTTTCCCCTCACCCTAAACCTATAGCCTCCAGTTCTGGTCTCTCTTTCTCCTCTTTTCTACTCTGCCCCCCCCCCCCATCTAAATTTTATAAATCTCTAAGTCAAACACTCCAGAGAAAACCACCCTAGCCTCTTCAGCACCTCCCTGTAGTGCATATCCTCCAACCCTGGCAACATCCTTGTAAATCCTTTCTGAATCCTTTCAAGTTTCACAACATCTTTCCAATAGGAGGGAGACCAGAATTGTGCGCACCATTCCAACAGTGGCCTAACCAATGTCCTGTACAGCTGCAACATTACCTCCAACTCCTTTACTCAATGCTCTGTCCAATAAAGGAGAGCATACCAAACACACTCTTCACTATCCTATCTACCTGTGGCTCCACTTTCAAAGAACTATGAATCTGCACTCCAAGGTCTCCTTGTTCAGCAGCCATTAAGTGTAAAAATCCTGCTCTGATTTGCCTTTCTAAACGACAGCACCTCAATTTATCCAAATTAAACTCCATCTGCCACTCTCCCAACTGGCCCATCTGATCAAGATCCTGTTGTACAGAGATAAAATTGCTGTTCACTACACCTCCGATTTTGGTGTCATCTGTAAAACTTACTAACTCTCCATCTCTTATGTTCACATCCAAATCATTTTATATAAATGACAAAGCAGTGGACCCAGCACCAATCCTTGAGTCACACCACTGGTCAAGGGCCTCCAGTCTGAAAAGCAACCTTTTTACCACCATCCTCTGTCTTCTACCTTCAAGCCAGTTCTGTATCCAAATGACTAGTTGTCCCTATATTCCATAAGATCTTGCTAACTAGCCTACCATAAAGAACTTTGTCAAATGCCTTATATAGTCCCTATAAATCATGTCCACTGCTCTACCCTTGTTAATCCTCTTCATTATCACTACTTCAAAAAAACAATCAAGTTAGTGAGACATGATTTCCCAAAACACAAAGCCACGTTGACAATCCTTAATCAGTTCTTGCCTTTTCAATACATGGAAATCCTGTCCTTCAGGATTTACTCCTACAACTTGCTTGCCACCAATGTCAGGCTCACTGTTCTATAGTTCCCTTGCTTTTCCTTACCACCTTTCTTAAATAGTGACACCAAATTTGCCAACCTTCAGTCTTCTGGCACTTCTCCTGTGACTATCAATGATCCAAATATCTCAGCAATGGGCTCAGCAATCACTTCCCTAGCTTCCCATAAAGTTCTAGGTCAGGTCCTAGGGATTTATTCACATTTGTATTTTAAGACATTCAGCACTACCTCTGTAATATGGACATTTTTCAAGATGACACCATCCATTTCCCTGCATTCTATATCTTCCATGTCCTTTTCCACAGAAAACATATGCAAAATACTAGTTTAGTATCTCCTGTGGTTCTACACAGGCTGCCTTGATGATCTTTGAGGGGCCCTATTCTCTCCTCAGTTACTACTTTGACCTTGATATTTATAAAATCCCTTTTGAATTCTCCTTAACCCTATTTCACTAGATTCCCCACTGTGGAAACAGGCCCTTCGGCCCAACCAGTCCACACTGACCCCTCTGAGTAACCCACTCGGACCCATTTCCCTTTGACTAACACACCTAGCACTATGGGCAATTTAGCATGGCCAATTCACCTGACCTGCACATCTTTGGACTGTGGGAGGAAACCGGAGCACCCGGAGGAAACCCACACAGACACGGGGGGAATGTGCAAACTCCACATAGACAGTTGCCTGAGGCTGGAATCAAACCTGGAACCCTGGTGCTGTGAGGCAGCAGTGCTAGCCACTGTGCTGCCAAAGCTATCTTGTGTCTCTTTTTTGCCCTCCTGATTTCACTCTTAAATGTATTCCTACTACTTATAGTCTTGAGGACTCACTGTATCTCAGCTATCTACACCTGACCTGTTTCCTTTTTCTTAACCAAAAACCTCATTTCTCTAGTCATTCAGCATTCCCTACCAGCCTTGCCTTTCACACTAACCGGAATAAATGGTCTCTGGTCACTCATCCCTTCCTTTTGAAGCCTTCCCATCTTCCAGCTGTCCCTTATCTGTGAACATCTGCCCCGGTCTGCTTTTGAAAGTTCTTGACTATTACTATCAAAATTGGCCTTCCTCCAATTTAAAACTTCAATCTTTAGATCTTTCGTTCAGTTTTTAAGATCCTAAAAGGAGTTTGACAAGATTTTGTGGATGTTCCTTTCAGGGGCATCAAAAGATAAGACACGCAGGAATATCTTTGGAACTGTGAATCTTTGACATTAATTCCAGAAACCAGTGGAAACAAGATCATTGCCTACCTAAAAAGTAGTGTAATTGTGTCCCAAATATGAAGTTGAGGGGTTCATGGGAACAAAGTGAAGTTTCAGGTCAGACAATGGCCAAAGTAGGCTTGAGGGGTCAAATGGTCTATTCCTATTTCTTGTGCACCTATGTCAAGGTTGTTTGTAATTTCCCAGTGTATAAGCTGTAAATATAGTGCTCAACTTTGTATTGTGCCAATACTTGAATGAGCCATAATCTTAGCAAGTTTTAAGATTTGTAGCTCATGTTGAGGTTCTGGATGTAGGTTTGCTCACTGAGCTGGAAGGTTCATTTCCAGACGTTTCTTCACCCTACTAGGTAACATCTTCAGTGAGCCTCCAAAGCACTGCTGATAATTCCTGCTTTCTATTTGTTAGGGTTTCTTTGGGTTGGTGATGTCATTTCCTGTTCTTTTTCTCTGGGGTGGTAGATGGGGACGAACTGAGTTCTGGTTGGAATGCCATGCATCTATTAATTCTCTTGTCTGTTTGGCTTGTCCTAGGATGGATGTGTTGTCCCAGTCGAAGTGGTGTCCTTCCTTATCTGTATGTAAGGATACTAGTGAGACAATGTCATGTCATTTTGTGGCTAGTTGATGTTAATGTATCCTGGTGGCTAGTTTTATGCCTGTTTGTTCAATGTGGTGGTTGTTATAGTTCTTGCAAGGTATTTTGTAAATGACATTAGTTTTGCTTGTTGTCTGTGTGGGATATTTCAAGTTCATTAGCTGTTCTTGTGTGATGGTGGGTTTGTGGGCTGCCATGATGCCAAGGAGTCAGAAGTCTAACATTCATTTCAGATGTTATAGGGGAGTGTGGTGAGGGTTTCTGGACATGGTTTTTTTTGTCTGCTTGTTTGAGTTTGTTGAGAAATTGGCAGACTGTTCATTGGGTACCCATTCTTTTTGAATACACTGTATAGGTGAATTTCCTCTGCTCTGTGTAGTTCCTCTGCTGCAGTGTGTTGGCTTGGTGAAATAATGTTTATATGCAGCTTTGTTTGTGGATGTTGGGATGATTACTTTTGTAGTTCAATATTTGGTCTGTGGTCTTTTCCTGTAGATGCTGGTTTGAAGTTCCCCATTGGCTGTTAGCTCTACTGACATCTCAGAATGGCACAATAAGGAAGCATACCACTTTGGGACAACACATCCATCCTAGGTCAAGCCAAACAGACACACTCGAATTCCTAGAAGCATGACATTCCGACCAGAACTCGATCGACAAACACATTGAGTTAGACCTCATCTACCACCTCCTGAGAAAAACAGGAAATGGCATCACAGGAACTGACATCACTAACCCAAAGAAACCCAAACATAGAAAGCAGGAATTATCAGCACTGCTTCTCCTAGAGGTCCACTGATTGTTACCTAGTAGAGTGGTGAAACATCTGGAAATAAACCTTTCCAGCTCAGCAAGCAAACCTACATCCTGAGCCACAATCTCTAATTCAAGGTTAGCATAGGTCTTCCAATTGTATAGATTTGTGTAGGTTGGTTATCTTCTGGATCTAATTGAGATTCTCAGCAAAATGTTCCTAAAGTTTATATTTTGGTCTCAACGATTGTGTTCTCTACAGCAGTGAGACCAAACACAAACTTAGGGCCCAGTGGATTATGCTCCCTAAGGGCCAGCCTGAACACCTAGTCATTGCCCTTTCAATTCCCATTCCCACTCCCTCTCTAATATTTCCATCCTCAGCCATTTCCACTGCCAGTGAATCAGACCACAAATTGGAGTAACATCTTCTGGCTTGTCAGCCTACAGCCTAGAGGACTCCATTCAGTTTTCCAATTTCAAATAACCTTCCCAACAATCCCCTGACCACCCCCCATCTCAAATAAATGACTTTTTGTTGCTTTTACTAACCCCCTGCTCCCAACAGCAATGTTCACACTGTCCAGAATGATGGTATTTGAACTGTTATGTCCATAAAAATTACTATGCAAATACAATCATTAACTAACTGTCACCTTTTTGTCCATGTTGTAAAAACATCTGGTGAAAAGATCTAAATGATTGTGCTCTTTAGAAATGCGGACCAGATTAAGGATAGGAGCCACAGGGAATTACTACGCCAATTAGAAGTTACTGCACAGCAGACTCCTGTGTAAGTGTGGATACTGATGGCAGTAATAGCAAACTTACTAAATACCAATCTTGCTTGTGAGGTACATATCTTTGTTTAATTATACATTAAAATACTGAAAGATCAACTTGGATTGTGAAGTAGGGCTAAGACAACATACTGATATGGCAGGACCAATATATGAAGAGATATTGGATTAGTTATGAATATATTCACCAGTTTGGAAGGATATGACAAAGTAAACACTAAGATGTTCCCAATGAGCAGGAAGTCCAAATCTTGGGCTCTCAGATTATGGAATGTCATTTAGTACTGAGATGAACTTTTTTTTTTCTTCATCCAAAGAGTGGGAAGCTTATGTAATTCTTGATTACAAAGCCATTAAAGCCAAATATTGGATGCTTTCATGGAGTTCAATAGTAGACCAGGTTCTAGGCCAAATGCCTATTCCTGCTATGTTTCTATCTCTTTTCCAATTGAGTAGTCATTCCTTCTGCTAATCGTTACGCAATCACTGAATGGATTTGTCATCCAACCATTTAAGTATATGGTTCAAGTTTCATTAGATTAGATTTCCTGCAGTGTGGAAATAGGCCCTTCAGCCTAACAAGTCCACACTTCCCTGCTGAAGAGTGAGCCTCCAAAGAGTAACCCACCACCCTCTGACTAATGCACTGAACACTCCTGGACAATTTAGCATGGCCAATTCACCTGACATGCACATCTTTGGAGTGAGGAAACCCATGCAGACAGTGGGAGAATGTGCAAACTCCACACAGTCACCCAAGGCTGGAATTGAACCTGGGACCCTGCTGCTATGAGGTAGCAGTGCTAACCACTGAGCCACTGTGCTGCCCAAGTGGGGACTTGAACCGAGGACCCTCTGATTTAAGAGCCTGATGCTCAACCGACTGAGCTACTGGTATTACTAGTGGATTCATAGGCTAGAGACTCAAGTAATATTCTGGGACCCAGGATTAATTCTGCCAGGCCAACTGTTGCAATTTAAGCCTAATAATTATGAAACCACTTGCTGGTTATGGGCAAAAGCCTACCTACTCTGGCCCATCCTGGTGGTTACCTCTTCATTGGCCTCAGGCAGTAAATGGTAAATAATGCTGGCCTAGCTAGCAAAAACTCACATCCAGTGAATAAATTTAAAATTGTGAACAACAGTTTTGTCATTTTGTAATTTTCCAATTGAAGCACCACTGTGTAAGTTGAGTACAGAGCTGTATAATCCTCATTGTTCAGCAGCACAGCTTATACAAGCCTTTGCTGATTATATTGTGCAAATAACAAGGGCTCCTTTTTTACTAAATAGTCCTCAGGGGTTAAGTGACACATGAAACACATTACAGCCAACAATCACAACTAACTTCTTAAAAAGCTGGAATTAAACATTTGATTTATCCCTTACCTCTTGCCTTAGTGATTTTTATCAAAGTGCCAAGACAAAAATCAATTTAAACTTCCCAATTTCTAGAATTTGAGATGAAACTGCATTCTTGTCCACGCTAATCTTTATTCAACACAACAGATGTATTTCAGGAGCACCAACTTGATGAACAATAAGAAATAAAACATGGTTTTGGACAGTGGAAGCAATATTTCAAACACCCAATATTCTATATATACACATAGCAAAATACAAATCAAGATCCTGGAATTACAAAAAAAAGTAGAAATTCTTTTATTTTAAAATAGTGACTACTCAACTATTGATTTTAAATATACAGGTACACATGGTCACTACTTGTGTGTGAAATATCAAATTTCAGTACTCCTGAGGAAGCTGTCATTAATTTTCTACAAAGCTTATGTTTAACATTGTTTTATATGTAGTATACAGTTCAATCCAGCAACTACAGTCTACAAGACTCCAAAGTTGAAAATGAGGTAGTATCTGAAAGGGAGATTTTCTTCCTCATCTGATCTAATGCTGCCTGTTTCTCCTTCAGCATTTCTTTGAGACGGTTTATTTTTTCATCTCTGATCGTTTCATCTACCTCCAGTGGATTCGAAAGATCATCAGTGTTTTCACACTCCGTAGGATGTGATCTATGAAAGGAGGAGGATGTCCTTTCTTCGTTGGTAACCAGATTGTTCAGCTCAAGTGCTGATGAAACTTCAAGACAGCTCAGCGATGTTGGAGGGGAATTTTCATTGTCGACCTTCTCCAGGTTTCCTATGTCAAGGCCACTGCCAGACTCCATTTCAGAATCAGTAGAAGTTTCAGGACCAAGATCCACTTCAGGCTGCTTTCTCCTCTTGGCAGTTACAGATTGATCGATCCAATCCAAGCCTGGACACCCAGGCTTTTCAACCTAGGTAGAAAAGTGTGAAGTAATTACTTTTCTAATCAATCAATCACTTACTATAGAATAGGACAGAGTATATGGAAAGAGCTAATGTGTTCTCCCCACCCAACTTTCACTTTAAGGATAGTAAGTTGTGATTTTACTAACTAAAATTTGGTTTCTGACCAATTAAAAAAACTCAATGCAAAGAATCTGCCTTCACAGGAGAATCTGTTCAACTGGCAAGGATATTGTAAGCAACTGACATTAACTTAACTCCACAAACTAAACCAAAAATGAATCAAACTATAAAACTCTCAATGCAGATCTACCCAATGTAAAGCACACTCTTAACTGTTTCTATTTTAGCATATCAACTGTACATGCACCACCAGCCTTTGAGTAATGAGCATGCTTAGCAGCTTACCTCACCTCCTCATCTCACCCACTCTCACTCTTCAGTTTGTGACCTTTTGCAAATCCCCACACTCATAACTCCTGCCTCCCTCAGAATCTTCACTCCCTGCTGTTCCCCTCACTCTTCCACCCCTTTAACTTTCCATGGGGTAATAATTGTTGTTCCCCATGCTGTGAAGAGGGTCCTAGCAAGTGGACTCTGCTTAAATTTAACCCAGTTGCGTTGACATGGACTGATTAGGGATGGATTCTTGTGGCACAAGGGTAGTGTCCCTACCTCTGAACAGGTTGATTCAAAAATATCTAGATTAGTTAGAATAGTCAGGAAAAGGCCAACCCCCAAACTGTTCAGTTGAACAAAGCATAATGTGAGAACATTTGAATTCAAAAAAAACTTGACAGTTCTTCTTAGAATTTAGAATGTTTTATTGTCACGTACTCAAATGAGTAGTGAATAGTGCACAAGTCACCACTTATGGTGCCATCTTAGGCAAAATATACCAAGATAGAGTCTTAGATTAGATTACTTAGTGTGGAAACAGGCCCTTCGGCCCAACAAGTCCACACAGCCCCACCGAAGCGCAACCCACCCATACCCCTACATTTACCCCTTACCTAACACTACAGGCAATTCAGCATGGCCAATTCATCTGACCTGCACATCTTTGGACTGTAGGAGGAAACCAGCGCACCCGGAGGAAACCCACGCAGACACGGGGAGGATGTGCAAACTCCACACAGTCAGTCACCTGAGTTGGGAATTGAACCCAGGTCTCTGGCGCTGTGAGGCAGCAGTGCTAACCACTGTGCCACCGTGCTGCCCGTAAAGTCTTAAGTACAAGTCCGTAGGGAAAAAAAATTAGAAAAATAAAAGTTAGCATTACAGACCATGGAATAAATAAGTAAAATTAAGAAACAAGTTCTTCAGAATAACAGTCCGTCCAACCCCATCCACATTGGGACCTAGCATCTCTAGGACCTTGACTCCAGACCATGTCAGGCTTCACCTTGAGACCAGGAGGGTCACTCTAGAATCACCTCAAGGCTGGAAGTTTCTAGTTAACTGTTCCCTGGAACAAACACAGAATGCTGGGGCAAGAAACAGAGAATGTTTCACGTTGGTAGGTTGAATCTAAAATCACGTCACATGAAACATTAAATCAGTTTCTCTCGCCCCAGATATTTCCAGCATTCTTCTAAATTGTTTCAGATTTCCAGCAGCCACAGTATTTTGCTTTTCAATGTTCACATAGAACATAGAAGAATACAGCGCAGTACAGGCCCTTTGGCCCTCGATGTTGCGCCGATCCAAGCCCACCTAACCTATACTAACCCACTATCCTCCATATACCTATCCAATGCCCGCTTAAATGCCCATAAAGAGGGAGAGTCCACCACTGCTACTGGCAGGGCATTCCATGAACTTACGACTCGCTGAGTGAAGAACCTACCCCTAACTTCAGTCCTATATCTACCCCCCCTTAATTTAAATCTATGCCCCCTTGTAATACCCGACTCCATACGCGGGAAAAGGTTCACACTGTCAACCCTATCTAACCCCCTAATCATCTTGTACACCTCAATCAAGTCACCCCTAAACCTTCTTTTCTCTAATGAAAACAGCCCCAAGTGTCTCAGTCTTTCCTCATACGATCTTCCTTCCATACCAGGCAACATCCTGGTAAACCTCCTCTGCACCCGTTCCAGTGCCTCCACATCCTTCCTATAGTATGGCGACCAAAACTGCACACAATATTCCAGATGCGGCCGCACCAGAGTCTTATACAACTGCATCATGACCTCAGGACTCCGGAACTCAATTCCTCTACCAATAAAAGCCAGTACGCCATATGCCTTCCTCACCGCACTATTTACCTGGGTGGCAACTTTCAAAGATCTGTGTACATGGACACCAAGATCCCTCTGCTCATCCACACTACCAAGTATCCGACCATTAGCCCAGTACCCCATCTTTTTGTTATTCTTCCCAAAGTGAATCACCTCACACTTAGCTACATTGAATTCCATTTGCCACCTTTCTGCCCAGCTCTGCAGCTTCTCTATATCCTGCTGTAACCTGTCACATCCTTCCTCACTGTCAACAACTCCACCGACTTTCGTATCATCCGCAAACTTGCTCACCCAACCTTCTAACCCCTCTTCCAGGTCATTTATAAAAATGACAAACAGCAATGGTCCCAAAACAGATCCTTGCGGAACACCGCTAGTGACGGCACTCCATGAAGAAACTTTGCCATCAACTACTACCCTCTGTCTTCTTCCATCCAGCCAATTCCTAATCCAAACCTCCAACTCACCCTCAATGCCATATCTCCGTATTTTCTGCAGTAGCCTACCATGGGGAACCTTATCAAACGCCTTACTAAAATCCATATATACCACATCTACCGCTTTCCCCTCATCAACCTCCTTCGTCACCTTTTCAAAGAATTCAATAAGGTTTGTGAGGCACGACCTGCCCTTCACAAAACCATGCTGACTATCCTTGATCACATTATTCCTATCCAGATGTGCATAAATCCTATCTAAGACAATTCTCTCTAAGACTTTGCCCACAACAGAAGTGAGACTCACCGGCCTATAGTTACTAGGGTTATCCCTACTCCCCTTTTTGAACAAGGGAACCACATTTGCTATCCTCCAGTCTTCTGGCACTACTCCAGTAGACAAAGAGGACATAAAAATCAAGGCCAATGGCTCTGCAATCTCCTCCCTTGCTTCCCAGAGAATCCTAGGATAAATGCCATCAGGCCCAGGGGACTTATCTATTTTCACCTTTTCCAGGATTTCCAACACCTCTTCTCTACATACCTCAAAGCCATCCATTCTACTTATTTGTGACTCAGTATTCACATCGACGACAATGCCCTGTTCCTGAGTAAATACTGAAGAAAAGTATTCATTCAGTGTCTCCCCAATCTCTTCCGCCTCCACACGCAACTTCCCACTACTATCCTTGACTGGACCTATTCCTACCCTAGTCATTCTTTTATTCCTAACATACCTATAGAAAGCCTTAGGGTTTTCCCTAATCCTACCGACTAAGGACCTTTCATGTCCCCTCCTTGCTGCTCTTAGCTCTCTCTTCAGGTCCTTCCTGGCTACCCTATAACTCTCAATCGCCCCAATTGAACCTTCACGTCTCATCTTGAGATAGGCCGCCCTCTTCCATTTAACAAGGGATTCCAATTCCTTATTAAACCACGGCTCCCTCGCACGACCCTTTCCTCCCTGCCTGACAGGTACATAATTATCAAGGACACTCAATAGTTGCTCCTTGAACAAGCTCCACATATCATTTACACTCTTGCCTTGGAGTCTACTTTTCCAAGCCACACATCCTAAGTCATGCCTCACCGCATCATAATTTCCCTGACCCCAGCTATAACTCTTGCCCTGTAGTACACACTTATCCCTCTCCATCACGAGAGTAAAAATCACCGAATTATGGTCACTATCCCCAAAGTGCTCACCTACCTCTAATTCTAACACCTGGCCTGGTTCGTTACCCAGAACCAAATCCAGTATGGCCTCACCTCTTGTTGGCCTGTCTACATATTGTGTCAGGAAACTCTCCTGCACACATTGAACAAACACTGACCCATCTAACGAACTTGAGCTATAGCTTTCCCAATCAATATCAGGAAAGTTAAAGTCCCCCATAACAACCATAAATGGTGTGGTCTCTGTGGCAAAGCTATCAATCACAGTCCAATCAGCAACCTCATCCTCAAAGTTACAGAATCATGTAGTACAACAGTGCCCTTCAGCCCATCAAAAAACTAAATCTACATTAGTCTCACTTTCTAGCATTTGGCCTATTAGTCTTGAACATTATGGCACTTCAAGTGTAAATTGTCATTTCCTTTGAGATTAGGTATTCTTGCAATTTTGTCTTGATGAATCAAAGATGAAACCTGCTGTCAAAGGTTCTCATTTTTTCAGAAATACAAGGGGTTCCTAATTTACAATCATCTAACTTGTAAACAAAGAACAAAGAAAATTTACAGCCCAGGAACAGGCCCTGCGGCCCTCCAAGACTGAGCCAATCCAAATGTACTGTCTAAACCTGTCGGTCAATTCCTAGCCATCTGTATCCCTCTGCTTCCCACCTACTCATGCAGCTGTCCAGATGCATCTTAAATGAATCTACCGTGCCTGCCTCTACCACCTCTGCTGGCAACATGTTCCAAATGCCCACCAACTTCTGTGTGAAATACTTACCATGTATATCCCCCTTAAACTTTCCACCTCACTTCGAAAGCATGACCTCTCATTTTGAATCCTTCACCCTGGGGAAAAAGCTAGTCTCTATCCACCCTGTCTATACCCTTCAATCTCCTTTTTTCTAGTGAAAATAAACCTAACATACTCAACCTCTCTTCCTAGCTAGCACCTTCCATGCCAGGCAAAATCCTCAAACCTTCTCTGCATCCTCTCCAAAGTGTCCACATCCTTTTGATAATGTGGCGCCCAGAACTGTACACAGTATTCTAAATGCAGCTGAACCAATGCCTTGTACAATTTTAACATGACTTGCCAGCTCTTATACTCAATACCCCGTCCGATGAAGGCAAGCATACTATATGCCTTCTTGACCACTCTATCCACCCATGCAGCAACCTTCAGGGTACAATGACCACTGATACTTACGAGCGCAATCTCAAACATGGATGTAATTTTCATATTCGCAATTCCTCCGCCTCTGCCGTATCTGCTCCCAGGAAGACTGATTCCACCACAGAACACACCAGATGGCCTCTTTCTTTAAAGACTGTAATTTCCCTTCCCATGCGACTGAAGATGCCTTCAAACTCTTCTCATCCAAGTTCTGCACCTCCACACTCAAACCCCACCCCTCCAACCGCTACTAAGACAGAACACCCCCACCAACCTCCGCAGAAACCACATCATCCACCGACATTTCCACCACCCACAAATAGACCTCACCACCAGGGATATATTTCCCTCCCCACCCCTATCCGCAAAGACCGTTTCCTCCATGACTACCTGGTCAGGTCCATGCCCCCCAACAACCCAGCCTCCCCTCCTGGCACCACAGGAATTGCAAAACCTGCTCCCACACCTTCCCCTCACCTCCATCCAAGGTCCCAAACCAGCCTTCCACATCAAAAGTTGCACCTGCACTTCCACACGTCATTTATTGCATCCGCTGTTCCCGATGCAGTGTCCTTTACATTGGGGAGACTGGACACTTCTCACAGAGTGCTTCAGGGAACATCTCCGAACATTTTAACTCCCCCTCCCACTTTGCCGAGGACATGCCCTCACGATCTTTGGACTTGTTCCAGTGGTATTCAAACACAGGAATACTGGATTCACCAAAGGAAGGCAGTAACTGACAACTACCAAGAGGTTTCCGCACAAATGATTGATCTGATACCAGGATACCATGTGGGGCTTATAGTCAATGTTAGTGACACTGAAGGCCACACTTTTCTAACAGCACATCATTGTCAGCAACTCTGGTGGGTCTGTCTTTCCATGTGATAGGACATGTTGTGCATCCTGATCCAGCAATAGTGATCAAAAATCTGGAACATTGGAGATTTCAAAGACTTTCTCTCCAAAATGTTGCAAATGGGGATGTTTGCTCATGTTTTTTGCTTCGTTCATAGGCCAGCATTTATTTCCTATCCCTAACTGACATTGAGAAAGGTATAGTGAGCTGCTTTCTCAGGGTGTTGAGACACCAAGTGTTGGTAGAGAGAGTTTTGACCCAGTGATACTAACGGAACAGTAATTTGGCTTCCAAATCACTACACCAAATGAGCTTCGTGGTTCAGTACTACGATTCACCACCACTTTATCTAAGACAATAAGGAACATACAATTGATGACCACACCTGTGAATAAACAATCAAATACAGTGCTAAATTGGAATAGGCCACATTGCCAGGCAGAGAGAGATAATCTCACCTCCAAAGCTAAAGGTCACCCAATATCCAAACTGGCATTCAGCTTTAGACTGTTGCCAACATGCCTGCAGATACAAGGTGCCAGAAGGGCTTGCACAGCCACAGATCAGTAAAGCAATCTGTCCACCAACAGGGCAATGGCAGCTGCTGCTCTCTCAGGATAACAATATTTATGCCCCAATTAATGCCATTCTTGCCAGCACCTCTGCTGTTGCTTCTCAGCCAGTCAGCTCAGAGCAACCCCCCCACCCCCAATGGCCCAGACAGAAATGGGGCAATTTTATGGCAGAACTCGAAGGATCTGCTCAAGGTTTTGTGCAAAAGCATCTACAATTCTCCACACAAAGTACCAGAGTCAGAGTTTTACAGCAGGGAAAAGAGCTCTTCGGGCCACTGTCCGTACCAGTCTTTAAGCATCTATCTACTCTAATCCCATTTTCCAGTACTTGGCCCATAGCCTCGGAGCAATGACATTTCAAGTGCTCATTTAATGTCTTGAGGATTCCCATCTCTACCACATTTTTATAAAGTGGGTTCCAAATACCCACCACCCTCTGAGTAAAAAAATTCCACAAGTCCTATCTAAACCACCTCCTTATCTCAATTGTGCCCCTGGTTATTAAACCCCTCTCCTAACAGGACAAGTTTCTCCCTATCTACCTAGTGTTTGCCGTACAGAACTTTGTGCACCTCAATCAAGACTCCCATGTCAGCCTCCTCTGCTCAAAGGAAAGCAGCCCCAGCCAATCTAGTCTCTCTTCACAGAGCACGCCAGCCCAGACTACATCTTGGCATTCCCTCCTCTGCATCCTCAGACTAAGACTTCCAGTCACAAAAACAACTTTCAACCACAAGTCTCTGCTTCTTGCCACTAAGCCAATTTTGGATCCAATTAGCCGTGGGCACTTAGCTAACTCAGTCTTCTAGTGGAGTACTGTTTGTATTATTAATAGTGTTGCTGATAATGTTAGATGAGGATTTTCATCAAGAGAACACTAATGGTCTGCAATAATGGATTGCAAAAAAGTGTGTAATTGTGATCTAGGAATTCTTTTTTAGGGTAACTACAGCGCAGTGAGAAGGGCATTTTGTGAAAGGGCACAAATGGTAGCTGGATAAACTGTCCCTCCCTCCTCCAGTAATTTTCAGGTCATACAGGATGCAGCAGACCACTATGAAGTGCAAAGTTACTCTACAGCACATGCTGCAGGTCTCTCCCACTATCCAGACAACAAACTAGTTGTTTCAGGATGCCAATGTTCTGCTTCTACCACAAAACAATTATGTCCACCTATGGCTGGGTGTCAGAGCAGAATCATAAACCAGTGTGGGTAATCATCGATACCAAGGAGCCACCGAGTTCAACACGGTGGTTCAGATATGGTGAAATGACAGACTAGCGTAAGATTAAAGCATCGTGACTGTTGCCAAATCAGAAGGAGTTAATCATCATGACAACCTGACTTCAGTTGCACATCAACTGCACTTTCAGAGTGCAGCCTTGAGATTGAAGTATATTTCCCAAATGAGAGGGAGCATTCACAGACATGTTCATGAAATCAGAGGCTCTGTTCAGCATTAGGAAGTTCATTATTTGGAATCCTCATGTCTCCTCCATTGCCTATGTAGAAAACACAGAAGTACCTAAGTCTTGTGCACAGGGCTTCAGTGGCCTCTTGGCAATGTCACCATTTCCTGCCTGGAAGCATCAGTTGATGTAGAAATCAAGGCCCTCAAGGATCTAGCAGCAGCTCAGAAATAATCCTACTCTGCAGTTGCAGTTTCTGTTCAAGGAAGTTATACAATTCTACAACCACTTCCTTTTTGAAACTCAACTGCTGCAGACACAGCTCCAGGTTGAGTGGCAGATAAGCACTTTCTGAAGACAGGAGGTTTATAAGGCCTTTTTGTTGGGAGGCTTTCACCTTTTATCTTTGCAAATAGCTTCCCATTTTTGTTGCTGCCACACCACTTCTACATCCCAAGAGGAACTGCAATGTTATCCTCCATGACTGGGAACAACCTCTTCTCAGAAGCTTTTCTTATGCACCCCACTCCTTCCAAAGTGCATCACCACCCCTTCAGATAGAATGATCTTCTGTCAATTTTTCTACCTTTGCAGCAAACCAAAAGGAAGTCAAATGCACATCACCTGCAATTTATATGGTGATCCCTTTATACAATGGCAGTGAAGGTGTCAGTCTGTAGCTAAGAGACTTTAAATGAGAGTGTTAACAGGATAGACTGGTGCAACATGCACTAAACTATTGAGAATGGATGCTTTACCAACTTTTTTTCCCAAATGAGCACAGCAGCACAAAAACCAACAGTGCTAGAGCTGAATTTGCAATTGTGAAATCAGGGAACAGGTAGTAGAATGGCTAGAGAACAAAGTATAAAACAAAGTAGAGCAAAGATTAAGGGTAACTTCAGAAACTAGCAAAGAGGAAGAAGTGCTGTACCACAAGAATAGGAATTTGGACCAGTATTACTGCATTTCTACTAATGATTTTGGACATGGGGATTGGAACTGCAAACATCACTATTAGGACATTTACTTCTTCCTAAAAAAGAATGTAATTAAAACACATTAATACACCTACAAAATGGTCATAAAATGGGCAAATTACATTCGATATACACAAGTGTCAGCGCATTTTAGTCAAACTGGTCACTGTGGTTTGGGATCAGATTTCTACAAATTGTATAAATGACTTGGATGAAGGGACTGAAAGTATAGTTGCTAAATTTGCTGATGTCACCATGATAGGTAGGAAAGTGAGATGTGAAGAGGATATAAGGAGGCTACAAAGCATTATAGGTAGGTTAATTGATTGGACAACTATCTGGGAGCAAATGGGAGCATGTGGGAAAAATGTGGAATTGTCCATTTCAGCAGGAAGAATAAAAAAGCATGTCATGTAAATGAACAGATTGCAGAATTCTGAGATGCAGAGGAATCTGGATGTCCTCAATTACAAATTACAAAAGGTTAGTATGCAGGTACAGCAAGTAGCTAAGAAATCAAAAAGATTGTCATTTACCACAGAGGAATTGAACACAAAGGTAAGCAAGTTCTACTTCATTTAGATTAGATTACTTAGTGTGGAAACAGGCCCTTCGACCCAACAAGTCCACACCAACCCTCTGAAGAGCAACCCACCCAGACCCATTCCCCTACACCTAACACTACAGGCAATTTAGCATGGCCAATTCACCTAACCTGCACATTTTTGGACTCTGGGAGGAAATCCACACAGACATGGGGAGAATGTGCAAACCCCACAGAGGCAGTATAGAGGGCATTGGTGATATCTTTCTAAGTTCCAGTGAATGTAATAAAAGGTGACTTGATTGAAAAATATGAAGTCTGAAGGGAGGCAGGGTAGATATAAAAAGGATGTTCATTCTTGTGAATCTATAATAAGGTGTCATTGTTTAAAGGCAAGGACTTGCTATTTTGAGAGAGTTAGGCAAAATTATTTTCTCAGAGGGTGACAAGTCTTTGAAACTCTCTTCCTCAAAAGATGGTGAAAGCAGAGTCTCTGGACATTCAAAAAGGTAAAAAGTAAAAACATTCTTGATAAGAGGATGAGGGGTTATCATGGTGAGGCAGGAATGTGGAGTAAGGTTAAGATTAGCCACAATCTTACTGAATAGCAGAGCAGGCTTGAGGGCTGAGACTTCCATATCTGCTCCTAATTTGTGGACCATAAAAAGGTTGGAAATAAAAGGGATTTCCCTTACTCCGTGATGAATCTTTGGAATTTTCTATCCCAAGACAGCTGTGGCGGCTCAGTCACGAACAAACTCCTAATAAAAGAGTTTGATAGGTTTCCAGATATTAAAAGCATTGAGGGACCGTGCAGGAAAGTAGATTATTAGGAATGATTCCACTGAATCGAGGATAGAGCTTGAAGGTCTGAATGGCCTACATGCTCCTATTTCTTAAGTTCTTAGTGGGCGGCACGGTGGCACAGTGGTTAGCACTGTTGCCTCACAGCACCAGAGACCCGGGTTCAATTCCCGCCTCAGGTGACTGACTGTGTGGAGTTTGCACGTTCTCCCCGTGTCTGCGTGGGTTTCCTCCGGGTGCTCCAGTTTCCTCCCACAGTCCAAAGATGTGCAGGCCAGGTGAATTGGCCATGCTAAATTGCCCGTAGTGTTAGGTAAGGGGTAAAGGTAGGGGTATGGGTGGGTTGCGCTTCGGCGGGGCGGTGTGGACTTGTTGGCCCGAAGGGCCTGTTTCCACACTGTAAGTAATCTAATCTAATCTAATCTAAAGTTAATAGAGGATCAAAGGATTCTAGAGACATATAGACACACAAACTACAAAAGTGAAGGTTAATAAAGCTATGAACCAAAGCACTGGAGCCCATTATTTTCCACAGGGAATTAAAATCTAAGTACTACAGATCTTTAGTTAGGTTGCACTTTTGTAGCACGCACTGAACCTTATATTTTACCAAGTGTATAGAGGCATTATTTTGGTGCAAAATAGATTTACAAAGATGATACCAGGACTGAAGAGATTGAACAAGTTGGTGCTTTTCTAAAAGGAGTACACTACGAGTGACCTGAGAGAGACCCATTTCCAAAATCTCTTCCTGCTCTCAACATTCTGAAGTATCAGCTCTCATCCAATTCTGTTCTCTTGAGCAGCCCCAATTTTCATCATTCCACCATTGGCAGCTGAAGGCTGCACTATCAATATCTTAATCTCTGCAATTTCCTTGCTAAACCGATCTCCCTTTATTTCTTTTAAGATATCCCTTAACCTGTCAAAAGGGACATTTTTGTGTTGCATTTGTGAAATTCAGACCTGGAAAACTTATACACAGACCCCAGTAGAAACAGGACAGTTCCATGCAGTGTAAACTTGGGAGTTGCTAATTGAATCTACAGCAAGTCTCTCACTAGCAGTTACATTGTATTTGTCTTCTTTTGGGGGTACTTACAAAGTACCAGCACAGTTTGCTCCAGATGAGCTGTAAGTCATCATTTGCCGTTTGACCAAAAGAAAAACCATCTTCAGTTTTCCCTTATTTTCATCCTGTTGACCAAACAGCCTTCAATGAATCAAAGGGAAATGTAAGTAAGGGATTTTGAGTGAAACCAATCATCGCTCCACCTTTATTAACTGTTCCATCCACAAAGTAGCATATTAAACAACCCCAATGTAGGGATTCTATCTAAAAAAGTCAACTTCAGAGTAAGCAGTTTTCAATGAAAACTTGGCTTCATACTTGGGCTTTCAATTGATCCTACATTAGCTCCTTTTTGCACAGAAGATGACAACAAGCTCAAGAAAATATTATACATGCAAAAACATTTTAGATCATTCATTCCAAGGGCAAAATAGATATATTAAAAAGTAAATAAACCAGCATAGGTATTTGACTCATCTTTGGCACTGATATCTACTTCACACACCAAAGTGGCGAAGCCAGGCATGAAAGGACATTGAAGATTATAATTTGTGCTTCTCTCCAACATGTAACCATCTGATCATAGGAGGAGCCCAACAGAAGCATAACAGCAAAATCAAAAATAAAAGTTAACTTGATAAAGAAAACAAGCTAGTCACAGAGGAAGAATCATATACTGAACAGGGAAATAAAAGATAGAATTTATTGATGGATCTAGACAGACAGCTACATGCAGAAGTGGGTACTGCAGGTGGAGATCAGAGTGGTGCTGGAAAAGCGCAGGAGGTCAGGCAGCATCCGAGCAGGAGGAAAATAGACGTTTCAGGCAAAATCAGTTTATCAGCCCTTCCTGAAGGGCTTTTGCCCGATTTTCCTGCTCCTCAGATGCTACCTGACCTGCTGTGCTTTTCCAGCACCACCCCAATCTTGACAGATAGCTACATGCATTTCATTGAATGTTGAGGAATGTTATAATAACCCATGATTTTTCTTCATTAGCTACACTCCACATGCCATCATAGCCTGTTTATTTAAAAGTCAGCAGATCAGCTATTTTACATAATGCAGACACCTCACCGCTGCAGTGCTAGCAATGACATCGTAGGTATACTGACAGCTGCAGGGGCAGGGGCAAGTACTGCCATTTTGCAAAAAAAGATATCCCCTCTGCCACTACACTAGCAAAAGAAATGTGCACTGCTGACATCATTAATATATGTATATGCACCATTCCACTGATGCCCAAAGAACCCTTGCCACCCTGCTTGCTATTACCCTAGTTATTCCACTCCCAGTTTCTCTCCTGAAGATGGTGAAGAGAGCAGCAGCATGGTGGTGAGTGGGAAGAAGGTAACGAGGGGTAGAGAGTGAGCAAACCACAATCCAGAATTTGAAATTATTTTAAACATCCAAAAAAACCTATTTCATTGCTTTTCTTCCCTAATGCAGGCAGCTCACTGTTGCAGTGCTGGCAGTGACATCACAGGCAGAGATTAATGGGTGGCAAGTGTGTCCCTACAGACAGCAGCAGCAAACACACTCTTGACAAAACAATGATCATCATAAAACCGGACGCTTGCAGAGGTAATTACCATGAGAAAGTTGCAACATGGGAAATGAAACTAAGATAGCCAAGATCAACATTCAAGGCACAGGGAAAATCTTTACCTTCTATTGGAACGTTCCCATAAAATTTCATCATGGGCACCTTACATTGACCAGCAGTAGTGACTCTTTCTTCGAATTACAAAGGGGAATAAAAATCCAGCCTATCTAGAATGTTTTTGATATCATTATTACATTAATGCAAATATATTTGCAGCAGGGATGCGTAGGTTAGATGCATTAGTCAGGGGTAAATGTAGGGGAAATAGGTCTGGGTGGGTTACTCCAGAGGTTCGGAATGGACTTGTTGGGCTGAAGGGCCTGTTTCCCCACCGTAGGGAATCGAATTTATTTTCCATCTCCATAGGTAGTAGGTCATCAGTTGGGATGGTTTGCTTGACTACCCAATATTTCCATGTGGGAATTCTAAAGGGGAAAGTTTTGCTTGTTTATTCAGATTCTAAAATTAGCACCAAAACAAGGTGTCAGGATTTAACTGGATAATGCTTTCCCACTACAAAAACAAGAGTACAGAAAGAGAGCAATTCATTTTATCACAGTCCTGTCCAAGTTGGTCCAAGAATGGTCTCTGACAAAGTAATCAAAGTGGGGCATGTACCTACCTTCACCTTGAGGAGACTCCACCCATGCTCGATTCGCCACAAGATTGAGAGTTAAAATTGTTACTCTATGCAATAAACCTCTCAGGGACCAGTTAACCGTATATAAAAAGCACGCAGCACAGAACCTTTGTCCAGTGTGCGCCCTTGGAATACTTCTTTAATCTTGTTACAGACTGGGGTACACCCCACCCCAACCCTTGAATTGGTCAGAAGGGCAAATAATTAGGTGGGCTGACACCATAAAGATTTATTTTGTAAGGATTTATGATCTGGGATAAAAGGCTCATTGTTAACAGTCACCAATTAAAGCTTTTAAGTGGTCAATTAGTGACGACTCAAGGGCCTCATCCTATCACCAGCCCAATTAACCTTGCTCCTGGCTATCAAGAAAATTGGCAGCCCCTCTCATAAAATGACACGGCCTGCTTGCCAGGTTGGGGGTGCTCATATGCCCCAATCCTCACTGCAAGTCACCCCACAGCCCTTGTTTCTCTAATCTCACTCCCAAAATATGTCACATCCCTTCCCATCGTTCCGGGTCTTCAGCATTGCTATGCAACCAGCAACCTCAACCTTAAGTTATGCTGCCCTTCTCAGTCACTGCAGCCTCTGATTGGCTTGCACCTTCAGGCACAGTGAGGTGTCAGTGCCGAAGAAGTAATTGACCAAGAAGTCCACCAGGTGACAACTTCAGTGGCTGATTGACACTTTACTCAGTAGGCGCTCTCTGAGAGTCAGGCAATTGCTCACTCATTCCGAAGGATCACCACACTAAATTTTAAAAAAAAGGAACATTCTGGCCAATGTTCCGAATATCATTTTCCTTTGCACCTTTCTGGATCCAAACAAAGTCACAAGTACTCCAATCCTGATGGCAGAATTACTTACCAATCCATTCATTTAGAATACTATCAATTCCCTTCCTTTCCATTCTGATTGAATGGTGAATCATCGGCATCAAGAGGATACTACCACTGCTATACAACCAATAACAAACACTAAATTCCCAAAGCCTTGCAATCTTTCCACAATGAAATATGGCCTGATACGTTCTCACCTTCTCTAATTTCAGTTTCATCTCTCCCAACTTTCCCACACCACTGAATATTAAACAGATCACCATATTCCCAATAAAAATACATACCTCTTTCCTCTTTCTTTGGCGTTTACTATGGTCTCCCTCTTCAGATTCAGAAAGAGGGTCCATCAAATCTGCTGAACTCGAACTCACAGCAGGGTCTGAATGTTCTCCAAATTCCACTGTGCTTGGTACGATGTTAGAATCAACACCTTCTAATCCTATTGTGACACATGTTTTGGAATAATTGTGACATTCTTCCAATGTTAGTGAACCAGGCTTCAAGATTGCTGGGTACTTCTCCAGTTTTGGTGGGCTAAATGCTCCAGACACAGCTGCATATTCTTGCAATGGAAGTTCTTTGCACAGAACCGGACATTCTTGGGATGCTATCACATCAGGCACCCTCAATGCATCCAGACCTCCTCCTAAATCTGCTTGGGCAGACTCCTTAAAAAGCTTTGGACACTCTCTGAATTCTGTTGGATAATGCTCTCTGATAAGCTCTGGACATTCCTCTAGTTTTGCTGGACCAGGCGCCAATGATTGTTTAAAATCCACAGGATCAGACTTCTTAGAGAATTTTGTAATGTATTTCATGCGACCTTCCAACCGACATCCTGAAATTTTAGTAAGATCAGTGCAAGATATTCTGTCAAGGCAAACTCTGACATCAGAATGGATTCCTGCTTTTAACAACAAGTCTCTGTCCTTAGAAAACCAAGGGTTGTGAGCACATTTTCCTGAAAGGAGATTTGACAATTTTATAACCTGTGAAAACAAGAGGCAAGAAGTTTAGTCAAAGAATTGAGTTAGAAAACATTACGAAATATACAACTGCCCCAAAATGTCTCAATAACCAACAAAAATTGAGTCATTTTAACAAACTAAGAAATATATTTCCCTGCATTCACGAAGACGTGTCATATTATACAGGGAAACAGCCAATTCACTCTTGCTATAATAAATGGCGATGAAGGGAGGGAAAGTTCATGGGCAGACAGAAATTCTGAAATGTAACAAACCATTTTCAGGCTATGAATTCAGCAGTTTGTTGACCCAATTACTCATACACTAGTCCAAATGAAAAGAATGAGAGCACAATGCAACCTAACCAGTGTAGTTTTACAGGTGCCCAAAATAAAGTGGCTGAGCTGCATTTTTTCTAAATAGCTTTGAATGAGCACCAGTATCCTTCTTTATTCTTTTATGGGATTTGGGGGTCATTGGCAAGACCAGTATTTATTGCTGTTTTCTGATTCCCCTTGAATTGAGATTCTTGCTAACGTCTTTTCAGAGTGCAGTTAAGAGTCAACCAGCGAGCGTGCATTCACATGTAGACCAAGAAAGGACATCAGTGTCCTGATTAATCAAATAGCGAGGCTGCAGAGAGATCTTAAATTAATTGAGGGGGGTTTGGGGTCCGGAGAGGAACAATAGAAGCTTACAAATCAAAAGAATGGTGCATCATTACAGGACAGGTATGTGGATAACAATACACAGAGTGAGACAAGATGATACATAGAACATAGAAGAATACAGCGCAGTACAGGCCCTTCGGCCCTCGATGTTGCGCCGATCCAAGCCCACCTAACCTACACTAGCCCACTATCCTCCATATGCCTATCCAATGCCCGCTTAAATGCCCATAATGAGGGAGAGTCCACCACTGCTACTGGCAGGGCATTCCATGAACTCACGACTCGCTGAGTAAAGAACCTACCCCTAACATCTGTCCTATACCTACCCCCCCTTAATTTAAAGCTATGCCCCCTTGTAATAGCTGACTCCATACGAGGAAAAAGATTCTCACTGTCGACCCTATCTAAACCCCTAATCATCTTATACACCTCTATCAAGTCACCCCTAAACCTTCTTTTCTCCAATGAAAACAACCCCAAGTGCGTCAGCCTTTCCTCATACGATCTTTCTACCATACCAGGCAACATCCTGGTAAACCTCCTCTGCACCCGTTCCAGTGCCTCCACATCCTTCCTATAGTATGGCAACCGAAACTGCACACAATACTCCAGATGTGGCCGCACCAGAGTCTTATACAACTGCAACATGACCTCAGTACTCCGGAACTCAATTCCTCTACCAATAAAAGCCAGTACGCCATATGCCTTCTTCACCGCACTATTTACCTGGGTGGCAACTTTCAAAGATTTGTGTACATGGACACCAAGATCCCTCTGCTCATCCACACTACCAAGTATCCGACCATTAGCCCAGTACCCCATCTTTTTATTACTCTTACCAAAGTGAATCACCTCACACTTAGCTACATTGAACTCCATTTGCCACCTTTCTGCCCAGTTCTGCAGCTTATCTATATCCCGCTGTAACCTGCCACATCCTTCCTCACTGTCTACAACTCCTCCGACTTTCGTATCATCCGCAAACTTGCTCACCCAACTTTCTAACCCCTCCTCCAGGTCATTTATAAAAATGACAAACAGCAATGGTCCCAAAACAGATCCTTGCGGAACACCGCTAGTGACGACACTCCAAGATGAACCTTTGCCATCAACTACTACCCTCTGTCTTCTTCCAGCCAGCCAACTCCTAATCCAAACCTCCAACTCACCCTCAATGCCATACCTCCGTATTTTTTGCAGTAGTCTACCATGGGGAACCTTATCAAACGCCTTACTAAAATCCATATACACCACATCTACTGCTTTCCCCTCGTCCACCTCCTTAGTCACCTTCTCAAAGAATTCAATAAGGTTTGTGAGGCACGACCTGCCCTTCACAAACAGAATGAACAAACATACAAAAACAAAAGATAGGGGGAGATAGGGCAGGAGGTTGGAAGAGTGAAATGGTAAAATTAATGGCTTTTCACTTCAAGGTATTAGCATTTGCAACAAAATAAATAATGGTACATATATGGATTAATAGATATGATCTTATAGCTATTACATATGTGGTTACGAGGAGATCAAAGCTGGGAACTGAATATTCAGGGATATTGAATTTTCAAAAGGGCAGGCAGGGAGAAAACGTCAGTGAGCTAGCCTTTTTAGTACAGGATGGAATAATTACAAAAGGAGGAAATGAATTTCGATCAGAATTCATATAAGAGGCAGCATAAAATTGAAAAAGGGGAAAACACTTGAGTAGTCAAATAGGCTCTGTAACAGTAGCTATACTTGTGGACAGAATAAATCAGGAGATAATGAAGACATGTAAAAAATAGGCAGTATATCACAGGTGACTAATCTTCATGCAGATTGGCAAAGTCAGATTTGGCAGTTCTAGCCTCAAGGAAGAATTCATATAGTTTCCTGGGTGGATGTAACCAGGGATCAGGCTATTTTGGATTTGGCAAAATGTAATTAGGCTAGTTTAATAAATAATCTCAGAGTAAAGACGCCCCAGAAAAGTGAGCATAACAGGCTAGAATGTAATATTCAGTTTGAGGGAAGGAAAGTTGGGTTGGAAACATCTGTGGCAAACTTAAATAAGGATAATTACAAAAGAATGACAGCAGAACTAGCTGAAGTGGACAGAGAAAGATCAGCAGCAAAAATGGTCAAGGAACAATGGATAAAGTTTAAGAAAGTATTTCACTGTTCGCAACAAAAATATCCCAGTGAGAAAGGAGGATTCTAGAAAGGGGATTATCTAAGCACAGCTAAGCAGGGAGGTCGAGGATAGCATTAAATTGCAAGAAAAATCATACGTGGTAAAGATTATCAGTAAACCAGACAGTTTAGTAAAAAAGCAAAATGACCAAAAAAATAAAGAAAGCAAAAATAAACTATGAAGCCAACCTTGCAAGCAATGTCCAGATGGACAGCAAGAACTTGTTTAAATATGTAACAAGGAAAAGAGAAACCAAAACTAAATGAGAATGAGGTTAGGGGAATAACAATAGGGATCCTTCCCACCCTTGTAACGCTCTCTCCTACTAACTCTTCCAACACACAGAAGATAGAGATTTTGGAACACACACACCAATAGGTTCAAGGACAGCTTTTTCCCTGCCATTAGATTGAAGTTGGAGAGTTCAATCATCAAATAACATTGATCTTGCTAACGTTGATCCTGCTTCGCACATCTCCTGTATGGTGTAATCTGTTATGCTTTATTCTGTCCATTTTCTTTTCACCCTAATCTATATGTATTGCAAACAAAGCTTTTCACTGTACTTAGGTACTCATGAGATTAAATCAAATCAAAATCAACTGATCAAGGTATTTTCATACTCTTAAGAGAACCTTCTCCACTGTCCATAAAACCACCAATTTTGGTGTCAACTGCAAACTTACTAACCATACAGATTCTCTCATCCAAATCATTTATATAAATGATAAACAAAATTGGACTTAGTACCAATCCATGAAACACCACTGGTCAAGGACCTCCAGTCCGAAAAATAACCCTCCACCACCCTCTCAACTTAAAGCTAATTTTATATCCAATTGGCAAGCTCACCCCGAATCCTATGTGATCTAACTTTATTGATTAGTCTACCATACAGAACATTGTCAAATGCTTTACAAAAGTCCAAGTTAACCATGTAAACCACTCTAATCAGCGACCAGCTGGACTTACTTTAGAATCAGTTATTATTTAGTTATACTTTTCAAATCAGTCATCACTTTTTAAACATAATAATAATTCAGACACCAACACTTGACATTTCAACAGGTTGAAAGAGGTATTTGCAGACAAACTGACAGAAAATAGTTATGGAAGAAACCTATAACTAAATTGCAGGAGGTGATGAAAAATAATTTCAGCTTTAATAAAAAACCAGTATATACCTCGAAAGGGCAAGAGCTTTACTTGCCAAATTAAAAAAGACCATAACTAAAAGGGATAAAAGGACAGCATCGCAAAGTACACAAAATAGTGCAGATCCAGGGAATTAAAGATATGTAACTAGAAGCAAGGGAAGACAAAGACAGAGGAAAGGAACTGCGTTAAAGGATAACAAGTGTTTTACGTTTATATGGGTGGGGAGAAAAAAAACAAAGAAATAGTAGTCAAGAATAATGACAGCCATTTAAAAATAGATGTTGCGAATACTGCAAGTTAAAATAAGTTAGCACACAGTCTTTCTGAACAATTAGTGTCTGTTAATCATACAAGAGCAACAGGACATTCCAGGGAAATTAATATTCCATTTAGGACTTAAATCCATTAAAATCAACAGTAGCATGAACGGCTTCAAAAATTATAATCTAAAGATGGGCAAACTTTCATGACCCGATAGCTTTCACCTTTAAGTTTTAAAGAAGTGGGAAAACTATAGATGTCATAATCTTACAAAGTTTTCTTCCAAGTGCAAATTTGAATATAACTTCATTATTTAGAAAGGGAGTGTTTAAACTGGTTAGTCATAGATCTGTCATGGCAAGCTCATTGGAATCTCTAATTAAAATGCAATTATGCTCATTAAAGTAAAATGGTGGGTGTCTATGAATGTGATTACATGGACTCCCAGAAAGTATTCCAGTAAGATTCAAAGTTTAAGACTACTAGGCAAAACAAAAACGGAAGGAAATTTATACACCAGACAAGAAGTAAATGTGTCATATTGGAAATAATTAATTATCTTGTAGCTTCACACATGGAACAATCCAGAGGCTTCACATAATATACTTAAATGATGTATCAAATAGTCATTTATGATATGTAATGTGCATGGGACCCTAGAATTATGAAAGGACGTCAATAAGGTGAATGGGCACATAAATGTAAATACAGGGAAGTACTAGTTGGGAGTGGAAGACAAAATTCCAGACTTTTTTGAAAAAGATCAGGAATATAGCTGAAAAACCATTTGTGCTCCAGTTGTGGAAATCAGCTTGGTACTGAATGAAAAGTACGCTTTTCTGAGACTCTTCACCAACACAGACAGAGTCAGTAGTCAATTGATGCAAGTGCACCGAAAGCCTCCACATCATCGGAGCATTGGGCTTGTCGACTCTCACACATCAGCTAATGATCACAACACAGCAGTACAATTTCCAAGCCATACATTTGACATAGAACATTACAGCGCAGTATAGGCCCTTCAGCCCTCAATATTGAGCTAACCTGTGAAATCAATCTGAAGCCCATCTAACTTACGCTATTCCATTTTCATCCATGTGTTTATGGAACGACCATTTAAATGCCCATAAAGGTTGGCAGAGTCTACTACTGTTGCAGGAATGTTCTGCTCAGTTCTCGTTTATTCTAAATCCAGACTGAAATTGCCAGCAGATGGCACTCCAGACTTATTAATGCTGAACAGTGGCTTTTGCAAAGAACATTATTTTTCAACCGATACTGCACGTTTGATGCTTTTACCCATAGTTGACGCAAGAATATAGGCAGTGAAACAGTAATTCAATGTGCCTTTAAGCCAATCAGAATAATAATTACAGTATGTCTCAAAAAGCACCTATTAAAGCAGCTTTAGATCCTTGTTTTATGAGTCATCTTAACACCCACTGCCCACAAATGAATTATATTGGAATGCAATACCCTATAGTGAATAATGGTTGTTTGTCCAAGGTTACTAATAGCATTGATAAACTGATAAGAACAGGGATTGCTAAACAATCTCACCACCCATTACAAAAACAGGCACCCATTATAACAAAAAGCTCAATTCTGATCATTGGCTGGATGGTCCCACAGCAACCATCTGTACAAGTGTATACATGTCAGATACTTCTTTTCAAAACTTTTCACCTCTTGTCCCAAATTCGACCCATTCTCAACCGGATGTGTACTTGTGTCGTGGTCAGCCACGTTAATCCCACGAGAATTATTTGAACATTTGTTTCTCTTTACTCGCTTTTCTTTTCCTTTTGTGTCACGTTCATGGCTTTTGTCAGGCAAATCACCATCCTGCCTGGTGCTTGAAGTATTAAGCAAGTTATGACTGGCATCAATCGTCTTTACCAGCCTCGCTCCGTCAGCATGGACCGCCTTTCTGTCACGTGATCTTGATTTCCTTCCTTGTTGCCGTCCTTTTTCAGCACCAGTGGGAATCTCAATGCCTTTTTGGGCTAGGAAGTATAGCTGTCCATCAAAGAGGAGCAGTGCATTATCCTTGAATGAACTCCCAAACTTGGTTTCCAGTGGGCTATTGCAGTAAGCCTTCATCAAGCTATCCATGCTGGCGCCCTTTGCTTGCTGCCTCACAAATGTCTTCAGCACCTGAGAGGCCAGATTGTCACAAAATTTTACAGAAACGGGCGTGGGAGTGGAAGCACATGCCTTACCCACTCTGCTTGCTTTGGTGTCTTGTCTTCCTGAAGGTTCTTTGCTGGTTGCCTTGGTTACCGGTGAGGCAGTAGGCGTTTCCTTAGCTGGAACATTCAACCCACTAGCCCCCCGGGTCAGTGGTAACGGTTTAGGTGCCAAAGGCAAGAGGCGATTCGCCTCAGTCACCTTCACTGGGTTGACCGGGTAAATATAAATGGCCGTGGTGGGTTTGCTGCTCTCCCCACCCTTGGGCAGGTTGTTCGCTCCTCCAAAGATCTTATGTTGAACTGCAGTAGGCAAAGAGAATGTGGAGATCCAGCGAACCTCAGCATTTATTGGAATCTGGATGTAGGTGCCAGGGCTGGATACGCCCTGTGTCAACCCCGAACCACTGATGGGGGAAGGGCCAGCAGCTGAACGACTTCCAGGAGAGGCAGAGGAATGAATTTGTTCGTCAGCACTGGCAAGGCTGCCAGAGGGTTTTGGGATATGGGTCACCTGGGGCTGAGGATCCAGCTGGTTTTGGTTCATAGCTCCCGTGGATACAGCCACCTGGGAAGAAACGTGCGAGTGTCAGGTGATTGTTAGCTGGAGGTTCTTCACAAAGCAGAAATCAAAGAGCCAGACTCTACACAAACTGCATGTCTTGTCGGCCACTTGGTGTTGATAGGATGAAGGAGTGGCTTTTCTTTAAAGTTAGAACACCGGACAACGTAGCTAGTTCCTAAGAGCATGAAAAGGGAAACATTAATTGCAGAGACTCTCCAAAATTAACAAAAAGTACGATAGTAAAGAGCAGTAACATATAGCCAAAACAATTCAGGTGAGAGCAGCAGTGAACATAAAAAATCCAAGCAAATAATCCAATCCAAACAATGACAATTATACCATGTTTGGGGGGGGTGGGAAGAGGAAGAGGGGCAGGAGTGACTGGTGGGAAGAGGTGGGGGCAGAAGCCGGGGGGGGGGGGGGGGGGGGGCGAGGAAGGGGTGGCAGCGAGGTGGGGAGCAGCGGGGGGGGGAGCAGAGGGGGGGGGGGGAGCAGAGGGGGGGGGGGAGCAGAGGGGGGGGGAGCAGAGGGGGGGGGGAGCAGAGGGGGGGGGGAGCAGAGGGGGGGGGGAGCAGAGGGGGGGGGAGCAGAGGGGGGGGGGACAGAGGGGGGGGGGAACAGAGGGGGGGGGGAACAGAGGGGGGGGGGAACAGAGGGGGGGGGGAACAGAGGGGGGGGGGAACAGAGGGGGGGGGAACAGAGGGGGGGGGGAACAGAGGGGGGGAGCAGAGGGGGGGGAGCAGAGGGGGGGGAGCAGAGGGGGGGGGAGCAGAGGGGGGGGGAGCAGAGGGGGGGGAGCAGAGGGGGGGGGAGCAGAGGGGGGGGAGCAGAGGGGGGGGGAGCAGAGGGGGGGGGAGCAGAGGGGGGGGGAGCAGAGGGGGGGGGAGCAGAGGGGGGGGAGCAGAGGGGGGGGGAGCAGAGGGGGGGGAGCAGAGGGGGGGGGAGCAGAGGGGGGGGGAGCAGAGGGGGGGGGAGCAGAGGGGGGGGAGCAGAGGGGGGGGGAGCAGAGGGGGGGGGAGCAGAGGGGGGGGGAGCAGAGGGGGGGGGAGCAGAGGGGGGGGGAGCAGAGGGGGGGGGAGCAGAGGGGGGGGGAGCAGAGGGGGGGGGGAGCAGAGGGGGGGGGAGCAGAGGGGGGGGGAGCAGAGGGGGGGGGAGCAGAGGGGGGGGGAGCAGAGGGGGGGGAGCAGAGGGGGGGGGAGCAGAGGGGGGGGAGCAGAGGGGGGGGAGCAGAGGGGGGGGGAGCAGAGGGGGGGGGAGCAGAGGGGGGGGGAGCAGAGGGGGGGGGAGCAGAGGGGGGGGGAGCAGAGGGGGGGGGAGCAGAGGGGGGGGGAGCAGAGGGGGGGGGAGCAGAGGGGGGGGAGCAGAGGGGGGGGGAGCAGAGGGGGGGAGCAGAGGGGGGGGAGCAGAGGGGGGGGAGCAGAGGGGGGGGAGCAGAGGGGGGGGAGCAGAGGGGGGGGAGCAGAGGGGGGGGAGCAGAGGGGGGGGAGCAGAGGGGGGGGAGCAGAGGGGGGGGAGCAGAGGGGGGGGAGCAGAGGGGGGGGAGCAGAGGGGGGGGGAGCAGAGGGGGGGGAGCAGAGGGGGGGGAGCAGAGGGGGGGGAGCAGGGGGGGAGAGCGCGGGGGGGGGGGGAGCGGGGGGAGCGCGGGGGGGGGGAGCGGGGGGGGGAGCGGGGGGGGAGCGGGGGGGGGGCGGGGGGGGGGGGGAAGAGGGGGAAGCGGGGGGGAAGAGGGGGAAGCGGGGGGGGAAGAGGGGGAAGCGGGGGGGGAAGAGGGGGAAGCGGGGGGGGAAGAGGGGGAAGCGGGGGGGGAAGAGGGGGAAGCGGGGGGGGGAAGAGGGGGAAGCGGGGGGGGAAGAGGGGGAAGCGGGGGGGGAAGAGGGGGAAGCGGGGGGGGAAGAGGGGGAAGCGGGGGGGGAAGAGGGGGAAGCGGGGGGGGAAGAGGGGGAAGCGGGGGGGGAAGAGGGGGAAGCGGGGGGGGAAGAGGGGGAAGCGGGGGGGGAAGAGGGGGAAGCGGGGGGGGGAAGAGGGGGAAGCGGGGGGGGAAGAGGGGGAAGCGGGGGGGGGAAGAGGGGGAAGCGGGGGGGGAAGAGGGGGAAGCGGGGGGGGAAGAGGGGGAAGCGGGGGGGGGAAGAGGGGGAAGCGGGGGGGGAAGAGGGGGAAGCGGGGGGGGAAGAGGGGGAAGCGGGGGGGGGGAAGAGGGGGGAAGCGGGGGGGGGAAGGGGGGGGAGCAGAGGGGGGGAGCAGAGGGGGGGGAGCAGAGGGGGGGGAGCAGAGGGGGGGAGCAGAGGGGGGGGAGCAGAGGGGGGGGAGCAGAGGGGGGGGAGCAGAGGGGGGGGAGCAGAGGGGGGGGAGCAGAGGGGGGGGGAGCAGAGGGGGGGGGAGCAGAGGGGGGGGGAGCAGAGGGGGGGGGAGCAGAGGGGGGGGGGAGCAGAGGGGGGGGGAGCAGAGGGGGGGGGAGCAGAGGGGGGGGGAGCAGAGGGGGGGGAGCAGAGGGGGGGAGCAGAGAGGGGGAAGCGGGGGGGGGAAGAGGGGGGGGGGAAGAGGGGGAAGCGGGGGGGGGAAGAGGGGGAAGCGGGGGGGGAGAGGGGGAAGCGGGGGGGGGGGGAAGAGGGGGAAGCGGGGGGGGGGAAGAGGGGGAAGCGGGGGGGGGAAGAGGGGGAAGCGGGGGGGGAAGAGGGGGAAGCGGGGGGGGAAGAGGGGGAAGCGGGGGGGGGGAAGAGGGGGAAGCGGGGGGGGGAAGAGGGGGAAGCGGGGGGGGGGAAGAGGGGGAAGCGGGGGGGGGAAGAGGGGGAAGCGGGGGGGGGAAGAGGGGGAAGCGGGGGGGGGGGAAGAGGGGGAAGCGGGGGGGGGAAGAGGGGGAAGCGGGGGGGGGAAGAGGGGGAAGAGGGGGGGAAGAGGGGGAAGCGGGGGGGGAAGAGGGGGAAGCGGGGGGGGGAAGAGGGGGAAGCGGGGGGGGGAAGAGGGGGAAGCGGGGGGGGGAAGAGGGGAAGCGGGGGGGGGAAGAGGGGGAAGCGGGGGGGGGAAGAGGGGGAAGCGGGGGGGGGGAAGAGGGGGAAGCGGGGGGGGGAAGAGGGGGAAGCGGGGGGGGGAAGAGGGGGAAGCGGGGGGGGGAAGAGGGGGAAGCGGGGGGGGGAAGAGGGGGAAGCGGGGGGGGGAAGAGGGGGAAGCGGGGGGGGGAAGAGGGGGAAGCGGGGGGGGGAAGAGGGGGAAGCGGGGGGGGGAGAGGGGGAAGCGGGGGGGGGGAAGAGGGGGAAGCGGGGGGGGGGGAAGAGGGGAAGCGGGGGGGGGAAGAGGGGGAAGCGGGGGGGGGGAAGAGGGGGAAGCGGGGGGGGGAAGAGGGGGAAGCGGGGGGGGGAAGAGGGGGAAGCGGGGGGGGGAAGAGGGGGAAGCGGGGGGGGAAGAGGGGGAAGCGGGGGGGGGGGGAAGAGGGGGAAGCGGGGGGGGGAAGAGGGGGAAGCGGGGGGGGAAGAGGGGGAAGCGGGGGGGGGAAGAGGGGGGAAGCGGGGGGGGGGAAGAGGGGGAAGCGGGGGGGGAAGAGGGGGAAGCGGGGGGGGAAGAGAGGGAAGCGGGGGGGGAAGAGGGGAAGCGGGGGGGGAAAGAGGGGAAGAGGGGGAAGCGGGGGGGGAAGAGGGGGAAGCGGGGGGGGGGGAAGAGGGGAAGCGGGGGGGGGGGGAGAAGAGGGGGAAGCGGGGGGGGGAAGAGGGGGAAGCGGGGGGGAAGAGGGGGAAGCGGGGGGGGGGGAAGAGGGGGAAGCGGGGGGGGGGAGGGGAAGCGGGGGGGGAAGAGGGGAAGCGGGGGGGAAGAGGGGAAGCGGGGGGGGAAGAGGGAAGCGGGGGGGGAAGAGGGGAAGCGGGGGGGGGGGAAGAAGGGGAAGCGGGGGGGGGGGAAGAAGGGGAAGCGGGGGGGAAGAAGGGGAAGCGGGGGGGGAAGAAGGGGAAGCGGGGGGGGGGGGAAGAGGGGGAAGCGGGGGGGGGGGGGAAGCGGGGGGGGGGGGGGGAAGAGGGGGAAGCGGGGGGGGAAGAGGGGGAAGCGGGGGGGGAAGAGGGGGAAGCGGGGGGGGAAGAGGGGGAAGCGGGGGGGGAAGAGGGGGAAGCGGGGGGGGGAAGAGGGGGAAGCGGGCGGGGGGGAAGAGGGGGAAGCGGGGGGGGGGAAGAGGGGGAAGCGGGGGGGGGGAAGAGGGGAAGAGGGGGGGGGAAGAGGGGGAAGCGGGGGGGGGGAAAGAGGGGGAAGCGGGGGGGGGAAAGAGGGGGAAGCGGGGGGGGGGGAAGAGGGGAAACGGGGGGGGAAGAGGGGAAGCGGGGGGGGAAGAGGGGGAAGCGGGGGGGAAGAGGGGGAAGCGGGGGGGGGAAGAGGGGGAAGCGGGGGGGGGGAAGAGGGGGAAGCGGGGGGGGGAGAGGGGAAGCGGGGGGGGGGAGAGGGGGAAGCGGGGGGGGGAGAGGGGGAAGCGGGGGGGGGGGAGAGGGGGAAGCGGGGGGGGGAAGAGGGGGGAAGCGGGGGGGGGAAGAGGGGGAAGCGGGGGGGGAAGAGGGGGAAGCGGGGGGGGGGAAGAGGGGGAAGCGGGGGGGGGAAGAGGGGGAAGCGGGGGGGGAAGAGGGGGAAGCGGGGGGGGGGGAAGAGGGGAAGCGGGGGGGGGGAAGAGGGGGAAGCGGGGGGGGGGAAGAGGGGGAAGCGGGGGGGGGGAAGAGGGGGGGGGAAGAGGGGGAAGCGGGGGGGGGGAAGAGGGGAAGCGGGGGGGGGAAGAGGGGGAAGCGGGGGGGGAAGAGGGGGAAGCGGGGGGGGAAGAGGGGAAGCGGGGGGGGGAAGAGGGGGAAGCGGGGGGGGAAGAGGGGGAAGCGGGGGGGGGGGGAAGAGGGGGAAGCGGGGGGGGAAGAGGGGGAAGCGGGGGGGAAGAGGGGGAAGCGGGGGGGGAAGAGGGGGAAGCGGGGGGGGAAGAGGGGGAAGCGGGGGGGTGAAGAGGGGGAAGCGGGGGGGTGAAGAGGGGGAAGCGGGGGGGGGGGGAAGAGGGGGAAGCGGGGGGGGGGAAGAGGGGGAAGCGGGGGGGGGGGAAGAGGGGGAAGCGGGGGGGGAAGAGGGGGAAGCGGGGGGGGAAGAGGGGGAAGCGGGGGGGGGGGAAGAGGGGGAAGCGGGGGGGGGAGAAGAGGGGGAAGCGGGGGGGGGAAGAGGGGGAAGCGGGGGGGGGGAAGAGGGGGAAGCGGGGGGGGGAAGAGGGGGAAGCGGGGGGGAGGGAAGAGGGGGAAGCGGGGGGGGGGGAAGAGGGGGAAGCGGGGGGGGGGGAAGAGGGGGAAGCGGGGGGGGGGGAAGAGGGGGAAGCGGGGGGGGGGAAGAGGGGGAAGCGGGGGGGGGGAAGAGGGGGAAGCGGGGGGGGGAGAGGGGGAAGCGGGGGGGGGAGAGGGGGAAGCGGGGGGGGAGAGGGGGAAGCGGGGGGGGAGAGGGGGAAGCGGGGGGGGAGAGGGGGAAGCGGGGGGGAGAGGGGGAAGCGGGGGGGGGAGAGGGGGAAGCGGGGGGGGGAGAGGGGGAAGCGGGGGGGGGAAGAGGGGGAAGCGGGGGGGAAGAGGGGGGGGAAGAGGGGGGGGAAGGGGGGAAGCGGGGGGGGGGGGGGGAAAGAGGGGGAAGCGGGGGGGGGGGGGGAGAGGGGGAAGCGGGGGGGAAGAGGGGGGGGGAGAGGGGGGGGAAGGGGGGGAAGCGGGGGGGGGGAAGAGGGGGAAGCGGGGGGGGAAGAGGGGGAAGCGGGGGGGGGAAGAGGGGGGAAGCGGGGGGGGGAAGAGGGGGAAGCGGGGGGGGGAAGAGGGGGAAGCGGGGGGGGGAAGAGGGGGAAGCGGGGGGGGGGGAAAGAGGGGGAAGCGGGGGGGGGGGGGAAGAGGGGGAAGCGGGGGGGGGGGGGAAGAGGGGGAAGCGGGGGGGGAAGAGGGGGAAGCGGGGGGGGGGGAAGAGGGGGAAGCGGGGGGGGGGGGAAGAGGGGGAAGCGGGGGGGGAAGAGGGGGAAGCGGGGGGGGAAGAGGGGGAAGCGGGGGGGGGGAAGAGGGGGAAGCGGGGGGGGGGGGAAGAGGGGGAAGCGGGGGGGGGGAAGAGGGGGAAGCGGGGGGGGGGGGAAGAGGGGAAGCGGGGGGGAAGAGGGGGAAGCGGGGGGGGAAGAGGGGGAAGCGGGGGGGGAAGAGGGGGAAGCGGGGGGGAAGAGGGGGAAGCGGGGGGGGGGAAGAGGGGGAAGCGGGGGGGGGGGAAGAGGGGGAAGCGGGGGGGGGAAGAGGGGGAAGCGGGGGGGGAAGAGGGGAAGCGGGGGGGGAAGAGGGGAAGCGGGGGGGAAGAGGGGGAAGCGGGGGGGGGGAAGAGGGGGAAGCGGGGGGGGGGGAAGAGGGGGAAGCGGGGGGGGGGGAAGAGGGGGAAGCGGGGGGGGGAAGAGGGGAAGCGGGGGGGGAAGAGGGGGAAGCGGGGGGGGAAGAGGGGGAAGCGGGGGGGAAGAGGGGGAAGCGGGGGGGGGAAGGGGGGGGAAGGGGGGAAGCGGGGGGGGGGGAAGGGGGGGAAGCGGGGGGGGGGAAGGGGGGGAAGCGGGGGGGGGGAGAAGGGGGGGAAGCGGGGGGGGGGAAGGGGGGGAAGCGGGGGGGGAAGCTGGGGGGGGGAAGCGGGGGGGGGGGGAAGAGGGGGAAGCGGGGGGGGGAGAAGAGGGAGGGGGAAGCGGGGGGGGGAGAAGAGGGAGGGGGAAGCGGGGGGGGGGGGTCCATGTGAGGACGGGGGGGGGGGGGGGGGGAGAGAGAGGGGTGGGGTCTATGTGGGGGAGATGTCGCGCGGGCTGTATTAAACAGGGGGCGGTTTGTGACCGTATCCCCGTGAGGGGGAGGGGAGCTCTGTGCCGCGGGCTGGCGGTTATGTCCAGGCCGTCTCCGGAGTGTTTGCGCACACCCTCGGCGCCATTACTGTCTCCCGCCGCTGCCCGTTCCGAGTCAGGGTCTGTCGGTAACACGGTGAAGCCCCGATTACCTGAGACGGCCCCCTCCCCAGGCCCCGCCGAGAGATCAGGCCCAGTCAGCGCCGCGGTTACCGGATCAGCCTCACTGCGCAAGCGCACTTGCCCTGTCGCCCTGCTGTCAATCACTGCGCAGCATCATCTGGACCCCGCCCATTTGTTCACGCCCTTTGTCAATCGCCATGAGGGGGTATGGCGATGACACCTGTCAATCAGACTGTCTCCTGCTGTGACAGCTGTCAATCAAACCAGGGGCTGCGACAATGCAGTCCACATGCAGATTCAAGTAGGGAGCGTGCAACAGGCTCCAGGGGCCTCCTGCTGCTCCTCATTCCCATATCCAAGTGGACTGGAACCATTTAAGGAAGTCAGAAATTTCGAGAAACATTGTTTAGCCGAGGGTTGGGATCCAGAGCACCAGACAGCAACAGGGTGAATGGGTGTATTCCCGGGGGGTGGGGGGGTGACTGGAACCTGGGACACGGATACACAAAGGGCTAACAGTTGGAAGTGAGGAATTGGACAAGAGCAGGGTCTCATGTTAGAAATTGACGGGCTTGACAAATGGAAGCCTATGCAACAACAGCTTCACACGTTTTCAACATCATAAAATGTGCGTGAGACAGTTACAAACAAAGCAAAGTCACATACTGGGGAAATGGCCCGAAGCCTGGCCAAACGGGCCAGTTTACAGGCGCGTCTTAAATGGGAGGGAAAGGAAGCAAGGTGGGGATAATAAAGGATGGGATTGCAGAGCCGAGGCAAGGTAGACATAGCCAGTCAAGTCAGAGCAAAAGTTCGGTTTGGGGATCAGTTGTTCAAAGTGTCCGGATAGGAAGCAGTTCGTCACCTCCTGACCTGGTGAAAACACCGAGTAGGCTGCAGGGGAACGCGGCCATTGAGGGCCGGGTTTCCATCCAGCAGCTACCAGCCGTGCCCACCGGGTGGTGTCCACTCGTACCCCCCTCAGCCACAGCACGGCATCCTGTCCTCGGGGGGGAAAAAAAGTCAAATGCAGGATTCAGTTCCAAGCTAAACCCAGGAGATCGCTTTTGACATCAGGACATGTAACTGCTCCATCGTGTTTACAGAGTGCGCTGTTGCATTCTTCAGGAAAGTGACTCTATTCTGTGAGTTTCAGCTCCAGTTAAAGTTGCTCCGAATTCCTTCCGGGCATAGTATTTTTTAAAAATACAGCTTTTTTTCTCTCTCTCCCCCCCCAGTTAAATTGCACATTTTTGTTTTGCTTGTCGTTGGATATAGCCACGTCCTAATTGTGTAAAAGCGATATTTAAAAGGCGGGACAGAAAGAGATGCATTCACTTTGTACTCACCCATGCGACGCTGCAGCCAGTGTTGCAAATGCAGCTTGCTTGGTCTATTGTTTCTGCTGCATCTTCTGCGCATTGTGGGGTGGAGCCCAACCAGGTCCCTCTGACACACGTGATTCCCCCACCCTCCCTCAACCAAATCGCCCATTAGCTCATTCACATTCAGTCGATTAGCTCCCAAATCCAATCATGCATGTTATTTCTTCGACATGCATGTTGACAGCAGCCATTGCTTGGGGAAAGAGAATGTCTCGTTCATTTTCCAAATCTCCTCCCTGTTTCTGGCAGGCACGTTATATCCTTGACCAAATTGCTGCGCACTTTGCAATTGTAACTTAGCGAACTCGATCACAGGATGGTTGCGGAATAGAAGCCCATTCGAGTCGTCCTGTCTGCGTGGGTTCTACAAGCTCTTCCATAGCTTAGTCCCCCTAAGCCTTCACCTTTTTAATTCCTGAATGCCTTTATTGACTCTGCCTCCACAATATTCTCAAACAGCACTTTCCAGATCCTAGAACATAATAAGAATACAAGAAATAGAAGCAGGAGTAGACCAACAGGACTCCACTATTCAATAAGATCATGGCTGATATTTTCATGGACTCTGCTCCACTTAGCTGCTAGCTCACCATAACCCTTTATGCCTTAATTGTTCAAAATTATATCTATCTTTGCCTTAAAAACATTCAATGAGTTGGCCTCAACTGTCTTAGTGGACAGTGAATTTCACAGATTCACAATTCTTTCAGTGGAGAAGTTCCTCCTCAACTCCTCAGACCTAAATCTGCTCCCCCTTATCTGGAGGCTATGTCTCTTAGTTCGAATTTCACCCACCAGTGGAAACAACCTTCCTGCTTCTAATCTTTTCCCCTCATAACTTTATATGTTACTATAAGATCAACCCTCATTCTTCTAAATTTCAATGAGCATAGTCCCAAACTACTCAATCTCGCTTCATAAGCCAACCCGCTCAACTCTTGGATCAACCTACTGAACCTCCTCTGCACATCCTCACGTGCCTGTACATCATTTCTCAAATAAGGAGGCCAAAACTTTACACAGTACTCCAGGTGTGGCCTCACCAGCACCCTATATAGCTGCAACATAAGCTCCCTGTTTTTAAACACCAACCCTCTAGCAATGAAGGACAAAATTCCATTTGTCTTCTTAATCACTTGCTGCAACAGCAAACCAACTTTTTGTGGTTCATGCACAAGGACACCCAGGTCCATCTGCGCAGCAGCATGCTGAAAATTTTCACCATTGAAATAATAGTACATTTCACTATTATTCCTCCCAAAATGGATGACCTCACATTTGCCAGCATTATACTCCATCGGCCAGACCCTTGCCCACTTACCGAACCTATCAATATCTCTTTGCAGACTTTCAGTCCTTTGCACACTTTGGTCTACCACTCATCTTAGTGTCATCTGCAAATTTTGGCACACTATATTTGGTCCCCAACTCTACATCTATATAAATTGTAAACAATTGCAATCCCAACACTGATCCTTGATGCACACCACCAACCAGAAAAAACAACCACTCTTTGCTTTCTGTTAGTTAACCACTCACTGCGTGAAAAGTTTTTCTTCATGTCACCATTCTTCCTTTTGCCAATTCCCTTAAATCTGTGCCCTCTGGCTCTTGATTCTTACAATATGAGCAGTTTGTCCCTATCTCATCTGACCCCACCCAATCCACTTCTATTAAATCTCCTCTGCAAGGAAAATAGTCCCAATCTCTCTGTAACTGAGTTATGTAAGTACATAGTTTGGTCACAGTGCCAGTCAGCACAAATGAAGCAAATATATAAATAATAAACTCTGCCTGGAGATCTATGAATCATGAGGGGTGAGAATGCACCGGCACCACGGTGGCTCAGTGGTTAGCACTGCTGCCTCACAGCACCAGTCCTGGGTTTGATTCCCGCCTGTCTGTGTGGAGTTTGCACATTCTCCCTGTGTCTGCGTGGATTTCCTCCAGGTCCTCCGGTTTCCTCCCACAATCCAAAGATGTGCAGGTCAGGTGAATTGGCCATGCTAAATTGCCCACAGTGTTAGGTGCGTTAGTCAGGGGTAAATATAGGGTAGGTGAATGGGTTTGGGTAGGTTTCTCTTCAGAGGGGCAGTGTGGACTTGTTGGGCCAAAGGGCCTGTTTCCACACTGTGGAGAATCTAATCTAAACTGATGTTGGCTAACCTCTCCTGTTTTGAGTGTGATGACCTTGTGTGCTCTGAAATGCCCTATTCTTGACTCAGCTTTCATTTACTGCTGCTGTATTCTGATTTCTATCACTATAATCATTTGCTATAGTTATATTCCTTTTTGCGACCCAAGTATCTGCTTCAAAAATGCCTGGTGTCTATATGTTTCTCTTTGGAAGAGTTGGAAATTGAGGCCAACCTCTGTGTGAAAGCTGACAAAATTCAGTCTGTGCCATCTACATGATTGTCCACAATTACCTCACCAATGGTATTAGTTCATGGGACATGGCCTTAAAGGAGACAATTATATTGTCCTATGTGGGTCCATGCATACTCAAGACCCATTAGGGCTGGTAGGATCCCCTTTCTATCTTTGAGTTATTCATAACTCAGTGGATGATGATGATGATCATCATCATCATCATCATGATTGGCAGTCCCTCACAGATGAGGTTGACTCTTGTCCGTTCTCAGGATGAGTCAGGAGGGATTATACAGTATGATGGGGCAACCGTAGGCTCTACTACTCTTGGGGAAGAAGATGGTCATGGGAAGGGGTGCATGGAGCATTGATTTGCTGTTTTTGCCTAGGTTCTGCTTTTTCCCAACAAGGTGCTCAACTCCTTCCCAGATGCTCCTCCTCCACATGGGACTGTCTTGGGTCACTGATTTCCAGGTGTCAGTGAGAATGCTGCACATCACCAATGAGGCTTTGAGCATATCCCCGAATGCTTCCTGTGTCCACCTGGGGCTTGCCTCGCATTTTGGAGCTGGGAGTAATAGCACACCCATGTATGAGTTGCAAAGTTTCAGATTGAAGACCCACTCCACATCAAATATTGAGGGAATGCTGCACAGTTTTGATATACACCCTTTCAGACGAGATGTTAAACTGAAGCCCCACTGCCATCTTGGGTGATAGCAAATGATCCCATTGCAATATCTTGAAGAACAGCAGAAAAAGTCTCCTCACTATCCTGAGCAATATCTATCCCTCACCATCACACAAACAAATCTAGTTAATATTACATTGCTATTTTGGGATCTGTCAGTGCACATGTGGGCTGCTGTGTTTCCTTTGTTCTCAGTTGAACAGCAATTAAACTTCACAATTGGGTGTAAAGTGCTTTTCAGACATTTGGTGGTTGTGAAAAGTGCTATTATAAATGTAATTCTTCTAACTTTTTCCTTTGAATTGAGGACAGATTATATACGTAAGGCTAAGATTCTAACAGAGAAAATTAGGTGAATCTAATTAAGGCTTTTCGAATGATTAAACAGTTGAAAGGGTAGCTAACAACAAATTATATTTTATAGTGAGGGAGTCCAGAAGAAAACTTTGGGGCTTAGCCATTCAGTGGTGATATCAGGGAGAACTTGTCTAATTTAGTGGAAGTTAGCCGCACTCACTATCTCCATCCCAACATAAAAAAGGTACTGCCAAGGTCGGTCAAATGAAAGCTTCAAAATTCATATTAACCATTTGTTTGGAAAAGGGTATTAAAAGTTACAGAGCCAAGGCAGAAAATTGGGATGATATGCAAATAAGTAATAACCTAATTAAAACAGAGAATGGAGGAGAGAACTGAACGCCCTCATCCTATTACCATGGTCACTGATAAGCAAAGTTGAATGATGCTTGCCAGCCTTCAGTCTCAATTTATTCTTGGTTCCAGCCCACAGAAATCCAGATTTATTGAATAAAGATTCAGCATTCCCACTAGACACTAAATTCCTTCTGGCTTGTCTGTTGTCAATTGAATAATGGGAAGATCCAAGCCATCACATTTGGAAACAATGCTCCCTGCTGGAATGTACCCACTCTTTCAAATGCCCAGGACATGATGTTTTATATTTGCAATATTATTTTTGGCTGAGGTCAACTATAAACTCCAAACATTACATTTCATTCTTGTACCTTTTCCTTCAGGACAATCAGAATTAATATACAAAAAGTATAACTAATCTCCCTTATCATTACTTCCAGTTGTATTATTTATTTCATGAGTTGTGAGCATCATTGGTAAGACCAGCATGTGTTATCCATCTCTAATTACCCTTGAATTGAGTGGCTTGCTTCACCATTTCAGAAGGCAGTTAGGACTCAGCCAAATTGTATACCTGACCAGGTAAAGATGGCAAATTTCTTAAGGCATTAGTGAACCAGTTTCGTTTTTACAACACACAATGATCGTTTTACAACTAGATTTCAATTCAGATTTGTCAATTAAATTTAAACTCCTTGATCCACCACAATGTGAATCACATTCATGTCTCCAGAAGGTTAGCCTGGGCCTCAGGGTTACTTGTCCAATGACATTACCAATAAACCACTGCCTTCCCTATAAACTGTGCAACTTTACTCTCTTCTGTCCATCCTCACAGCTACCACTGTTGAAGCTTTCACCTGTGATCCATAATATTGCTATGACCAGGCAATTTCCCAGACTGCAAGCTACATAAATATTCATTTCAAATATTCAATCAATGCCCATCAAATGCTATCCTTAACCAGAACTGATAGCCCAGCTATTGTAAGTTTTTTTTTTAACAAATCACCTTATATTTTATAGCTGGTGTTAACTTTCAAATTACGTGTAGAGTTACAAATTTATACCACTACCCCGCCCTCCCTCCCCAGTCCCTGTGACTAACCTCAGTCCCTGTAATCCCTGCATACTACTCACTATTAACCCTCCCCCACAAACTGGTTGTCACTGCAGTGATCAAGTCATCAACTCATCACACAAAACCAATATACTGTACTGACAATATTGGAAATCTGAAATAACAAGAAAAAGTTGCAGAAATGCTCTGCAGGGATCAGGAAACTGAGTTTATATTTAGGTTGACGACCCTTCTCTGTTTAAATTTGATAATGGCCCTTTGGTTTTGCACTTCGGGTATTCTCTCCAGCTTTCCACCTATGACAATGAAGAGCCATGACAGAGTAGATGTTGAGAAAATGGGAATTTAGTTACACAGTAAGGGAACTTTCAATTAAATCTGAAATGTGAAGGAATTTCTTCTCTCAACGGATGTAAATGTCTATAATTCTCTACCCCAGAGATTTGTAAAGGCTGGATCACTGAGTCATAGAGATGTACAGCATGGAAACAGACCATTAGTCCAGTGTAGAAGGAATGCAGAGTGTAGAATGGAATGATTGGAAGCGGGAAAGTTGGGTTGACAGGCCTGGGAGCCAGTTAGACCTAACCATTCTCCTCATATCATAGGCCGATTAGATATCCTCAATTAATCTAATTCCATTTGCCAGCATTTGGTTTATATTCCTATAAACCTTTTCTGTTCATGGACCAATCTAGGTGCCTTTTCAATGTTGTAATTGTACCAGCCTCCAATACTTCCTCTAGCAGCTCATTCCATACACACACCACCCTCTGCAAGGAAAAGTTGTCCATTAAGTCCCTTATATATTTTTCCCCTCTCACCTTAAACTTATGCCCTCTAGTTTTGGACTGCCCTAGTCTGGGGAAAAAAGACCTTGACTATTCACCCTATCCATGCCTCTCATGAGATTATAAACCTCTATAAGATCACTTCTTAGCCTCCGACTCTCCATGGAAAATATCACCAGCATATTCAACTTCTCTATTTAAAGCAGAAAAAGTGGTTGATATATTGAGGAAGTGAGGACTGCAGATGCTGGAGAACAGAGCTGAAAAATGTGTTGCTGGGAAAGCGCAGCAGGTCAGGCAGCATCCAAGGAGCAGGAGAATTGACGTTTCGAGCATGAGCCCTTCTTCAGGAGGCTTATGCAAGAAACATTGATTCTCCTGCTCCTTGGATGCTGCCTGGCCTACTGCGCTTTTCCAGCAACACATTTTTCAGATATATTGAGGAGTTAAGGACTATGAGGTTCTGGCATGAAAGAAGAGTTGAGGCATGGGACAGATCACCATGATGTTGGAGAATGGTGAAGCATGCTCAAGAGATTGAACTCCTGCTCTTTTTTTTATGATCTAACACAAGTTCTTTCTTGTGGTTTTCTGTTCCCCACCTCTCATTTTAATTTGTTTAAACGGGTGGCCTTTTCCAGTTTTAAACAAAGTTTTTTTTTGCACATGTATGCACCATGCAGAGTTTCTGTGACCTGTATGTGAAAGTAAGGTTTTAAAATGGTTGATTTGATTTGATTTATTATTTTCAGGATACAATGAAAAGCATTTTGTGCACTATCCAGACAAATCATCTTATATAGGTAATAGAACAGGATGTAAAATATGGTGTAACAGCAATAGGGAAGGTGCAGAGAAAGATCAATTCTAATACACGAGCGGTCCATAAGACCTAGGAGCCATTCAGCCCATCGAGTCCACTCAGCCATTCAATCATGGCTGATGGGCATTTCAACTCCACTTACCCGCATTCTCCCCGTGGCCCTTAATTCCTTGTGACATAAAGAATTTATCAATTTAGACATCTGATAATAGCAGGGAAAGAGCTGTACTTGAACATGTTGGTATATGTTTTCAAACTATGTAGCTTCCGCCCGATGGACGAGTGTAGCTGGAATGGGAAGGTATTTAATTTTGGTGGCTGCTTTCCTGAGTTTGGAGCGCCTGGACTGAGAACTACCTCCACCACCTGGAACAGGGTCTATATTTTCTAATCAACCTCTCCAACAATGTTATTACACGCCTGTATAACAGGGAGGACTTGAACCTGGGTTGTCTGCCTTAGAACTCGCTACATTATCACCGCGCCACAAGCGTTGGCGTGTTCCCCAAAATCCAGCAATTTCAAACTCCCTAATTTGCCAATCACGGAAAGGGAGGATTGTGTGTGAAGGGAGGAAATGGTGTATTATGGAGGGCAGATCTCTGTTGAAATTACTTCCCTGGAGTGTAGAGGGAATGCAAAGTGCAGAATGGAACAGCAAAGTTGGGTTGACAGACCAGGGCAGCCAGTTAGATCTAACTGTTCTCATCATATCATAGGCAAAAGCAGTCTCAGCAAGAATCTGTGAAAGGGACCAGACGTGGTTGGCTAATTGACCAGGCAAAAGTGAGGACTGCAGATGCTGAAATCCAGAGTTTTAGACACTTCCCTAACATTCCGGGAGAACCTCTTGAAGCGATCAAATACAATGCGAAGGTGGAACATTATAGATGGGTTCAGGACCATAGAGCATCTAAATCGCCTGCTACCCGCTGCAGTACTTGGGTGAAATACTCCGTGGCATCAATTCCAGTTTGTATCCGTCTCTCCCAGTTTCAGCTTGCAGAGCTGCCGTCCACAATACCCTCTGGTAACCCTCTGTCCACGACACGGCCCGCTCCTTCCCTGCCTGTGACCCCCGTTCCTGATGTGGAGCCCAGCTCCCCTTCAGCGCTGCACCGATTTCCCTTCCACCTGAGCTCTGCTGAACTGCCCACTTTGGGCCGTCTCTCCTCTATCATTGCTGCCCCTTAGTTGTTCACCAGTCCAACCCGTGAGCGTTGCAGAGCTGGTGCAGGGAGCGTGAGGATGTGAGGTTTACCTGCAGTCCGTATTGGGACCCAAGTAGTGACAATTAACCTGGGAGAGGTAATCAGACACGGTTTCGGTGAACGGGAGAACACAGCAAGGTTTTGCACTGTCGCTAACATTCACTCGGGAGACAGGGTAGTTTACCTTCGAATAGAGGAGGCCGAAGGAGTACCTTAACATGATGAGGGGCGTAGATAAGGCAACTAGAAGACCTGTCTTCTCCTAGCAGGGCGCAGAGTTAGAGAGACGTGAGGAAAATCTTTCTCACCCAAGCGGCGCCCGGCTTGATGTTGAGGTGGAAACCCTCAACTCATTTTAAAGGAATCTGGATCTGCTCAGAAACATTGGAACATTGAAAGGTTACATAAGACATAGGAGCAGAAATTAGGCCATTCAGCCCATCGAATCTGCTCCGCCATTCAATCATGGCTGATAAGTTTCTCAACCCCATTCTCCCGTTTTCTCCCAGTGACCTTTGATGCCCTTCACAATCTTAAATATACTCGCTGACCTGGCCTCCACAGCCTTCTGTGGCAGTGAATTCCATAGATTCCCCGCTCTCTGGCTGAAAGTGTTTCTCCTGATCTCAATTCCAAAAGGTCTTCCCTTTACTCTAAGGCTGTGCCCTGGGGTCCTAGTCTCTCCTACCAATGGAAACATCTTCCTAACATCTACTCTGTCTAGATCATTCAGTATCCTGTAAGTTTCAATTAGTTCCCTGCATCCTTCTAAACTCTAAGATTTACAGACTAGGAGCTGGAAGGTCAGATTAGAGTGGTCAGTTTCTTTTTTGTTTTGGCTAGTGATGACAGCACATGCTTTTAAATCTTGCATCTACCATTTTCTCTGGCACTTCATTCCACACAGGAATCACACTCTGTGTAAAAAATTTGCCCTTCATGTCTTGAGGGACAATATTATGGATATTGCAATATTATGGATATTATGGTCATAGCAATATTATGGATCACAGATGAAAGCTTCACCAGTGGTAGCTGTGAGAGTGGACAGAAGAGAGTAAGGTAGTACGGTTTATAGGGAAGGCAGTAGCGTAGTGGTAATGTCATTGACAAGCATCCCTGAGGCCCAGGCTAATGTGTTCATTTAAAAATAAGATGTTTAAATCTTTCTCCTCTCACCAGAAAAAAATGTCCCTTAGTTTTGAACTTCCCCACCCTGATCTGCTAATAGTTCTATTCACAAACTGTAAGATAAATAGAAATGTTTGGAATTTCAAGATTAAAAAGACACTCTGAAAAATCACATCCAGAGAGAAAATGTCAAAATTTCAACCATTTGATCAGGGCTGATTAGCTGCAGAGATTTCTTCCAAAAGGACAAAGTGGAGGGCAGCAGAAAGTAAGGTTGACCTAAGTATATTTAGATGATGGAGGTTACAGTGGAGTTGTAGGTGTGTCTCAGTAGATGTGTGAGGATGTGCAAGACAATCAATTCTTCAATGTATAATTTCAGTTACATCACACTGTAAATTTTTGCTATAAATTTTGTGTTACGATCGAGCCCTCCACAATCACCTGATGAAGGAGCATCGCTCCGAAAGCTAGTGTGCTTCCAATTAAACCTGTTGGACTATAACCTGGTGTTGTGTGATTTTTAACCAAGTCAACTAAGAGTGACATACCATGACAAGAGATCTCCTGGCAGGGTGAACTCCAAGTAACAGCAGAAACTGATCAGTCTTTGTCATTGCAAAGAAACCCAATCTTCATCCTGTTCCTGGGTAGTGGGGTGTTACCAAGTATACACCTTATGATTGTTTCATTCCACAATTCTGGTCACCTTCCTATCGGAAGGATGTTGTGAAACTTGAGAGGGTTCAGAAAAGACTTACAAGGATGTTGGAGGGTTTGAGCTATAAGGAGAAGCTGAATAGGCTGGTGCTATTTTCCATGGGCGTTGGAGGCTGAGGCGTGGCCGTATAGAGGTGTACAAAATCATGAGTGGCATGGATAGGCTAAATAGACAAGGGCTTTTCCCTGGAGTGGGGGAATCCAGACCTAGAGGGGATTGGTTTAGGGTGAGAGGGGAAAGATATAAAAAGGACCTAAGGGGTAATGTTTTCATGCAGATGCGTGTATGGAAGGAGCTGTCAGAAGAAGTGGTGGAGGCTGGTACAATTACAACATTTAAAAAGCAACTGGATGGGTATATGAATAGGAAAGGTTTAGAGAAATATGGGCCAAATGTTGGCAAATGGGACTAGATTAATTTAGGACATCTGGTCAGCATGGATGAGTTGGACTGAAGGATCTGTTTCCATGCTGTACACCTCTATGACTCTATTAGGTCCTTGTTAACTTTATTGGAGAGAAATAAAAAAAGTAGTGGAAGGACTTTGCCTCTATTTCCCTTTACACACCCACAGGTAGTTCATAGAATTGCAGGTTTGCTTAACAAACGAATTGCTGTTTATTATCTGATCTTGGAAAATGTGTGTGTTACTGGCTAGGGACAGAATACATGGCCCATCCCACAGAAGGAACAATGATATAGTTCAAGAAGAACAACAAGGAAAGTACAATATTGTTCGATTTTGTAAGTGGGTAAATATCTGGCAAATGGGGTGTAATGGTCTCACCGGTGCCCTACATTACTTTTCTTGTATTCATCAAACTTCCTATCCCACACCTCAGATTAGCCAATAGTTTAAACGGTTAGCTCATCTCAGGTGTTGTCCCAGGAAGCAAATTATTTTTTTTCAAAGGGTTGAGCTGAAAAAAAATTGAGGGTTATTTCTTGATTTTCAAGAACTACCTTTTGGTTTAGATGGTTCTCTTTTCATTGTCAGTTACACATTCACTAAGAGATGCAGGGTACAATACCTATTTGCTATCATGCCTGCGGTGCTATAATACATTCTGTATTTGTGTTGATGTATGGGATATTTGAACCCACATAAAGGCAGAATTATAAGAATCCATTAACATCTTCAATAATTATCAAGCGTTTATTAAACTTAAAGCCATGCCACACAAAGGTAACATTAATTTCCTAGACACCACAGTGTTTAAATTAGCACATGAAAATAGGCACAAACTATTAACCAAAGTTAGTTTCAAAATAACTGACTCAAACATAAATGTGAAAAAGAAACATCAACTTAATCGTCCTTTCACAAATTGTTGAGGTCACAGCTAATGTGTTGCCATTTTTTTCTATTCACTCATAGGTGTCACTGGCTGGGGGTCCCTAGTTGCCGTTGAGAAGGTGGTGTTGAGTTGCTTTCTTGAACTGCTGCAGTCCATGTGCAGGGTCAACTGTGGTTGTATGCGTGGTTGACCCACAATGCCTTTAAGGAGGGAGTTCCAGATTTTGACCCAGTGACCATGAAAGAATAGTGATATATTTCCAAGTCAGGATGGCCTGTGGCTTAGCAGTAGTAATATTCTTATGTATCTGCTGCCCTTGTTCTTCAAGATGGAAGTGTCATGAGTTTGGAAGGTTCTGTCTGAGGATTTTTGGTGAATGTCTGCAGTGCATCTAGTAGATCGTACACACTGCTGTTGCTGAGCATTGGTGGTGGAGGGAGTGGATGTTTGTGGATGTGATGCCAAACAAGCAGATGTTTTGTTCTGGATGGTGTCAAGCTTCTTGAGAGTCGTTGGAGCTGCACCTATCCAGGCAAGCTGGGACCCCTGACTTGTGCCTTGGAGATGGTGTACAGACTTTGGGGAGTCAGGAGGAGACTAACTTACCACTGTATGCATAGCCTCTGACTCACTCTTGTAGCCACTGCATTAATGTGGTGAGTCCAGTTGAGTTTCAGGTCAATGGTCACCCCAAGGATGTTGATAGTAGAGGGTTCAATGATGGTAACATCATTGAATGAAAAGTTGGCAGTGGTTAGATTGTTTCTTATTGGTGATGGTCATAGCCTAGCATTTGTGTGGTGTGAATGTTACTTGTAACTTGTTAGCCCAAGCCTGGATATTGTCCAGATCTTGCTATGTTTCCTCATGGACTGCTTTAGTATCTGAGGAGTCATGAATGGTGCTGATCATTGTGCAATCATCAGCAAACATGCCCACTTCTGACCTTATGATGGAGGGTAGGTCATTGATGAAGTAGCTGAACATGGGTGGCCAGGACACTATCCTGAGGAACCCCTGCAGAGATGTGCTGGAGCTGAGATGACTGACCTCCAACAACCACAACCATCCTCCTATGTGCCAGGCATGGCTCCAACTAGCCTTCTGATACCTATTGTACATTCAGAAAACTGAAATATTTTAATCAGGCAGCTACTATATAGAACATAGAACATAGAAGAATACAGCGCAGTACAGGCCCTTGGGCCCTCGATGTTGCGCCGATCCAAGCCCACCTAAACTACACTAACCCACTATCCTCCATATACCTATCCAATGCCCTCTTAAATGCCCATAAAGAGGGAGAGTCCACCACTGTTACTGGCAGGGCATTCCATGAACTAACGACTCGCTGAGTGAAGAATGATCTATTGTATCTCAAATCTCACACTCACATTTAAATTTAACAATTGACATAGTGTTCATTACAACAAAAAATCTAAAATAAAAATAAAAAAATCTACAAAAAGAACTACTTCAGTCAATGCTACACAAATTTTTCCCACTGTAACCCCATTTCAAGGCTAGAAATGAAGTGAGAATTGTAACCCCTTGGTGAGTGGCAGAGAGGGAGAAAGGACCAATGAGAGCACGGGGAGGAGATTTGTTTCCACCTTGGAGCTCATTACACCAAAATCTCAGCCACATTCCAATCTCATTTTGAAAAGCCTTCAACTACGTTTTCCCTCAGAAAGTAGCTCTTCAATTTATTCAGCCTTAAGAAAGAGATTCCACATTTACTTGCAAGCAATTCACTGTTTCAGTAATCATTCCTGGCTCCTGTTTCATTTAATAAATGTTTGACTACTTTAAAACACTTTCTTCAGTTTGCAAATCCCCTCTCTCCATTCTCTTTAACTTCCTTCTTCTCCCCTACTCTTTGGAGTCTCATTCACACACCCCCTTTGCAGCTTCCCTTTCTCCAGCACTTACAGCCTTACCTTTGCAGTCTGCCCCTCCTCCCTTGCAGCTTCTTCCTCAATCCTCTTGTAGCTTCCCTCCATTCCCCTAAGTCAGCCTTTCTCCCAACCCCTTTACCCTCCTTCTTCCCCATTTGTAGACTTCCTCTCTGCACCTCACATAAAGCCTCAGTTTCTGCCTGCCATTCTTGCCTCCCTCTCCTTTCCTTACCCCCAGCCTGGTAATTCCTGATTGGTCACCCTCATCATTAATATTTCCTGGCTGTTTGTGGTTTTGGTGGGGGGGAGGGTAAATTCATCCTCCTCCCTCGTGCATTTGGAATTCCAAGTTGTCTCTCTTACCTTTAAATCTGTTGGCATCACCTGTTGATTCAGATGTTGTCAATGGGGAGTGGCCTGAAGATAAGAAGAGGCATCACCCATTAGCAACACACATTGATTCAAAAAACTCACTCTTGACTCCACCAGCTTTGCAAAGTACTTTCCCATCTCTAACCTCCCTTTCCTCTCTAAAGTCCTTGAAGTTGTGAGAGCATGGAATGCGTTGCCAGCAGCAGTTGTGGAAGCAAGGTCATTGGGGACATTTAAGAGACTACTGGACATGCATATGGTCACAGAAATTTGAGGGTGCATACATGAGGATCAGTGGTCGGCACAAATCATGGGCTGAAGGGCCTGTTCTGTGTTGTACTGTTCTATGTTCTATGTTCTAAGTTTTAGCCTCCCAAATCTAATCCCATCTTTTCTGGTGCTCCACATATGAATCCATCCAATGAGGTGTCTGGCCGCAGCCACAGCACTGAAAGAGCTCTTCTCAGAGTCACAACTGATAGCGTGTGTGTGTGTGTTAGAGAGAGAGACAACTGTGAACTTTATTTATTTATTTTTCTCAACTTGACACCGATATTAGTAATATTATAATGCTTCAGTGTTACAATTAGAAAAACAAAATACCGGATGAGTGCCCTTTCATTTGAGTTCACAATTTAAACAGGATATTAATCAGACTATTGACTCCAATTTTACACGAGCTTCTTGATGTACACTCGGTCGAATTTTTAATGTCAAGGGCTGTCACTCTCACCTCATCTCTGAAATTCAGCTCTTTTGTCCACGTTTGACCCAAGGCTGTAATGACATCAGGAGCTGGGTGACTCTGGTGGAACCTAAACTGTGCGTTACTGAGGAGGTGCTGCTTGAGAGCTCTGTTGATGGCACCATCTATTATTTTACAGCTGCTTCAGCCAGACAGTGGGAGGCCTCAGAGCAGTGGAGGCCAGAACATTAAATGTCTTCAAGGCAGAGACTGATAAATTCTTGACCTTGCAAGGAATTAAGGGATACAGGGAGAGTGTGGGTAAGTGGAATTGAAACGCTCATCAGCCATAATTAAATAGTAGAGTGGACTCAATAGCTTAATGGCCTTACTTCCACTCCTATGTCTTATGATTGAGAGTAGACTGATAGGGTGGTAATTGACTGGGTTGGATTTGTCCTGTGTTTTGCTTACAGGATAATTTTCCATATTGTCAGGTAGATGTCAGTATTGTAACTGTGCTGTAAAAGTTTGGTTAGTTCTGAAGCACAAGACTACAGTATGATTGCTGGAATGTGGTCAGGGCCTATAGCTTTGCAGTATACAGGGATTCCACCCATTTCTTGATATCATGTGGAATGAATAGAATTGGATGAAGACTAGTATCTGTATCTCTGGAGGAGACTGAGATGGATCATTCAATTGGAACTTCTGGCTACAGACTTGAAAGTGCCCCGGGCTTATCTTTTGCACTGATGAGCTGGGCTCTGTGGTGTACTGTATATGTTGGCACCTGTACTGTGCCTGCTTTAGGGATTAAAAGATGTTGTCCTGATTATGTTGAAATGTTGCCAGGTGATTTTAGAAATTTTTCTTTTTAAACAAATTACTTTTTGAGTTCATCAAAGACTCATGGTGAAGTCTACTGTATTCTAGATAGTGATACAAAAGGAAACAACTGGCATTTCTGGTGATTAAATCTTAACATTTGTAACAATGGGGTAACTTGTGAAGCAGAGTTGAAAAATGTGGTGCTGGAAAAACACTTGTGAAGCAGTGGGCCATGATCATCAACACATTCCTTTGGTCACAGCACTAACATATCTTCCACCAGTTCTGATTCAAGGTCACTGACCCGAAAGGTTAACTCTGTTGCTCTCCACACAGGCACCTTCCAGGGTTTTGTTTTGTTTTAGTTTTATATGTTTTTAAAACAAAATGAGACCATTGTGAACAATTTCACTTTATGGGGGGGGGGGGGGGGGTGTATGGGGGGGTGAGGGGGTAGCTTCACTGGGAAACAAAGCTTCTGAAGTAGGCTTTCTTCCCTCGGTTGGCTGAAGAGGTGAGGGTGGGAGAAACGACGCTCAATATTGCACGGCTCTGATTCACTGCCATGAACATTAAACGTGAAGCTCTCTGGCTTCCTCTAAACGGGTTAACATTGCCTCGGGTGAAGTCATTGTTGCTTGAAAAGGAACACACTCCGCTTGAGGGAACAATAAGAATTTGAAACAGTGTCAATCAGGGCCAGAACACCCTGAACTCAAGTCGCTACTCTGAGGTATTACATTTAAGAACCACCCCACACCAGGTTATAGTCCGACAGGTTTATTTGGAAACACTAGCTTTCAGAGCGCAGCTCCTTCATCAGGTAACTGTGGAGGTTAAGATCATAGCTGCCTGATGAAGGAGCAGCGCTCCAAAAGCTAGTGCTTCCAATTAAACCTGTCGGACTATAACCTGCTGTTGTGTGATTTTTAACTTTGTCCACCCCAGTCCAACACCGGCACCTCCACGTCCTGAGGTATTAATGAACCGTCAACTGACTTGCCACTGTGCCAGGGATCAGGAACATTGACCTTGTTGGCTCTCAGTCTGTCTCTGGGTTGTAATTGTACAAAGTTGGCGGCGGAAACTAGCTAAGTGTGATTCAGAAGTGGCCATGGGTCAAACAAAAATTTCTCCTAAAAGACTCAGATATTGCCTCCCTCTCTATAAATCTGAATGGATTCAGCATCCAACGATCTTCCCCACTCTGTTGATATCTCTCACTGGGTTTGAGGGAAGGCCCTTCGAGCCTCTCTCGCCTTTCGGTTAGATCCTGGATGTTCTGCGAAGGGGAACATGTCCCGCCGTCTCAAAAGACAGCAGTAACACACAGCATCTCTGCAATAATCTCAGCAGAAATTACTGGAGAAATCCAGCAGGTCTGGTAGCATCGCTGGAGAGAGAAACAGAGTTAATGTTTTGTGCAACCTGTAAAGACCACTCGCCCACTGTACCTGTATGGAGGCTCTGAAGAGGTCCCACACCCCTAGTAATCCCTTTTTAAAAACTTTTTGTTCAGCTAACCACTGTCCCCTCGAAAATGATCTATTTCTGTGACTCTTTCAGGTCGTGCAAACCCGATTATAACCATCTTGCAATGCTTTCCCGAAATTCCACTGAAACTCAACAATAAAGCAGAGCTTTATCAGAATGTTGCCAGAACTGGAAAGCTGGTGCTATGCGGAAAGAGCAACCAAGTTGGGCTTTCTCTATTTGGAGTAGACCATATTGAAGGGAGAATCTGGTTGGAGGTTTTGAGAGATTTAGATAGCGTGAATGGCAAGGAACTATTTCCCTTAGCAGACTAGGAGGATTAGATTTAAAGTGATATGATGTTGTTAAACTGGAAAAGGTACAGAAAAAAATTGTAAGCACGTTGCCAGAATTGGAGGCTTTGAGTTATACAGAGGGATTGGATAGGCTGGAACTTTTTTCCCTGCAGCATCAGAGGCTGAACGGTGACATATTAAGAAGTTTATTAAATCATAGAGTCATAGAGATGTACAGCATGGAACAGACCCTTCAGTCCAACCAGATATCCCAAACTAATCTAGTCCCACCTGCCAGCACCTGGCCCATATCCCTCCAAACCCTTCCTATTCATATACCCATCCAAATGCCTTTTAAATGTTTCAATTCTACTAATCTGCACCACTTCCTCTGGCAGCCCATTCTGCATATGCACCACTCTCTGCGTGAAAACATTGTCACTTAGATCTCTTTTATACCTTTCCCCTCTAATCCTATACCTATGCCCTCTAGTTCTGAACTCCCCCACCCAGGGAAAAGACCTTTTCTACTTAACTTATCCATGCCCCCTCATGATTTTATAAACCTCTATAAGGTCACCCCTCAGCCTCCGACACTCCAGGGAAAACAGCCCTAGCCTATTCAACCTCTCCCTATACCTCAAATTATGATTAGATGATTCCCTACAGTGTAGAAACAGGCCCTTCAGCCCAACAAGTCCACACCAACCCTCCAAAGAGTAACCCACTTAGACCCATTCCCTACCCTATATTTACCCCTGACTAACACACCTAACACTTCGGGCAATTTATCATGGCCAATTCACCTAACCTGCACAACTTTGGACTGTGGGAGGAAACCGGAGCACCCGGAGGAAACCCACGCAGACACGGGGAGAATGTGCAAACTCCGTACAGACAGTCGCCTGAGTTGGAATTGAACCCTAGTGCTGTGAGGCAGCAGTGCTAACCACTGAGCCACCGTGGCGCCCCAAATCCTCCAACCCTGGCAACATCCTTGTAAATTTTTTCTGAACCCTTTCAAGTTTCACAACATCCTTCCGATAGGAAGGAGACCAGAATTGCATATGCAATATTCCAGAAATGGTTTCAGCAATGTCCTGTATAGCTGCACCATGACCTCCCAACTCCTGTACTCAATACTCTGACTAATAAAGGAAAGCACACCAAACGCCTTCACTATCCTATCTACCTGCGACTCCACTTTCAAGGAGCTATGAACCTGCACTCCAAGGTCTCTTTGTTCAGCAACACTCCCTAGGACCTTACCATTAAGTGTATAATTCCTGCTAAGATTTGCTTTCCCAAAATGCAGCACCCCACATTTATCTAAATTCCATCTGCCACTCCTCAGCCCATTGGCTCATCTGACCAAGATCCCATTGTACTCTGATGTAACCTTCTTCGCTGTCCACTACACCTCCAATTTTGGTATCATCTGCAAACTTACTAACGGTACCTCTTAAACTCACATCCAAATCATTTATATAAATGACCAAAAGTAGTGGACCCAGCACCAATCCTTGTGGTACTCCACTGGTCACAGTGAAAAACAACCCTCCACCACCACCCTCTGTCCTCTACCTTTGAGCCAGTTCTGCATCCAAATGGCTAGTTCTCCCTGTATTCCATGAGGTCTAACCTTGCTAATCAGTCTCCCATTGGGAACCTTGCTGAAAGCCAAACTGAAGTCCACATAGATCACATCTACTGCTCTACCCTCTTCAATCCTCTTTGTTACTTCTTCAAAAAACTCAGTCAAGTTTGTGAGACATGATTTCCCATGCACAAAGCCATGTTGACTATCCCTAATCAGTCCTTGCCTTTCCAAATACATGTACATCCTGTCCCTCAGGATTCCCTCCAACAACTTGCCCACCACCGATATCAGACTCACTGGTCTGTAGTTCCCTGACTTGTCCTTACCATCTTAAATAGTGGCACCACGTTAGCCAACCTCTGGAATGAGAGGCATAGATAAGGCAAATAGCCAAGGTGGGGGAGTCCAAACCTAGGTGTTCAAGGTGAGAAGGGAAAGATTTAAAAGGGACCTGAGGACAACTTTTTCATGCACATGATGTGTATGGAACAAGCTGCCAGAGGAAGTAGCAGAGGTGGGTATAGTTACAACATTTAAAAGACTTTTGGATGAGTACATGAATAGGAAGGGTTTCGAGGGATATGGGCCAAATGCATGCAAATGGGACTAATTCAGTTTGGCATACCTAGTGGCATGGACAAATTGGACTGAAGGGTCTGTTTCTATGCTGTACAACTCTATGGTCAGATGGGCTGAACAGTGGCAAATAGAATTTCATCCTGAAAAATGTGAGGTAATTCATTTAGGGAGAACTAACAAGGCAGGGGAGTACACATTTACTTGTGGGACCTTTGGAAGTACAGAGGATCAGATAGACCTTGAGTGCATATCCATAGATCCTTGACAGTAACAGGACAGGTATGTAAGGTGGATAAAAGGCATATAGAGACATGCATTTATTAATCAAGATATTGAATACAAGAGCAAGGAGATTATGATGGAGCTGGATATAATGTTAGTTAGGTTAGAGCTGAAGTACTGTGTGCAGATCTGGTCACCACACTATAGCAGGAATGAGGCTTGTGGGCCAGGGGGACTGAGAGATAAATGGGAGGGGAGTGGGGCTGGGGGGGAAGGTAGCTGGGAATGTGATAGGTAGATGAAGGTGGGGGGAAAGGTGATAGGTTGGAGAGGAGGACGGAGCGGATAGGTGGGAAGAAGGGCTTATGCCCGAAACGTCAATTCTCCTGCTCCTCGAATGCTGCCTGCCCTGCTGCGCTTTTCCAGCAACACACTTTTCAACTATAGCAGGGATGTGATTGCACTGGAGAGGGTGCAGTTGTGATTCACCAGGTATAGCCTGGGTCAAAGTGATCAGCTCTGAAGAGAAAATAGGAGAAAGAGAGGACTACAGATGCTGGAGATCAGTGTCAAGGGTGTGGTGCTGGAAAACTACAGCAGATCAGGCAGCATCTGAGGAGCAGGAGATTCGGTGTTTTGGGTATAAGCCCTTCATCAGGAATTAGGTTTGTTGGCCGGGGGGCTGAGAGATAAATGGGAGGGGAGTGGGGCTGGGGGAAGGTAGCTGGGAATGTGATAGGTAGATGAAGGTGGGGGGGAAAGGTGATAGGTTGGAGAGGAGAGGAGGATGGAGTGGATAGGTGGGAAGGAAGTTGGAAAATTCAAGAGGGCAGTGCCAAGTTGGAGTGCTTGGGACTGGCATAAGGTGGGGGTAGGGGAAATTAGGAAACTGGTGAAATTCACATTGATTCCGTGTGGTTGCAGGGTCCCAAGGCAGAAGGTAAGATGTTCTTCCTCCAGGCATCGGGTGGTTAGGGTTTGGCGATGGAGGAGGCCCAGGAACTGCATGTCCTTGACGGAATGGGAGGGGAGTTATGTGTTCAGCCACAGGGTGGTGGGATTGGTTGGTGTGAGTGTCCCAGAGATGTTCCCTGAAACAATGTCCTTTCTCCCCGATGTAGTGGAGACCACATCGTGTGCAACGGATACAGTGGATGAGTTGTGTGGATGTACAGGTAAATTTCTGTCAGATGTGGAAGGATCCTTTTAGGGCCTTGGATGGAGGTGAGGTGGCAGGTGTGAATGTAGGTTTTACACTTTTTGGGGTGGCAGGGGAGTGGATATGGGCTGGTAGGGGGGGTGTGGATCTGACAATGGAGTTGTGGAGGGAATGGTCTGACCAAAATGCAGATAGGAAGAGAAAATGGACAGACTGGCAATGTTTCCCTTGGAGCACACAAGGCTGAGGGGGATCTGATTGAGATGTACAAAGTTCCAAGTGGTATGGGTAGGATAACTGGGGAAATCCTGTTCCCTTTCATGGAAGGGTCAATAACTAGGAGGCAAAGTTTTAAGGTATAGGAGATTTAGAGAGGATTTAAGTGGTAATAATCACCCAGAGAGGGCAGTGGGTATCTGGAACTCAGTGCCTTAAAGTGTGAGAGATGCAGGAAACCTCTGGTTTAAGAGCTGCTTTGATGAGCAGTTGAAACACCAGATCCTATAAAGTTTCTTGTCACGCAATGGGAGTGTCCCTGCCTCTGAGCTGGAGCGGGGGCGGGGGGAGCTGGGTTCAAACTTTTGCTCTAGAGGTGTGTGATAACATTGCTGAACAGGTTAATTAGAAACACGCCTAAAATACATAGCATATAAGGCTATGGGCCAAATGCTGGAGAAAATGGGATTAGAATAAAGGCCAAATAGCCTCTTTCTGTGCTGTAAAAACTCTTATGACTCTCAGAATTCCAGGAGGTATGAGGATTTTGTTTTCAGCTTTGAGGGTAGTTGAGGCATTCACCCCCCCCCGCCCAATCCATCAAGGAGACGTTTGCATAGGTATCTACACCTGGCTTGGGCATAGCGACCACTTCCTGTGCCATCTAAATATAACTGAGGAGCAGAAATGTGCAGGGAGGGGGCTGCGGAAGGTGCAGCGCGAAATTGCTCCTGAGGCCGGTTAGCAAGGGCACGATGGGCCGAACGACCTTCCCCTGTGGTCGAACCCTGGAAGCTGAACGATGCAGCTGTGGCAGCCCCGAGGCTGTTTGTGAAGTGTCCCTCCCCTTGCACATGGTGTTGACAGCGTCACTGAGCAGCTGAGCTTTGAGCTCCCCGGAGTAGGGGCTCTGTGCAATGCCGGCAGCCAGTTCACATGACCCGCTCGCAAACCGCAAGCCTTCTTCCTGCCTGCACTGTGCAGACTTCAAATTCACTGCTGAAGCTTGCTCAGGCCCCTCACAGTCGAGAAACATTACTGCCTCTCTGTGTTCAGTTGGCGGAGCAAAACACAAGAAAGAATTTCATTTCCGTAGCGCCTTTCACGACCCCAGGAAGCGCTTTAGCATCCGGCCCGGTCCTTTCTGAAAGCTGCCGGTTGAGGTTGCTGTCCCACCTATAAATAGTGCAAGTGGAACCATTTACTGGCGCCGGAAGATGGGCCTCGTTGTAATGTTCTGGGACGACAGAAGGCTTTTGCAAAGCTGTGCTACAGTCAGCCTGGAGGGATTCACATCATCATCACAGGCTCTTCCCCCACTCTCACTGCGCTGTTACGTAAGTCGATTTGCAATAACCACACTTCCCTCTCCACTGAACTCATCTTCAATCTGTGACATTAGACCTTCAGTCAGAGGGCAGTGACTTTCCTTTGAGAATTGGGATATCAACAGAGAGGGGCAAGAGCAAATTGCCACACTTCATCCAGCACATCCCTGAATATGTGGAAGGCTGACATAGACAGGTTTTTAATCAGTAAGGCAATCAAGGGTTATCTCTATAAAAGGCAGGAAATGGAGTTGAGGATTATCGAAACAACCATGATCTCTTTGAAAGGCAGAAGAGACTCAATGGGCTGAATGGCCTTTTTCTACTCCTATGTCTCAAGGTCTTGTATTGGAGGCGGATTGGGCTGGCATGCTGTATTGTACTGTACTGAGAGTGAACCAAGGGATCTACAACAGACCGAACCATTCCCTTGCTTTCTCTGGGATTGAACAACTCCCATTTGATTGAAATAAAAACAACAGAGATGGCTGCAGGGAACAATGGAGCAAAAATAACCCAAAAATACAAGTGATAACAATGGTGCATACACTCACTCAACTTTCAAGGAACTGAATCCAGATTAACAATGGCCAATTCCAAATGGGGAAAGCAAACTCCCAGAGACATACACATCCTCTATGGGCTCTGACATATGCAAAACCACAGTGTTATCTCAGCCACTCACCTCTGACTCGGTTCTGCTATGTCTGTTCTGCCCCCAAAAAGCAGCTACTTGAACCCTTCTTGTAGACATAGATAAACATACCAAACTCTAGCAAAGTCACAGTGGCATGCTGCGATTGTATAGTGGTTAGTACTCTGCATTGTGGCCACAGCAGTCTTGGTTCAATTCTGACTCACAGCATTAATGTGTAAGGGATAGTGTTTCCCTGCATCTCAGTTTTGTTTATTAGAGATGGTAATTTGTTAAAGATTCAACACTTCATTTCACAAAAGCTCTGTACAGTAACGAGGATTGTGGAAATCTGAAACACCAACAGAAATTGCCATAGAGACTCATCAGTTTGGCAGCTTCTGTGGAGAGAGGAACAGAATAAATGTTTCATGTCCAATAACACTTCTTCAGAACTGAATGGGGGCTGGGAAATATGTACCTCTTTTAACGCCCTTTAGTTTCCAGCCGATACATGTCAAACTCTGTTTCTCTGCACAAAAGGAGAAAGTGAGGGCTGCAGATGCTGGAGATCCAGCAACACATTTTCAGCTTTCTTCTCTGCACAGAAGCTTGAGATGAGGATTCCCCTCAAAGACCAGAGAGTGTCTCCTTCCTGAGGTGTTATATTCACAAATCTCATCATTTCCCTTTGGTTCCTGGGGGGTCCGTGATTGGACAAATTTGTAAATATTGTTACAACTGCCTTTTCCATTTTGTAAACGGATTGGGTGGCCGTGAATTTCCAGTAATCATATTTTTAAAATAGAAACTCAGCAGGTCTGGTATCATCTGTGAGAGTGGAACAGCATTAACATATTGAGTTAGGTATGACTTAAACATTATCTGCTTTTATTTCAGATTTCCAGCATCTGCCAAATTTTCTTTGAGTTTGTAATTTACCCATCCCATGTGTGATTTTGTTTATGTGTGTGAATAATGTCAGTCAAATTGCAGAATGATGGCATGTAAGTGAGCCTGGTTAAGGTTACTGACCAGGCCCCAGTTCATCCAAAAGGATTGTCCTGCAGGGTAGAACTAGTCAGGTGCCAAACAGAAAGCAATGGAATCGTTGAATCCCTACAGTGTGGAAGTAGGCCATTTGGCCCATCAAATCCACACTGACCCTCCAAAGAGCATCCCACCCTGACACACTCCCTACCCTATAACTCTGTATTTCCCATGTCTAATCCACCTAGCCTGGACACTATGGACAATTTAGCATGGCAAATCCACCTAACCTGCACATCTTGTTGGACTGTGGGACAAAACCAGAGAACCCAGAGGAAACCCAAGCAGACATGGGTAGAATTTCTAGTCACCCGAAATCAAACTCAGGTCCCTGGTGCCATGAGCCACCTGAACCACTGAGCCACCATGCAGTGAGCACAAGAACCTGGCTATTGCTCCAAGACAGTTCCCTGTGCCAAAATTGGAGGTTGGTATTTGGAGGGTGATGTGCCTGCCTGATTTGTTTGCCTGTCTAGTTTATCTGTTTGTCTGAATTCTGTCTGAAATATCTGCCTGTCAGAAATGTTTGCCTGTCTGATCTGCTCATCTGATCTGTCTGTCTGAAATATCCGTCCATCTGAATCATCTGCCTATCTGATCGATCTATCTGCCTGCCTGAAATATCTGCCTGCCTGAAATACCTGTCTGCCTGAAATATCTGCCTATCTGATTTTCTTACCTGTCTGATCTATCACTGCCTGATGAATCACTCGCATGGGCCCTAGCTATGCCTGAATCTTTGTCGGCAATGTTGAACAGTCCCTCTTCAGCACATACATAGGTAATGTTCTCCAACTTTTCCACCATTACATCGATGACTGCACTGGTGATTGCATCCTGCAGCCAGGCTGAACTGGAGCAATTTATTGACTGCACCAACAACTTTCACCCTGCCCCCAAATTCACCTGGTCTATTTCAGACACCTCCCCCCCACCCTCCCTTTCTTGACCTCTCCATTTCCATCTCTGGCAACACATTATGGATGGACATTTACTACAAACCCACAGACTCCCATAACTACCTCGACTACACCTCCCCCCCAACCCTGTATCCTGCAACAACTCCATCCTGGTTTCCCAATTACTCAGTCTCCACTGCAAATGCTCTGACGAGGAGACATTCCACTCCCAAGCATCCCAAATGTCCATCTATTTTAAATAACATGCTTTTACCCCCTTTGTCATCCAGGCAGCCCTCCACCATACCTCCTCTATTTCCCGCTCCACTGCTCTAAACCACCCCTCCAAACATAATAAAGACAGGGTCCCCCTTGTCCTCACTTTCCACCCTACTAATCTCTGCATCCAACGTATCATTCTCAAACACGACCACCAACTCTAACTGGACCCTACCACCAAGAACATCTTCCCCTCCCCACCTCGCTCTGCCTTCTGCAAGGACTCCTTGATTCACACCACACTCCCCACCAAACCCCCAACACATTCCCCACAACTGTAAAAGATGCAAAACCTGCGGACATCCCATCTCCCCTCACCTCCATTCAGGGCCCCAACCAGTCCTTCCAGGTGAAACTGAGGTTCAGGTGCTCTCCTCCAAACTAGTTTACTGTAGTCATGCTCCGGATGTGGCCTTCTCTACATCGGTGAGATCAAACGTAAACTAAGGGAACGTTTCACTGACCACCTCAGCCGGGCCTGCAGGGGCCAGCCTGAACTCCCAGTCACCGCCCATTTCAATTCTTCCATCCTTGTCATTGCCACAGTGAACCAGACCGCACATTGAAGGAATATCGCCTTATCTTCCGCCTGGAGGACTCAACATTGAGTTCTCTCATTTCAAACGACCTTCTCATCCTGGCACCCTTTCCAGCCTTGCCTCCTCCTTTCCATTCCACCCACCAACCCCTCCTTCCAGCTACCAAACGGATTCATTCCGCCCATCGACCAGCCAGGTGGTACCCACTATCTGTATTCACCTATCAGTACTTCACCATTCCGCCCCTCGCCCCACCCAATACCCTGGCTCCCTCCCCCTAGCCGCACCTCCATCCCTGAAGAAGGTTTATTTCTCCACCTCCTGATGCTGCCTGGCTTGCTGTGTTCCTCCAGCCTCCTGCTTGTGCACTGTCTGAAATTGCTGTCTATCTGAGTTGCTTACCTGTCTGATCTATCTGCCTGTCTGAAATTGCTGTCTATCTGAGTTGCTTACCTGTCTGATCTATCTGCCTGTCTGAAATTGCTGTCTATCTGAGTTGCTTACCTGTCTGATCTATCTGCCTGTCTGAAATTTCTGTCTGTCTGATTTGTCCGCCTGCCCGCCTGATTTATATGTCTGACTGATCTTGCCTGCCTGATTCATGGTCGCGGCATTGGAGGGGAGCCGCAGAACTCGGAGCTGAGCACCGCAGAGCACCTGTGAGTCTGGCTCCGAAAGGTTGCTGTGAAAGGTGGGTGAGTGTCCCTCTGATTGCACACTTCCCTGTTCTAGCAGCACAGCGCCTCCTGGCGTCCCGCTTACAACTTCTGGGGGAGTTCGGTCCCTTTCCTGATCGTGGTTATTGGCAGCGCTCGGGCTGGCAGTCTGGCACACACCTTCAGTGCTCATGAGCGCACCCCGCAGGCACTCCCAGGGAAAGCGTCTCAGCGAAGAACACTTTGCCAAAGAACGCTCCCTCCTTCACAGCATCTTGGAGTACCCCCACCCCATGGACTGCAGCGATTCGAGAAGGCAGCTCCCCACCACCCATTCCAGAGTAACTGGGAACGGGCTGGCCCAGACAATGACGCCCACATCCAGCGAAGGAATAAAATAGAAGAAAGTAACATGTACTTAAAGAGACAGTACAAAGTATTTGTTTTGGATTCTGATTTCCAGCATCCGCAGTTCTTTCACAGTTTTTTGTTCACTATGTTCAGGAGTATTATTACTGGGCTAGAAATCTACAAGCGTGAGTTCAAACCTGAAGAGGAACTAAAGAATGTAAATTAATTTAATTCATTCAATCTGGAAGAAGGTATAAATAGTCTCAGTAATGGATTGTGAAACTGCCGAATTATCATTAAAAAGGAATTAAAAACAGAAAATGCTGGAGAAACACAGCAGATCTGGCAGCATCTCTGTGCAGAGAAAGCAGAATTAATGTTTCAAGAGAGAGAGAGGCCAGGAGGGATGAAAGAATTAGGTAAAAGAAGGGATATGGCTTGTATATCAAGTTAAAAGAAAAGCTGAATAAGTGATACTGAGGCCTGAGGGTAGCAGCGAATGGATAGTCAGTGTTGAAAGCAAATCACGTAAGGTGAGAATATGTCTGAGAGTGAGTGGAAATTGGTGGGCCGTGTGAAAAGTGTCCCATGACAAAACAGGACCTGATGTGGGGTTGGTTAAAAAAAACCGGAAAGATGGAGTCAGGTTCTAAAGTTGAGTCTCAGAAACTGCAAGATGTCCAGATGGAAAATGAAATGTTGTCACTCAGGAATGACGAGAAACATTGGTTCCTAACTGTCCTCTGGCACAGGAAATCCCTCAGTATATCAAACCATGACAGAAAGTCTGACTTTAAACCCAATGAATTGTCATGCATGGGTTAAGCATGGGCAAATGGCCTCCTTTCAGCTGATGGATCAGTGCTCCTTCAATGTTAAATAACAGGCACAACTGGAACAGGCACTGACCATGGCAAGGGCATGGAATGCACTCTGAGGGGACTCAATGTAGAAAGAGGCAAGGTCAGTCCTCACACTAGTGAAAAACAACCTTTCCCTAACTGTCTACATGATATAACTAAGTGAGTAGGAGTGAAAATTCTTCGAGCCTCACAGGCTCAGGCAGGTTCCAGGGTTGTCATATCAACAGACATTATTGATGAGGTATCCTATTTATTAAGCATACCAGGTTTAACCAGTATCTTACAACTTGCATATACTAAACACTAGTTTATTCAATTAACAATACTAATCAGGCTGACTCTCACATTAGGAGCCAATTACTGTAGATGCCTGAATCTGTACTGAAAACAAAGCCAAGCTGGAAGTCACAACGGGTTCAGGCAGCATCTGTGGAGAGAGAGAGCAAGCTAATGTTTTGAGTCTGGATGACTCTATCAGAGCCGACGAGAAGTGTGGAGGGGGCAGCATTTATGTAATAATGGCAGGGGTCAGTCAAGTGCTGGGGGAGAAAGAATGATGCTAGTGTGGAGTAAGTGACTAGAATGGGAGAATGGTAGAGCAATAGTGTGTCTAACTGCCAAACAGGAAAGAACAGATGGTTCCATTGGAATGGGGGAAGAGGAGAGAGGATGTGGTGACAGAGAATAAAACAAGTGAAGCTAAAAGGGGAGGAATTGAAGTGGGTTCACAATCTGAAAGTGTTGAACTCAAGTCCAGAAGGTTGTAAAGTGCCTAGTCTGAAGATGAGATGTTATTCCTCCAGTTTCTACTTGTAATTTGCTAGAGCACTGCAGTGTGCTGAGAACAAACATGTGGGCATGCGAGCAGGATGCTGTGTTAAAATGACCAGCTACAGGAAGGTCAGGGTCATGCCTGCAGACAGACCGGAGGTATTATAAAGTGGTCACCCAGTTTGCGCTTGATTTCTCCAATTTAAAATAGACCACTTTGGGTGCAGCAAATGCAATACACAAGATTGTACAAGGTACAAGCAAAATGCTGCTTCACCTGGAAAGACTATTTAGGCCCTTGGATGGTGAGCAGGGAAGATGTGAAGGGGCAGGAATTGCACCTTCTGTAGTTACATGGGAAGGTGCCATAGGAAGGGTGTTAGTGTGGGTTGTCATCAAAGAATGGACTTGGTGTCCCAGAGAGAACAGTCCCTACAGTCCCTATGAAATGCAGACAGAGGTGGTGGGGCAGGGAGGGGGTGTGGGGGGGAGGGGAGGGGTGAGGAAAAGATGTGTTTGGTTATGGCATTCTGCTGGTGTTGTCTGAAATGATGGATGAATATCCTTTGAATGCTGAGGCTGGTGGGATGAAAGGTAAGGACAGGGAGGACCTGATCACACTGTTGTGTTGAGTGATGGGAAGGGGCAAGGGCAGAAGCATGGGTGATAGTTGGATGTAGTTGAGAACCCTGTCAACCAAAGTGAGCGGGAAACCACAGTTATGGAAGAAAGAAGCCATGTCAGCAGCAATTGTTTTAGAGGGTGACATCATCCAATATTATATGACATAGGTGAAGGAACTGGGAGAATGGGATGGACTCCTGAAGGACTGGAGTGTGAAGAACCGTAGTGAAGGTAGCTATGGGAGTTGGTGGCTTTGTAGTGGGCAGCAGTGGACAGTTTATTCCCCAAAATAGAGACAGAGAGGTCAAGGAAAGGAAGGGAACTGTCAGAGATGGACCATGTGAAAGTTATAGAGTTATAATGCATTTTGCAGGGACTGTTCCCTCTGGAGTACCCTAGTCCATTCCTCGATGACCACCAATACCACCATCCCCACCCCCAACTTCTCACTGCACTTGCCCATGTAACCGCAGTAGATACAAAACCTGCTTTTTCACCTGGGTGACTGCTTTCCAGAATACTTCTGATCCATGCGCAAATCTGATCTCAACCTCCCCACAGCTGGTCATTTTAACACAGCATCCTGCTCACATGCATACTTGTCTGTCCTTGGCATGTTGCAATGCTCCAGTGAATCACAGCACAAACTGGAGGTTACAACATTTCATCTTCAGATTAGACACTTTAATACTGAGTTCCACAACTTCAGATTGTGAACTCACTCCTATTTCTTTAGCTTTATTTGTCGTATTCTCTGTCATCATGTCCTCTCCTCCCTCTCCATGAATTCTAAGACCATTATTCTTTATGATTTTTTTAAAACAATGATTAATTCTAAAATAAAATAAAGAAGTGTGAATACTGGAAATCTGAAACAAAATCACAAAGTGCTGGAGAAACCCAGTAGGCCTGGCAGATTCTGTGGAGAGAAAGCAGACTTAACATTTTAAGTCCAGTGACTCTTCTGAAAAGGAGACCTGGACTTGAAACATTAACTTTGCTTTCTCTCCACAGATGCTGCCAGATCTGTTGAGCTTCTCCTGAACTTTTATTTATTTGTTGAATGATTAATATCTACTGCATTGTTCAAAAAATGTTTTTCACTTTTAAAAAATATTTTAGTTAACTTTTAAAGTAACTTTAAAAAGTATTTCAGAAGTTACAAGTCACTAGCATCTCAGTGCTACACCTGAAATATATTAAGGCAATTAATTTCAGCTTTATTATTGCACAGTGTGATTGATCAATGATACAGATTAATGGACATGACATTCATTAGTTCCCAGATAAATCATTGTTATTAGTGCACTGTCATAGATTTCAAAGTTCTGTAACTAATGCAGTGTGAATGGTGAAGGAAAGTATCACCTACAGTACATATTGGTTGTCATGAGGTGAGTCATTGATGCTATTTCTGACTTCTACTAACTTGAGGTCATCCAAAACTCTGCACCTAATTCAAAGCAAATGCCCTTCCCCAACACTGTTGTGCTCACTGACATACATTGGCTCACAGTCAAGCAATATATTGATTTAAAACTCAAATTCTTATTCATAAATTGCACCATGACTTCACCCTTCCCCTATCATTGCAATGGAGGAAAGGTCTTATTAGGTAAGGCTCAGGGACTTGAGGCTGTTTTCATTAGAGAGAATAAGTTTGAGAGTGACTTAATAGAGACATACAAGATGATCAGAGGATTAGATAGGGTGGACAGTAAGAGTCTTTTTCCTCAGATGGTGATGGCTAGCACGAGGGGATGTAGCTTTAAATTGAGGGGTGATATATATAAGATAGATGTCAGAAGTAGGTTCTTTACTCAGGGAGTAGCAGGGGTGTAGAACGCCCTGCCTGCAACAGTAGTAGACTTGCCAACTTTAAGGGCATTCAAATGGTCATTGGATAAATATATGGGTGATAATGGAATAGTGTAGGTTAGATAGGCTTCAGATTGGTTTCACGAGGCAGTGCAACATCGCGGGCCAAAGGGCCTGTACTGCACTGTAATGTTCTATGTCCTATGTCTTATTGCAATCTCCTATCATCCCACAACGCTCTTTTAATCCTGGTTTCTGGTGCACTCGCAGTTGTAAATGCTGTCTACTGGCTGTTGTGCCTGAGCTCTATCCAACCTCTTAAGATGCTCTCCCTTCATCTCTCCATGTCCCTATCTCCCCATCCTACTTGAGGTATTAATTGAAATCTACTTCTCTGCCCAGGTAGACCTAACATTTCTTTATATTTCAAGTGTCATATTCTGCTTTATAATGCTCGTATGAAGCACTTTTCGGATGTTGCAACGCATAAACGTTGCCACATGAATAGTTGCTGTAATAACTACCACTTGATTTAGGCAGGTGACGTCTTTGGTCTTTACATTAGAGACTGGATCATTTGTAATAGTGATATTTACCATCCGCATCAACCACATTTATTCATCTAAATTCTGTCTTCACATCCTACTTGTTTATATCTCGTGTGCTGTATTAGTTTCTGCATAAAAGCATCGAAAGCATCAAACATACCCTGGGGTAGTCACTTCCAGATTGAAATCTCATTTTCGTGATTTCCTTAGAGGGTATGTTATAATTTCGTTGTTGATACTTTAATGTCCACCGCGTCTCCAATATCTTTGTGCTATCGTATTTTATTACACATTTTTGCCATTTATTTTATATCACAAATTCCTCTGTCCGGATTTAAGCTGTCCTGTTGTAACGTATCTCTCAGCTCCCAGCTTCTGAACTGCAGAGAAAATCCTACCGCCACACAAACACAAGCCCAGCAGAGACAAGTTGCAAGCAATTGCCCGTAATAAAGTATGATATGAATCTAAAAGATGCAGTAACGACGTGTTTGGAACTTTGGCACCGTCTCATTTACAAGAATCTGAAAATGACGGCGACTGGAACTTTTATTGAAATATACATAATGTACAATTAGCAGTTCGTTTGCAAATAAATCGATTCATGCGCGATTTACATCGTTGTCCAAAGGTTAAATTAACAATGAATAATTTGGGATGAAAGCAGAAATTGCGAGAGATACTCAGCAAATCTGGCAGCATCTATGAAGGGAAAACAGAGTTAATATTTCAGGTCGAACGTGAGAACAGTAAGATCCTACAGTCAACAGCAAAACCAACAATTAGGAATCAAGCTGTTTTATTATAAAGCTGGATTGGACGTGGGAAAGGATTTTCTGTTTAAAGCAGCGACCAGAAAGTTCATGCTGAAATGTTGCACTCCCTCCTGGGCAGGGAAGTGCGCATGCCCAGTGCGGCCTCAGGCTCACATGCTCAGTGAGACATTCTCCCAGTGAGTCCGGCCCATCCACGCATGCTCAGTGAGGCCTTGCCGTCCAAGCATTCTCCCAGTGAGTCCGGGCCATCCACGCATGCTCAGTGAGTCGTTGCTATGCCCGTGCATCGTGAGCTCTGTTCTAATGAAGGGTCGCTAGACTCGAAACATTATCGCTGTTTCTCTCTCCAAAGATGCTGCCATACCTGCTGAGTACCCCCAGCACTTTCTGTTTCTGTCTCAGGCGAAATTTGCGGTCCGCGCATGCTCCTTGAGCGTTACGACAGGCGCATGCTGAGTGAGTCCATGCCGCCCACGCATGCCCAGAAGTGCCTTTGTTTCAGGGCTGAATGTGGACATGACCATAGTTTAACTTGTTTACCGATTTCTTCACGAATGCATTGATGGTTGTAGTTGATTTACAGCATTGTTTTAGAAACATTTTGCACAAGCACATTCCAATTCCAGTTACCTTCCATCTGAGGAAAAACTGAAAGAACTACAGATGCTGTAAATCAAAAACAAAAACAGAAGTTGCTGAAAAAGCTCAGCAGGTCTGGCAGCATTTGTGCAGAGTAATCAAAGTTAACGTTTCGGTCCAGTGACCCTTCTTCAGAACCTAACTGAATCCGAAAACGTTAACTCTAATGTCTCTTCACAGATGCTGCCAGACCTGCTGAGTTTTTTCAGCAACTTCTGTTTTTGTTACATTTCCATCTGATCATCCCTTCAATTCTGACTCCCTTCAGAATGATTTCTCATTGTTTCATCAATGAGCTTCCCTGGAAATCACCCCATCCACTTCTCCAGTCTGCTTCTACTGTTACTAATTCTTGGCTTCTGCTCCTTGCTATCTGAACATTTCAGTGAATATTTTCCAGGATTATTCATTTCGTCTGCAAATCTTCAAAACTTTGATTACAACTGCTTGGGAATCAAATGAAAACAACAAATGCTAGAGATTACAGTGGCTCAGGCAACATCCATGGAGAAATAGTAAGCAAACGTTTTGCATCTAGATGACTCTTCATCAGAGCTGAAATGAAGCGTGGAGTGATCAGTTATGCTAATGTTTGGAGGTAGTATGTGTAGGGTGCTGGTGGAAAAACAATGTTGAAAGTTCAGATAAATTGATCGGAATGTGAAAATGGCAGAATAATGGTGTGTCTAACTGCCAGATTTGAAAGGACAAGGATAAAATGAGGACTGCAGATGCTGGAGGGTCGAAAGGTGTGGCGCTGGAAAAGCACAGCAGGTCAGGCAGCATCCGAGGCCAGGACAGTCCATGTTTCAGGCAAAAGCCCTTTAGCAGAAATGTGGAAGGGGCAGGGTGCTGAGAGATGAATATGGGTGGTGGGGCTGGGGTGAAGGTAGTGATGCAGTTGTGATAGGTCGGTGGGGAGGGTGGACCAGATAGGTGGGAAGGAAGATGTACAGGTAGGACAGATTAAGAGGGCAGTGCCGAGTTACAGGGTTGGATCTGTGATGAGGTGGAGGGAGTGGAGATTTAGAAAGTGGTAAGTTTGATACCGATGCCATGTGGTTGCAGTGTCTTGAGGCAGAAAATGAGGCATTCTTCCTCCAGTTGACAGGTGGGTTTGGTTTTGCGGTGGAGAAGTTTCTGGAACTTGCATGTTCTTGGGGGAGTTGAAGTGATTGATCACAGGGTGGTGGGGTTGTTTGGTGCATGCATTCCAGGTATGGCATTGAGGGTGAGTTGGAGGTTTGGATTAGGAGTTGGCTGGCTGGAAGAAAACAGAGGGTAGTAGTTGATGGCAAAGGTTCATCTTGGAGTGCCGTCACTAGCGGTGTTCCGCAAGGATCTGTTTTGGGACCATTGCTGTTTGTCATTTTTATAAATGATCTGGAGGAGGGGTTAGAAGGTTGGGTGAGCAAGTTTGCGGATGATACGAAAGTCGGAGGAGTTGTAGACAGTGAGGAAGGATATGGCAGGTTACAGCGGGATATAGATAAGCTGCAGAACTGGGCAGAAAGGTGGCAAATGGAGTTCAATGTAGCTAAGTGTGAGATGATTCACTTTGGTAAGAGTAATAAAAAGATGGGGTACTGGGCTAACGGTCGGATACTTGGTAGTGTGGATGAGCAGAGGGATCTTGGTGTCCATGTACACAAATCTTTGAAAGTTGCCACCCAGGTAAATAGTGCGGTGAAGAAGGCATATGGCGTACTGGCTTTTATTGGTAGAGGAATTGAGTTCCGGAGTACTGAGGTCATGTTGCAGTTGTATAAGACTCTGGTGCGGCCGTATCTGGAGTATTGTGTGCAGTTTTGGTCGCCATATTATAGGAAGGATGTGGAGGCACTGGAACGGGTGCAGAGGAGGTTTACCAGGATGTTGCCTGGTATGGTGGAAAGATCGTATGAGGAAAGGCTGAGGCACTTGAGGTTGTTTTCATTAGAGAAAAGAAGGTTTAGGGGTGACTTGATAGAGGCGTACAAGATGATTAGGGGTTTAGATAGGGTCGACAGTGAGAATCTTTTTCCTCGTATGGAGTCAGCTATTACAAGGGGGCATAGCTTTAAATTAAGGCGGGGTAGGTATAGGACAGATGTTAGGGGTAGGTTCTTTACTCAGCGAGTCGTGAGTTCATGGAATGCCCTGCCAGTAGCAGTGGTGGACTCTCACTCATGGGCATTTAAACGGGCATTGGATAGGCATATGGAGGATAGTGGGCTAGTGTAGGTTAGGTGGGCTTGGATCGGCGCAACATCGAGGGCCGAAGGGCCTGTACTGCGCTGTATTCTTCTATGTTCTATGTTCTATGTACAAGTAGGCATCCTGTCTCCCTGGTGTAGAGGAGACCACATCGAGGACAACGCATGCAGTAGGAGAGGTAGGTGGATGTGCAGGAAAATCTCTGCTGGATTCGACATAATCGTTTAGGGCCTCAACGGAGAAAAGAACTGACAGTCCCACTGGAAGGGGAGGAGGGGAGAGAGGAATCAAGTAATTTTAACAGTAAAGAACACCAATCCTCATCCTCCTGAACGCTCTATACTTATTTGTTCTGCCGTTGCCCCATAGCAACAAGGTGGACTGTACTTGGCAACTAATTATAGTCCTTAGCCTATTAGACCTGACTGCATCAATTTCACCAACACCTTCCACCCTGTTCTCAAATTCATTTGGAGCATTTATGACACCTCTATCCCTTTCCTGGACCTCTACACTTCCATCTCGGGAAACTCACCACTGACATTCATTTCAAACCCACTAATTCCCACAACAACTCAACTACATTTCCTCTCAACCACCCTCCTGCAAAAATGCTCTCCCATACTCTCAAATCCTCTGCCACCACGCATCTGCTCCCAGGATGGAGCATTCTACTCCAGGACACCCCAGATATCCGCCTACTTTAAGGACCATAGCTTCCCCTCCTTAGTAATTCAGGATGCCCTCAACAGCATCTCCTCCATCTCCCACGCTTCTGACCTCAAACCTCCCCACAACAACAGTAAAAATAGAGTCCCCTGAGTGCTCATGTACCACATACCAACCTCCGAATCTAATACATCTTCCTCCAACATTTCCCCCACTTACAATTTGACCTCACCACTGAAAAAATATTTCCTTCACCAGCCCACCTGCTTTCCCCTGGGACCGTTCATTCCGCAACTCCCCCATCAACTCTACACTCCCGACCTACTTCTCCACCACACCCAGTACCTTTCCCTGCATTCGCGAGAGGTGCAACACCAGCCCCCACACTTCCCCTCTCACTTCGGTCCAAGGCCCCAAACAGTCCTTCCAGATCCGGCAGAGATTCACTTGCACTTCGTCCAACTTGATATATTGTATCCATTGCTCCCAACGTGGTCTCCTCCATGTTAGGGAGACCAAAATGCAGACTCGGAGACCAGTTTGTGGAGCATTTGCGCTCTGCATGCATCAACCAACCCAATCTATTTTAATTTGCCCTCCCACTCCCCCAGCAACATGTCCATCCTTGGTCTGCTCCACTGTCAAAGCGAGGCCAAACGTAAACTGGAAGAACAACACCTTATATTTTGCCTGGGGAGCTTAAAGCCCAATGGCCTCAACATCGACTTCACCAGCTTCAAATTCCCTCCATCTTATCCCATGCCCAGCCCTCCCACTCCCCTTCACCTTCCTGACTGTCCGAACCAGTCCATTTTCTTATTCACCTATCTGCACCACCTTTCCCACTACCAATTACAATAATCCTCTACCTGCAATCACCTATCACCAACTCATCTACCCTTCCCCCAACCCCACCCCAGCCCCCATCCCATTTACATCTGGACTCCACTTCCCCCCCTTCGTCCTCATGAAGTGTTTCAGTCTGGAATGTTGACTTTCCTGCTCCTCAGATGCTGTCTGACTTGCTGTGCTTTTCCAGTTCCACATCTATTGACTCTGGCTTCTGCAGTCCTAACTGTCTCCAAACCCTGTTAGCCCTCTTGGATAAATGAATCTGAAGCCATGGAACAAGAGTAATGGAGTCAGCCTAGTGTTTGAAAACAGCCAAAACTGATCTGTTCCTATATGTCAATAATAGAGCAGCTCTCCTGCTGGGCACATACTAGTTACCACAAATTCAGAGATGAGAGTGTCGTGCTGGAAAAGCACAGCCTGTCAGGCACCATCCAAGGAGCAGGAGAGTCAATCTTTTGAGCATAAGCTCTTCGTCAGGAATGAGGGGATGGCTCACCTTATCCCCAATCCACAAATTCATCATTACTTAATTCACTTTCTTGCACTTTTGGATGTGGTGAGATTGTGAAGATTCCTGCCTTTGCTGTGTCTTAGAATTAAAACCACTCTGCTGCTGTTTCCTGAAACATAGCTTTCAGATGGTCAATCCAATTATCTTTCAAAGGCACTTCACTTTTATACAGTTCATTTCATCTCCCAAGTGGCATTTTTGTCAATTGCTAGTGAAGTTTTGGTAAAAGTAGGACCCTTTCTTACAATGCAGAACAGAAAGGTAATTTTGTGACCAGTAGAGGAGATCACTTCCTCGTCCATGACTAGCACCTTCCCAACACCTTTCAGTATGGCTGTGCTGAATTATAAACTTGTCCTAATAACTTTTGTCAAAGGGCTTCACTGAGTGAAAACACTTGATACCAAGTCATATAAAGAAGAGATGGGAAGGGGAGTTGACAATGGATAGGTGGAGATGGAGCATAGACAGAGAAAGGGGGGGGTGGGGTGGGAACACAGGAAAGAATAAAAGCTACATGATAATGCGGACTATGAGTGGGTGAAGGTGGATTGCCTGTACTGAAAGCAACCCATGGTAAGACAGTGCCTGAGTGCGGGAGAGGCAATGTGCACAGAAGGAGGTCTTCAGACTCTAAAATTCGTACACTCAGTATTGAGTCCTGAAGGCTGCAGGGTGCCCAAGTGGAAAATGAAGTGCTGTTCTTCCAGCTTGTGCTGAGCTTCACTGGAGGACTGCAGTGCGCCTGAGACAGCGATGCTGGGTACACAGTGATGTTTTGAAATGGTGAGCAACTGGAAGCTTGGGGTCTTCTTTGCAGACAGAGCATAGGAGTCTGTAACAAAAACAGAAGTTACTAGAAAAGCCCTGCATTATAAAGGTTTATAAAATCATGAGGGTCATGGATAGGGTAAATAGACAAGGTCTTTCCCCTGATTTGGGGTTGCAAGAACCAGAGGCATGGATTTAGGATGGGGGTGGGAAGATTTAAAAGGGACCTAAGGGGCAAAGCCCCCTTTTCACACAGAGGGTAGTGCGTGTATGGAATGAGCTGCCAGGGGAAGTGATGGAGGCTGGTACAATTACAACATTGAAAAGGTATCTGGATGGGTATATGAATAGCAGCATCTGTGAAGAGAAATCAAAGTTAACGTTTCAGTCCGGTTACCCTTCCTCAGAACAAATTTTACAGAACACATATACAAACTGAACTGTTCTGAGGAAGGGTAACTGGACTGGAGATTAGATTGAGTGAAGTGCAGGTAATTCGCTGCTTCACCTGGAAGATATGTCTGGGGCCTTGGATATTGAGGAGCGAGGAAGCAGGGGAGGGTGCCATGGGGTGTGGGGATGTATTGGGAATGGAGGAAGGAGTGGACCAGGGAACAGTCCCTGCACAAAACTGACGAGGAAGGGGAGTGGAATATGTGTCTAGTGGTGACATCCCGCTGAAGGTGACAGAATGACGATCCTTTGGGGGGGGCGGATACTGATGCAATGAAAATTGAGGACGAGGGGGACACTGTCGGGCTGTTGTGGGAGGGAGGGAAGGAAGAATGAGGCGAGAAGTGCAGGAAATGGGTCCGACAGACTGAGGGCCCAGTCAATCATGCTCAACACGGTCACAAATGGAGAGTTCAGACGCGTTGCTGGTGTAGCTGGTACCTGTGTGGACCCACTGAGTAAATAATCTATTGTTTGTTTTAAACATTCCATCCAATCGAAACAGCTTTTACAAGGTTAAGAAAATTTTATATCCAGTTGGTATTTCCTGATTTTCTTGTGCGGTTCAGTTTCGTTTCCCAGCAAGCTGTCAGCACTCGCCACAGACTGGGACAACCTGGTATTTACAAACGGAAAAATGTCATACTCCAGCACCTCTGCAAGTGAACTGGTTTCTCTAAGTTCACTGGCTTACCCTTATCTGAGTTTTTATCCAGCACAGTAAGTAGTTACTTCGATTTATCAGGACACACATTGGTGGCAAACAGAAATATGCGAACGTTATTCGCAAAGCTGTAACCGACAGATTAATTGAACATTATGTTTGAAAATAACAGGAGATGCTCAAACACAGGGGAAACAAAGACCAAAAGCACACACACACTCACAATGGTAGGGAAAACACGGAGACAAAAGCACACACACAGACATGCATAGATGGACATAGGCACACAGCCACACACGCACACACACACACACAGATAGATATACACACAATCACACAAATATACACACACACGCACAACCATTGAGATTATGGCTCCTCTGCATCCCAAATCTGTTTACCTGCTTTGTTGCTTAATGGCCTTGACTACCAATATCATGGGAGAGAGACAGAATTCCAGGTCTCCAACATTCTTCATGTAAAGCAGTGTTTTGTAACATGGATTCTGAATTCCTCAGCTCCCATCATTCTGGATGCATAAGAGTCATAGAGTGAGTGATAGCGCATGGAAACAGACCCTTAGGTCCAACTAGTCCAGCCAACCATGCTCCCAAAGTAAATTAGTCCCATCTTCCTGTGTTTGGCCCATATCCCTCTAAACCTTTCCTATTCCCTACTTATCCAAACTTCTTTTAAACCTTGCAACGTACCTGCACCTACCACTTCCTCTGGCAGTTTATTCCATACACAAACCGCTCTCTATGTAAAACAAGTTGTCCCTCATGTCCTTTTTAAATCTTTCCCCCCTGACCTTTAATAAAAGTGCCCACTAGTTTTAAACTCCCCCACCTTAGGGGAAAGATCTTTGCTATTCTCCTGATCTGTGCCCCTCAAGTTTTAATAAAGGTCTATAAGGCCACCCCTCAACCTCCTGCACTCCAATGAGAAAAGTCCCAACCGATTTTCATAACTTAAACCCTCCTTTCCTGGCTAGATACTGTTAAGTACTTTCTGAACCGTCTCCAGTTTAATAATATCTTTCTATAACAGGTTGACCAGAACTGCACACAGTACTTCAGAAGAGGGTTCAGTGTTGGAGGGTTTAAGCTATAGGGAGAGGCTGAATAGGCTGGAGCTGTTTTCCCTGGAGCATTGGAGGCTGAGGGGTGACCTTACAAAGGTTTATAAAATCATGAGGGGCATGGATAGGGTAAATAGACAAAGTCTTTTCCCTGATTTGGGGGTGCAAGAACTTGAAGCATAGATTTATGATGGGGGGGGAAATATATAAAAAGGACCTAAGGGGCATAGTTACTTTTCACGGATGTTCCCTGAAATGCTCTGTGAATTGGCATTCTGTCTCCCTGAAGTAGAGGAGACCACATCAAGACAATGGACACAGTAGATGAGGTGTGTGGATGTGCAGGAATTTCTCTGCTGGATGTGAAAAGATAATTTGGGGCCTTGGATGGAGGTTTTACACCTCTTGGGGCTGTAAGGGAAGTTGCCAGATGTGAAGGGTGAGTTAGTAGGAGGCATGGACCTAACAAGGGAATCACGGAGGAAATGATCTCTGTGGAATGCCGACATGGGTAGGGAGGGAAATATGCCTTGGGTGGTGGTGTCTGATTTTAGGTGACAGCACTGGTGGAGGATGATGCGCTGTATCTGGATATTAGTGGGGTGGAAGGTGAGGACCAAGGAGATTCTATCCTTATTGTGGTTGGAGGGGTGGGGTTCAAGGCCAGGTGGGGTTCAAGAGCAGAGTGCGGGAAGTGGAGGAGATACACTGGAGGGGCAATTTGTAGTCCTTGAAATAGGAGGCCATCTGGGATGTTCTGAAGTGGAATTGCTCCTATTGGGAGCAGACACAGAAGAAGCAGAAGAATTGCAAGTAAGGAATAATGTTTTTACAGGAGGGAGGGTGGGAGGAGATGTAGTCCAGATAGCTGTGGGAGTCAATGTGTTTGAAATAGATGTCCGTGTTGAGTCAGTTGCCAGAGATGGAGATGGAGAGGTCTTTGGAAGGGGAGGGAAGTGTCTGAGATGGTGCATGTGAACTTAAGATCAGGGTGGAAGTTGTTGATGAAGTTGATGTATTGTTCAACGTCCTCATGGGAGCATGAGGTAGTGCCAGTACAGTCATTAATGTAGAGGAGGAAGAGATGGGGGATGGTGCCAGTGTAACTGCTGGCTTGATGGTGAGGTTGGGGTTGGTGCAGAGTGGGTGGAGGGCTGCGCATTGTGAGGGTGAGAGGTTGGAGTGAGTGAGATGGGTGGGCAAGTTGAGGCAGTCGATGTCACAGTGGCAGTTGGAGATGAAGAGGTCGGGGTGGATAAGAGACCAGGACGGGGTGTCCTGGGTAGCATGGTGGCTCAGTGGTTAGCACTGCTGCCTCAGAGCACCAGGGTCCCAGGTTCAATTCCAGCCTCGGGCAACTGTTTTTGTGGAGTTTGCACATTCTCCCCATGTCTCCGTGGGTTTCCACACTGTAGGGAATCTAATCTAATCGAAAAGATGGAGTATGTTGGAGGTGGGAGAAGGAGTCCTCGGAGGGTGGGTGAGAGTCATGACTGTAAAAGTAGCACAGAGGTGGAGGTGGCAGAAGTAACGTTCAATGTTGCAATGTGTATGGAATTCTTTGACCTGAGAGTGTGGTAGGATGAAGGTGAGACCTTTACTGATGACTCAAACTCACCATTAAACCAGCTGACAAGGCAGGCACATTGGTAGTTTGGCACACCAACTCCACCTTGCTGAAGCCAGGTGCCAACTCACAGATTTCTCCTCCTACAGCCCTCTTGACCATGACCTCATCATTTCCCAGACCATCCACAACCTCATCACCTCAGGGGTTCTCCCATCCACAGCCTTGAACCTCATAGTTCCACAACCCTGCACCGCCTAGTTCTACCTCTTACCCAAAATTCACAAACCTGACTTCCCTGGTTGACCCATCATCTCCACCTGCTTCTGCTCCACTGAACTCATCATCTGATATCTGAACACCATCCTTTCCCCTTGGACCAGAAACTTCCCACACACGTTTGTGTCACCATGCACGCTCTCCACCTCCTCCATGACTTTTGGTTCCCTGACCCCCAATGCCTCATCTTCATCGTGGACATCCAGTCCCTGTGCACGTCCACCCCATGGTGAAGGCCTCCAAGCCATTTGTTTCTTCCTCTCCTGTCGACCCAACCAGTATCCCTCCCCCAACACACTCATTTAATTGGCAGAACTTCTCCTTGAATCCTCCCACTTCCTTCAGATCAAGGAGGTAGCCATGCAGGACTGCATGGGCCTGCTTTTTTCGTAGGATACATGGACCAGTCCATCTTCCACAGTTACACCGGCACCATTCCCTACCTCATCCTCCTCTACAGTGATGGCTGCATCGCCACCACCTTAAGCTCTCACGTGGAGGTTGAACAATTCATCAACTGCACGAACATCTTCCACCCTGACATATGTTCACCTGAACTATCTCACACACCTCCCTTCCCTTCCTGGAAGTCTGTGTCTCCATCTCCAGTGACCAACTCAACACAGACATCTATTTCAAACCCACCAATTCCCACAGCTTCCTGGAGTACACCTCCTCCCATCCCCTCCTCCTGCAAAAACACGATTCCTTACTCCCAATTCCTCTGCCTCTGCTGTATTTGCTCCCAGGATGAGCAATATCACTCCAGGGGATTCCAGATGGCCTTCTTTGACAAGGACTGCACTTTCCCCTCCCACATGATTAACAATGCCCTCAATCGCATCTCCTCCACTGCCCGCACTCCACCCTTGAACCCCACCCCTCCAACTGCAACAAGGATAGAACCCCCATTCCTCACCTTCCACCGCATTAATATCCAGATACAGTGCATTCTCCTCTGCCATTTCCACCACCTATAATCAGACCCCACCACCAGAGATATATTTCCCTCCCTACCCCTATCTGCGTTCTACAGAGACCATTCTCTCCATGACTCCCTCATTAGGTCCACGCGCCCCACCAACCCACCCTCCATATCTGGCACTTTCCCTTGCCATCACGAGAGGCATAAAACCTGCATCCACACACCCCCTTTCACCTCCATCCAAGGCCCAAAGGATCTTGTCACATCTGGCAGAGATTTTCCTGCACATCCACACACCTCAGCTACTGTGTCCATTGTTCTCGAAGTGGTCTCGTTTACACCAGAGAGACAGGATGCCAACTTGCAGAGCATTTCAGGCAACTCTCTGGGACCCCACTGCCCTGTCGCTGACCACTACAACCCTCCCTCCCACTCCCACATTCAAGTCCTGGGTTTCCTCCGCTGCCAAATACAAGCCACCAGACCACTGGAGGAAGAACACCTCATCTTCTGCCTCCGGACCTTTCAACCACACAGTATCAACATCAACTTCACTAGTTTCCAAATCTCCCCTCCCCCCACCTCATCCCAGATCCAACCCTCCGGCTCAGCACCACCCTTTTGAACTGTCCTACCTGTCCATCTTCCTTCCCACCTACCTGCTCCATTCTTTCCAAGGACCTATCACACTCACTCCCCACCTGCATCTATCACCTTCTCACCTACTTTCCCCCCAGCTCCACCCCTACCCCCACCCTCCTATTTACCTCTCATGTCCCTTCCCCCCCTCCCCACAGTCCTAATGAAGGGCTTATGCCCGAAATGTGGACTCTCCTGCTCCTCGGATGCTGCCTGACCTGCTGTGCTTTTCCAGCACCACTCTTTTCAGCATCCCCAGCATCTGCAGTCCCCACTTCCTCCTTCTCTGTCTTTGGCTCTATCTTATCCATCATTTACTCCTTCCACCTCCCCCCCCCCCCCCCCCCCCCACCCCCCCACCACCCCCCCACCACCCAACCTTCTGCGTATAAACCAACATTTCCTAGCTATTCTCAGATTTTAAACTCTGTTACCAAAAACAAACAAAAACCTTGGGATGCTGGCAATTTCAAACAGAAACAAAAAAGTGCTGGAGAAAATTAGCATGTCTGTTATGTTCTGAAGAAGAGTCACTGGACTCGAAATGTTAACTCTACTTTCTCTCCCTAGACCTGCTGAGTTTCTGTTTTTATTTTAGCTCTGGCATCATTCAGTTGAGTCTGTGTTCCAATCCTTTTCATGTTAAGACGATCTACCTTTCCTGTACTGTGGTACCCAGGATTGAATGCAATCACCCCCAATCTGGCACTTTTCAGGGCATTGTACAGCTAGAACATCACTCTCATTCCCCTCAGTGTGTCCTCCGTCCCAGCAATTATTGCTCATAAAATAAAAACTGTATTTGGCTGTACAGCATTTTGAGACATGGTGGGCAGTATGGTGGCAGTGGGTGGCACGGTGGCACAGTGGTTAGCACTGCAGCCTCGCAGCGCCAGAGACCCGGGTTTATTTCCCACCTCAGGCGACTGACTGTGTGGAGTTTGCACATTCTCCCCGTGTCTGCGTGGGTTTCCTCCAGGTGCTCCGGTTTCCTCCCACAGTCCAAAAAATGTGTAGGTTAGGTGAATTGGCCATGCTAAATTGCCCATAGTGTTAGGGGAATGGGTCTGGGTGGGTTACTCTTTGGAGGCTCGGTGTGGACTTGTTGGGCCGAAGGGCCTGTTTCCACACTGTAAGCAATCTAATCTAATTAACCAAATGACGGGGTCATTCAATAAGCCTTTTTGTGATGTCCTGGCTGTATTTCACTGGGCCCTGGATATGTGTTTCTGACTCTGTCTAGTCTCTGCTATTCATTGTGAGGGGTAAACCTCACCAACATCTTACCGAAATGCACTGAAACATTGAGCTCAGGGGAGGCCAGTGGTTATAACCCATTCATTCAAATCTATCTCCGGCTCTGTCCCCTCTCTCAAATGTCTTCGGGAAAGCCAATGTGAGTACCCATTCTTCACCAGGTCAGTAATCTCCTAAAGCAATAAAGATGATTTACAATTTGAAAATCAATGTCTGCTCTCTCTGAACAATTCATATTCAAAGTGCTCTGTTAGCCTGGCCCCATGAACAGATTCTAGTCGCCCTGTTAACTTTCTGGTTTACATCTCCCATTCAGTAATAACTTACACTCAACTCAATAATAGGGCGAACATGGCGGCAACACACACAACACACACACAACACGCACAACACACACAGCACACACAACACACATAGCACACACAACACACACACACAGCACACACAACACACACACAACACACACACAACACACACACAGCACACACACAACACACACACAATACACACACAACACACACACACAACACACACACACAACACACACACAGCACACACAACACACACACAACACACACACAGCACACACAACACACACACACAACACACACACAGCACACACACAATACAAACACAACACACAGAATACACACACAACACACACACAACACACAGCACACACACACAACACACACACAGCACACACAACACACACACACAACACACACACAACACACACACAGCACACACAATACACAACACACACACATAACACACACAACACACACAGCACACACAACGCACACACAACACAAATAGCACACACAATACACAACACACACACATAACACACACACAACACACAAATACATGCACACACAACACACACGCAACACACACAGCACACACACACAACACACACAGCACACACACACAACACACACAGCACACACATAACACACACAGCACACACAACACACACAAACACACAATACACATAACTCTCACAACACACAGCACACACAACACACACAAATACACACACAACACACACAGCACGCACACACAACACACACAGCACACACACAACACACACACAACATACACACACAACACACACAGAGCACACACAATACACACACAACACACACAGAGCACACACAATACACACACAACACACACACAGCACACACAATACACACAACACACACACAACACACACATAACTCACACAACACACACAGCACACACAACACACACACAATACACACAATATATACACAACACACACACACAACACACACACAGCACACACAATACACACAACACACACACAACACACCCACAGCACCCACAATACACGCAGCACACACACACAACATACACACACAACACATACAGCACATGCACAACACACACACACAACACACAAACACACACAGCACACGCAACACACACAGCACACACAACATACACGCACAACACACACACAGCACACAACATACACACGTAACACACACAACACACAGCACACACAACACACACACAGCACACATAACACACACACAACATACACACACAGCACACACAACACACACACAATACACACACAATGTACACACCCAATACACACAATACACACAACACACACAACATAGCGACAGTCATGGAACGTAGTAATTCCGCTCAGAATCGTAAGCAACAGATCCCATCGTAAACAATGATCAAATCACACCTCTCTTTGCGGGGTCTCACTTTCAGTAACGTGATTTTATTTTGAATATTTCAACATGTTTTACCATGAGGCGGGTGGTATATTGCAACTTCTACCTGACTGCAACTGTTTCCTCAGACACAGCTTTTAAATCCTGTCCCAGGGGTGTGCAATAACATCTCTGATCAGAAAATAGTTTCTTGTATCATTTACAAAATGCAACAGAGACATCATTTTCGCAGCCGCTGGGAATTGAGAACGACGGGCTGTCAGTTCCGTTGCTCCGAGCTCCTGCGTGCCTTCCCTATCATTGCCAGATATTCAACATTTTCCTATCCCTTTCCGCTGTTAAACTGGAAGCTTCACACCTCCGCTAATTCGGCCGGTTTCTTTACTTGTTCCTACAAACACCGCCCATTCCCTTTCTGGGCCAATGGTTGGCGTTGACTGTCATTCCCGAACGTGTACACTTGTCCCCCTCGGAAACTGCGTGTCACTCTTCATGGGTTCTGTGGGCAGCGACTCCCAGCTCCATCCTGTTCAACAGGGCAATGTCGATTTGGCAAAACTCAATGATTCAACTCATTGAAAGCTGATTGTGCGCAGGGACTAAGTTCCCAGCCATCTGATCCCTTTGGGACCTCGCAAAGTTAAACTTGTGCCAAAGTGCCTGGTGTTAGAGAACCCATCCTGCACCCTGTCAGAACGTTTCTTTACCGCCCATCCCCAACGCTCTGGATTGACTGAAACATTTTTGAACCTCTTTGTGTTTAGCTGAAAGGGGGGGGGGGGGGGCACCAGGAACATTAACCACTTGGGTCTATCGATAGATGCCACAGGATCTGCAAAGGGTTTCCCAGCTATTTTTATTTTCTTAAATTTCAGATTCCCAACGTCTACAGAAAAAAACTGCGGATGCTGTAAATCAGAAACAAAACCAGAAATTCTTGGAAAAGCTCAGTGAAGAGAAATCACTTTGGGTCCAGTGATACCTTGATGGCTTTTCTAAAAATCACACAACACCAGGTTATAGTCCAACAGGTTTAATTGGAAGCACTCGCTTTCGGAGCGTCGCCCCTTCATCAGGTGGCTTGCGTAGATTTCCTCCCTGTGATGCTGAGGGGATCTTACCTTTTTTTTTACCAGGTACTGGTGTATCACTGACACACAACGCGAATTTGAATGCGAATTCCACTCGGTGTGGCTACCCTCTGTGAACACACCAAACGACAGCAGTTGCTTTCCCTTCCTTTTAGCTTTCCTTGTACTCTCTGTCACCATATCTTCTCTCCCCTCCGCCCATTCCAGTGGGACCCTCTGTTCTTTCTAGTTTGGCAGTTGGGTCACATCTTTGTTCTCCCGTTCTCACATTCCGAGCACATAATATGCACTATCTGCAGCTTCTCCACCCCTCCAGACTTCACGTCAGCTCCAGTCAAGAGTCCAGACTCCAAACATCAGCTTGCTCCCTCCCCGTGGATGCTGCCTGACCCGCTGTGATCTCCAGCATTTCTTGCTTTCAGGACAAGCAGTTGCTCGGTGGATTCTTGCGTCCAAGAGCCCGTTACTGAATGTTCTCTCCGCCAACAACATGTCCTTGTGGCTGTCTGGTTCTCCACCTCCTTGACCCAGGCTCTTGACTAATGGGGTAATATCTCCAATCGGACCGCACTAGAACCTGCTCTCAGTAGGGATCCTGCTTCTCGTTGTCCTGATCTTTTTATATCTCTATTTTCTAATTTATTCCAATGATTTCAAAGCCGGACATTTTATTTCTTTAGTCAAGATTAGAGTGGTCAAGAAAAGCACAACAGGTCAGGCAGCAAACCAGGAACAGGAAAATCGACCTTTCGGGCAGGAGCTCTTCATTAGGAATACAGGCAGGGAGCCTTCAGGGTGGAGAGATAAATGGGAGGGGGGTGGGGCTGGGGAGGAGGTAGCCAAGAGTACAATAGGTTGATGGGGGTGGGGATGGAGGTGATAGGTCAGAGAGGAGGGTGGAGCGGTTAGGTGGGAAGGGAGATTGGCAGGTAGGACAAGTCATGAGGACAGCACTGAGCTGGAAGGTTGGAACTGAGGTAAGGTGGGGGAAGGGGAAATGAGGAAACTGTTGAAGTCCACATTGATGCCCTGGGGTTGAAGTGTTCCGAGGTGGAAGATGAGGCGTTCTTCCTCCAGGCATCTGGTGGTGAGGGAGCGGCAGTGGAGGAGGCCCAGGACCTGCATGTCCTCGGCAGAGTGGGAGGGGGAGTTGAAATGTTGGGCCGCAGGGCAGTGGAGTTGATTGGTGTGGGTGTCCCAGAGATGTTACCTAAAGTGCTCTGTGAGGAGGCGTCCAGTCTCCCCAATGTAGAGGAGATCGCATCGGGAGCAATGGATACAATAAATGACATTGGTGGATGTGCAGGTAAAACTTTGATGGATGTGGAAAGCTCCTTTGGGGCCTTGGATGGAGGTGAGGGAGGAGGTGTGGTTGCAGGTTTTGCAGTTCCTGCGGTGGCAAGGGAAGGTGCCAGGATGGGAGGGTGGGTTATTGGGGGGGGGGGGGGGGGCGTGGACCTGACCAGGTAGTCATGGAGGGAACGGTCTTTGCAGAAAGCGGCTAGGAGTGGGCAGGGAAATATATCCCTGGTGGTGGGCCCCCTTTATACATGGCAGAAATGTCAGCGGATGATGCAGTTTATGCAGAGGTTGGTAGGGTGGAAGGTGAGGTCCGGGGGGTTCTGTCCTTATTACAGTTGGAGGGGCGAATTTGAGGACAGAGGTGTGGGACGTGGATGAGATGTGTTGGAGGGCATCCTCAACCACGTGGGGAGGGAAATTACAGTCTTTAAAGAAGGAGGCCATTTGGTGTGTTCTGTGGTGGAACTGGTCCTCTTGGGAGCAGATACGGTGGAGACGGAGGAATTTGGAAGAATGCCTCATCTTCCTCCTCAGAACACTTCAATCCCAGGGCATCAATGTGGACTTCACCAGTTTCCTCATTTCCTCTCCCCCACCTTACCCTAGTTCCAACCTGCCAGCTCAGCACCATCCTCATGACCTGTCCTACCTGCCAATCTCTTTTCCCACCTATCCGCTCCACCCTCCTCTCTGACCTATCAACTCCATCCCCACCTCCATCCACCCATTGTACTATTAGCTGTCCTCTCCCCAGGCCCACCACCCTCCCATTTATCTCTCCACTCTGGAGGGTCCCAGCCTCATTCCTGAAGAAGGGCTTTTGCCCGAAATGTCGATATTCCTGCTCCTCAGATGCTGCCTGACCTGCTGTGCTTTTCCAGTGCCACTCTAATCTTGACTCTTTACCTTTCTAATATTTTCCCGTAGAATTTGTACTGAAGACTCTGAAGCTAGGTACCTTGTTCCTAAGATGATGCCATAAGTGGCGACTTGCAAACTTTTCACTGTATTCATTTGAGTACTATATATATGGCAGGAAAGATAATTCAATTCAATTCAAAACAGAGATGGTCCACTGTACCCTTGGTAGGCTGAACACTGTTTACACCTCTCTCCTGGTGGCCATTGCCCAATCAGTGTGTGTATGAGCCATCTTCATCAGGACATGTCTGTGTGAGTGTATGTGTATGTGTGAGTGTATGTGTCTGTGTGAGTGTATGTGTTTGTGTGTGCATGAGCCACCTTCTTCATGACATGTTGGTGTTTCTGTATGTGGCTATAGGTGTGTCACTACGTATATGCATGTGTGCACGAGCCACCTTCAAAATATTTCTGTGTGTCTGTATGAGTCTGTGTGTGTCCGTGTGCATGTAACAATGTGTGTGTGTTCCTGTGGGAGTGTTTGGGGTGTCTGTGTGTTTGGATGCCTGTGTCTGGGTATAAAACAATTCTATCTTTTCCAATAATGATGTCTTCAGTCAAGATCTCTTATGCCACCAACTACAAGTTCTGGGTGTTGCTCCATCTCACAACTGGATATATTTTAATGTAGATGCAAGTACAAGATAAATTAGAGAATAAAACTCTGACAACACATTATGACTGACAGAGCTGCAAACAAGTCAAAATCTACTTTTAATGTGCAGACCAGGAGGATAAATGATATGTGATTCTGACTGTCGAGATTCCATTCTTTACTTTATCGCAGGCCCTGCAGTGTAGTGGTAGTGTCCCTACCACTGATCAGGAGGACCAGGTTCAAGACCCACCTGCTCCAAAGGTGTGCCATAACATCTCTGCACAGGTTGATCGGCGAAAAATATCCACACTTAGGAGGTTGTGATCTAGATTAGGAGTGATTACATGATTGCATGTCATATTATTTGCTATTGTAGAGCTCCTGAGGAAGTGAGCAGTATGTAAATTAGGGTCACTGCAATCAGCTGGACTGACTTCCTGTATCTGAGGTCACGATGTGGAGGAGTGGTGTTGGACTGGGGTGGACAATGTTAAAAGTCACACAACACCAGGTTATAGTCCAACAGGTTTACTTGGCAGCACTAGCTTTCGGAGCACTGCCCCTTCATCAGGTGGTTGTGGAGAAGAATCATAAGACGCAGACTTTATAGCAATAGGATTGCAGTGTCATAGAATGTAATATTAAACAGGTTTAGCTTAAGTCTTTCATCTTTCAGAATGATCATGTTAGCTTTGGTTCCTTCATATGTAAATCTCAGAAATTTTAAAGTTACATTCTCAAGATAGCTTTTAACAAGAGGTGTCATCTCAACTTAGATAACGCATTGAAGGTGTGAAGTTAAGATCTGGATGTAGGTTTGCTCACTGAGCTGGAAAGTTCATTTTTCAGATGTTTTCTCACCATACTAGGTCACATCTTCAGTGAGTCTCCGGATGAAGCATTGGTGGTGTAGCCCGCTTTTTATCTATATGTTTGGGTTTCCTTGGGTTGGTGATGTCATTTCCTGTGGTGACACCATTTCCTATGGTGATGTTGTTTCCTGCTCTTTTTCTCAGGAGGTGGTAAATGGGATCCAAGTCAATGTGTTTGGATTGACTTGCATCCCATTTACTACCCCTTGAGAAAAATAACAAAATTATGTCACCACAGGAGATGATGTCACCACGGGAAATGACATCACCAATCCAAGGAAACTCAAACGCGTAAATAGAAAGTGGGCTACACCACCAGTGCTTCAACCAGAGGTTCATTGATGATGTTACCTAGTATGGTGATGAAATGTCTGAAAATGAAGCTTCCAGCTCAGTGAGCAAACCGATATCAAGAAGCTCAACCTGAGCTACAAGTCTTCTCAAAACTCACGAAGTTAAAGTCTGTCTATGCTCCAATGTTAGGCCAGACTGATTCCATCTCTAAAGTGGGATTTACAGAACCTTACATGGATTTATACAGTTATTGAGTAAAATAAAATGCAATTCTGCAAGTACAAATTCACCCCACAATCTTATATTTGTGTGTATGTGTGTGTGTGCGAGAGAGAGAGAGAGAGAATGTATAGTGCAGTGGGTTCACCTGTAGTGTGACATGAAGCCAGGCTTCCAGTTGAGGCTATCCCCATGAATACCAAACTTGGCTATCAGCCTCTGCTTGGCCACTTTGCGTTGTTGCCTGTCCTGAAGTCTGCCTTGGAGGATGGTCACCCGAAGGTCTGAGGCCGAATGTCCTGGATCGCTGAAGTGCTCCCCAAAGGGGAGGGAACATCCCTGGCTGGTGATTGTTGTGCGGTGTCCATTCATCCATTGCTGCAGTCTCTGCTCGGTCTCGCCAATGTGCCATACCTCAGGTCATCATTGCCTGCAGTGTATGAGATAGAGTCATAGAGTCATAGAGATGTACAGCACGGAAACAGACCCTTCAGTCCAACCCGTCCATGCCGACCAGATATCCCAACCCAATCTAGTCCCACCTGCATGCACCCGACCCATATCCCTCCAAACCCTTCCTATTCATCTACCAATCCAAATGCCTCTTAAATGTTGCAATTGTACCAGCCTCCACCACATCCTCTGGCTGCTCATTCCATACACGTACCACCCTCTGCGTGAAAAAGTTGCCCCTTAGGTCTCTTTTATATCTTTCCCCTCTCATCCTAAACCTATGCCCTCTAGCTCTGGACTTCCTGACCCCAGGGAACAGACTTTGTCTATTTATCCTATCCATGCCCCTCATAATTTTGTAAACCTCCATAAGGTCACCCCTCAGCCTTCGACACTCCAGGGAAAACAGCCCCAGCCTGTTCAGCCTCTCCCTATAGCTCAAATCCTCCAACCCTGGCAACATCCTTGTAAATCTTTTCTGAACCCTTTCAGGTTTCACAACACCTTTCCGATAGGAAGGAGACCAGAATTGCACGCAATATTCCAACAGTGGCCTAACCAATGTCCTGTACAGCCGCAACATGACCTCCCAACTCCTGTACTCAATACTCTGACCAATAAAGGAAAGCATACCAAACGCCTTCTTCATTATCCTATCTACCTGCAACTCTACTTTCAAGGAGCTATGAACCTGCACTCCAAGGTCTCTTTGTTCAGCAACACTCCCTAGGACCTTACCATTAAGTGTATATGTCCTGCTAAGATTTGCTTTCCCAAAATACAGCACCTCGTATTTATCTGAATTAAGCTCCATCTGCCATTTCTCATCCCATTGGCCCATCTGGTCCAGATCCTCTTGTAATCTGAGGTAACCCTCTTCGCTGTCCACTATACCTTCAATTTTGGTATCATCTGCAAATTTACTAACTGTACCTCTTATGCTCGCATCCAAATCATTTATATAAATGACAAAAAGTGGAGGGCCCAGCACCGATCCTTGTGGCACTCCGCTGGTCACAGGCCTCCAGTCTGAAAAACAACCCTCCACCACCACCCTCTGTCTTCTACCTTTGAGCCAGTTCTGTATCCAAATGGCTAGTTCTCCCTGTATTCCATGAGATCTAACCTTGCTAATCAGTCTCCCATGGGGAACCTTGTCGAACACCTTACTGAAGTCCATATAGATCACATCTACCGCTCTGCCCTCATCAATCCTCTTTGTTACTTCTTCAAAAAACTCAATCAAGTTTGTGAGACATGATTTCCCACGCACAAAGCCATGTTGACTATCCCTAATCCGTCCTTGCCTTTCCAAAAACATGTACATCCTGTCCCTCAGGATTCCCTCCAACAACTTGCCCACCACTGAGGTCAGGCTCACCAGTCTATAGTTCCCTGGCTTGTCTTTACCGCCCTTCTTAAACAGTGGCACCACGTTTGCCAACCTCCAGTCTTCCGGAAACTCACCTGTGACTATTGATGATACAAATATCTCAGCAAGAGGCCCAGCAATCACTTCTCTAGCTTCCCACAGAATTCTCGGGTACACCTGATCAGGTCCTGGGGATTTATCCACCTTTAACCATTTCAAGATAGACAACGTCAGTTTTTTCAGCCGCAGTTGGAATGGGAAGAGCGGCAGCGAGGACCAGAGGCCAGACGGGAAGGTAAATGTAAAATAGTTAAAAGCTTACCTCGTGTATAGGCGGAGCGCACACTGAGCAATTCTCCAGTTCCCTGGCACCTCCCCCATGTTCAAGGATGCTGCAAAGATATCTGTTAAAGACCCAGCTATTTCCTCTCTTGCTTCCCTCAGTAGATAGATCCCATCTGAGGACTTGTCCACCTTAATGCCTTTTGCAATAGACTCTAGTTTCCAGCATCTGTAGTCCTTGTTTTTACATGGTACTGGGGGCAAAATACTGACTTGGATTGGAAATTGGCTGACTGACAGGAAGCAAAAAGTAGTGATAAACGGGTCCCTTTTGGAATGGCAGGCATTGACCAGTGGGGTACCACAAGGTTCGGTGCTGGGACTTCAGCTGTTTACAACATTCACTAATGATATAGATTAAGGTATTAAAAGTAATATTAGCAAATTTGCTGATGACACAAAGCTGCGTAACAGGGTGAAATGTGAGGAGGATGTTATGAGAATACAGGGTGACTAGGACAGGCTAGGTGAGTGGACGGATGCATGGCAAATGCAGTTTAATATGGATAAAGGGGAAGTACAATGAGTTCTAGGTGTTCTTGTACATCAGTCAATGAAAGCGAGCATGCAGGTCCAGCAGGCAGTGAAGAAAGCTAATGGCATGCTGGCCTTCATAACAAGAGGAATTGAGTATCGGAGCAAAGGGGTCCTTCTGCAGCTGTACAGGGCCCTAGTGAAACCACGCCTGGAATATCGCGTGCAGTTTTGGTCTCCAAATTTGAGGAAGTACATTCTGGCTTTTGAGGAAGTGCAGCGTAGGTTCATGAGGTCAATTCCTGGAATGGCGGGACTATCATATGTTGAAGGATTGAAGCGACTGGGCTTGTGTACACTTGAGTTTAGAAGGATGAGAGGGATCTGGAGGCAGGAAGCATGTTTCCGCTGATGGGTGACTCCAGAACCAGAGGACACAGTTTAAAAATAAAGGGTAGGCATTTAGAACAGAGTTGAGGAGCAACGTCTTCACCCAGAGAGCGGTGGTTATATGGAATGTTCTGTCTCAGAAGACAGTGGAGGCCAAGTCTCTGGATACTTTCAAGAAAGAGATGAATAGAGCTCTTAAAGATAGTGGAATCAAGGGTTATAGGGATAAGGCAGGAATACTGAATGTAGGTGATCAGCCATGATCATAATGAATGGTGGTGCTGGCTCGAAGGGTCGAATGGCCTACTCCTGCACCTATCGTCTGTTGTCTATTGTTCTCAGTGAATACCAATGCAAGGTACTTATTAAGAACTTCACTCATTTTCTCTGACTCCACGCGTATCTTTTCTCTTTTGTCCTTGAGAGGGCCAAACCTTTCTCTAGGTACCTTTTTGCTCCTTATATATGAATAAAAGGTTTTTGGGTTTTCCTTAACCCTGCTTGCTAAGGATATCTCATGACCCCTTTTAGCCCTCCTAATTCCTCATTTCAGCTTTTATTAGTGGAGGGATTGAGTTTTTGAACCACGAGACCATGCTGCAGCTGTACAAAACCCTGGTACGGCTGCACTTGGAGTATTGCATACAGTTCTGTCACCACATTATAGGAAGGTTGTGGAAACTTTGAAAAGGGTTCAGAGGAGATTTACTAGGATGTTGCCTGGTATGGAGGGAAGGTCTTATAAGGAAAGGCTGAGGGACTTGAGGCTGTTTTGTTGGAGAGAAGAAGCTTGAGAAGTGACTTAATTCAGACATATAAGATAATAAGAGGGCTAGATAGGTTGGATAGCGAGACCCTTTTCCCTCAGAGGGAGCATAGCTTTAAATTGAGGGGTGATGGATATAGGACAGATGTCAGAAGTAGGTTCTTTACTCAGAGAGTAGTTGGGGTGTGAAATGCACTGCCTGCAACAGTAGTAGACAACTTTAAGGGTATTTAAATGGTCATTGTATAGGCATATGGATGAGAATGAAATAGTGTAGGTTCAAAAAACTGAAACTAACATGATCATTCTAAAAGGTAAAGACTATGCTAAATTTGTTTAATATTATGTTCCATGACACTGAAATCCTGTTGCAATAAAATCTGTGTCTTATGATTCTGCTCCACAACCACCTGATGAAGGAGCAGTGCTCCGAAAGCTAGTGCTTCCAAATAAACCTGTTGGACTGTAACCTGGTGTTGTGTGATTTTTAACTTTGCTTATTCTGGATTTGTTGTTATTTGTTTGGCTGTATTGATGAAGTTCAGTTATCACATTTAGCTGGACATTGCCAATTCAGGACAATTCATGTCACTTGGATCCTAATGACACAGCATTGAGATTCAGAGAACATAGTACAGCACAGTACATGCCCTTTGGCCCTTGATGTTGTGGCAACCTTTTATCTAAGATCAAACTAATCAACATACCCTTCATTGTACTCTCATTCATGTGCCTATCCAAGAGTCGCTTAAATGTGCCTAATGTATCTGAGTCAAATTAGAATGGTGCTGGAAAAGCACAGCAGGTCAGGCAGCATCCAAGGAGCAGGAAAATCAACGTTTTGGGCAGGAATCCTTCATCAAGAATGAGGATCACCTAATGTATCTGAGTCTACTACCACTACTGGCAGTGCATTCCACGCACCTGCCACTCTCTGTGTAAAGAACCTATCTCTGACGTCTCCCCTAAACATTCCTCCAATCACCTTAAAATTATGCCCCCTCATCATAGCTATTTCTGCCCTGGGAAAAAGTCTCTGACTATCCACTCTCATCATCTTGTACACTTCTATCAAGTCACCTCTCACCCTTCTTCGCTCCAATGAGAAAAGCCCTAGCTCCCTCAACCTCTCTTCATAAGACATGCCCTCCAGTCCTGGCAGCATCCTGGTAAATCTCCTGCACCCTCTCTAAAGCTTCCATATCCTTCCTATAATGAGGCGAGCAGAACTGAACACTGTTTTGTCCTGTTTGATGCAGCAATGCATTTTAGTTCATCGATACTAATTTTGGATTACTTTACATCAAAGCCTTCTCTTCCTAACTTTCATTTACAGCATGTCTTAGGTAGATTCTGACACAGAGTACACAATGTGTTTGAGAACTGGCCAATCGGCTGCTATTTGACTGCTCATCGCCAGAGGAGAAAGTGAGGTCTGCAGATGCTGGAGATCAGAGCTGAAAATGTGTTGCTGGAAAAGCGCAGCAGGTCAGGCAGCATCCAGGGAACAGGAGAATCGACGTTTTGGGCATAAGCCCTTCTTCAGGAATCTACCTTCCCCCCCCCCCAGCCCCACCTCCTTCCCTTTTATCTCTCAGCCCCCTTGGCCCATAAGCCTCATTCCTGAAGAAGGGCTTATGCCCGAAACGTCGATTCTCCTGTTCCTTGGATGCTGCCTGACCTGCTGCGCTTTACCAGCAACACATTTTCAGCTCTGCTCATCGCCAGAGGCCAGGGTGGCAATCCAATAAGAAGGGTTCTGTGTGGAAACACATTGGCTGAGGTGGTTTAGCACCATGGGCACCTCGGGGTAAACTGCCACATAGTGGGACAAAGTTAAAAATCACACAACACCAGGTTATAGTCCAACAGGTTTATTGGGAATCACTAGCGTTTGGAGTGCTGCTCCTTCATCAGGTATGTCCAAAACTTCGATTCTCCTGCTCCTCGGATGCTGCCTGACTGGCTGTGCTTTTCCAGCACCACACTCTGGACTATAACCTGGAGCTGTGTGGTTTTTAACTTTGAGAAAGTGAGGACTGCAGATGCTGAGATCAGAGTCCAGACTGTGGTTGATGCTGGAAAAGCACAGCGGGTCAGGCAGCATCTGAGGAGCAGGAGAATCGAGGTTTCAGCCATAAGCCCTTCATCAGGAATGAGGCTTATGGGCCAAGGGGGCTGAGAGATAAATGGGAAGGAGGTGGGGCTGGGGGGGGGGGGGGGAAGGTAGCTGGGAGTGCGATAGGTAGATGAAGATGGGGTGAAGGTGATAGGTTGGAGAGAGGGTGGAGCGGATAGGTGGGAAGGAAGATGGACAGGTAGCACATTCAAGAGGGCTAGTTGGAGGTTGGATCTGGGCTAAGGTGGAGGGGGTGGGGGAGAGAAAATGAGGAAACTGGTGAAATCCACATTGATCCATGTGGTTAGGGCTTGCCCGAAAGGTCAATTCTCCTGCTCCTCCATGCTGCTTGACCGACTGTGCTTTTCCAGCACCACAGTCTGGTCTCTTGTTTGTAACTTTGTTCACCCCAGTCCAACACGGGCTCCTCCACATCAAATAGTCGGAGCAAAGGTCACTTGATAGATGAGAATTGAAATAAAGACTCCGAATTATTGCAAGGGTTCGGATAGATTTCCCGCCATTAAGATGAACTTCCACTTTCTGGAGGTGTATTATAATTATACTTATAGTAGGTAGCCCTTGGCAGAACACTCTGTTATCACACTAACTTCAAATTTTGTTATCCAATAGTGTTGAGGATTTATAGTACGTAATAACCAGCCATATTGTTACACGCAGGGTACTTGTCATGTCTTTGAGTCTTAAAGTGGCCTAAGTATCTTCAAAACAAGACAAAACCTACCCTTTCCAACGAAACGGCACAATGGGGTGAACGAGATTTAGCATCGAGCTCTGACTTCACCAATTAGCTACCTATAACATGGGAGCGATGGAGCGAGATGTTCAGTAGGATTCCCCACTTCTGTCCCCAAGCCATTCCCGTTATCCTGAGCATTCTCCATTCATGTCTTTGGAATTCCCTCCACACATCTCCCCTCGTTTAAAACGCATTTCAAAAAACGTGTTTCTCGTCACCAGCCTCAAGTGCTTCGTATCAAATGTTATTTGGTCATGTTCCCGGGGGACATCCTGGCTTAAAAAAAACAAGTCACTGGAGGAACTCAGCAGATTGACAGCATTTGCGGAGAGAGAAGCAGAGTTGACGATTCGGGTCCTCAATGACCCTTCCTCAGCTCGGAGTCGAAAAGTGTAGTGCTGGAAAAGCACAGCAGATCAGGCAGCATCCGAGCGGCAGGAGGGTCGACGTTTAAGGGATAAGCTCTTCGGGAGAGCTATCCCAAAGGGGAAGAACAGTGTACGAATTTATAATAGCGCCCACACGGGATGTCTCCCCGTGAAGAATGCAGTTCGACAGTTTCTCACGAAGGGTTCGAAAAATCTTCTATTAACTTCCGGTAAAGTGCAACCTTTGAGTGTTTTGGTGTCTTTATTTGAATGTGACCCGTCAAATCGTTCACATTATTTCAGATGTTCCGCTGCGACTTTTCAAAGTGATTACTCTAACCACGTTCTTAATTGCACATTATACATAACGCACACAGTACATACATCCTCCACGTTTCACGCGTCTAGTCTTTAACTCTTTCGTGGCAGCTTTATGATTTCCAATGGTGTTTTTGTGAGCTGAGCTGTTGGGTGACGAGTTCAATAAATTGAACCGGCAGCTGGACTGAGGTCTGTGTGCGCTGTCTCTGTGCAACTGCTACCTCGCCTGAAGTACAGAGAACACTGATCGCCTTTCCTTCGGGCACTCCTACCATTTCGTTACCCACTCAGAGGTTGTAGGAATTAAGTTTTTTGGATTTCCGGTTGGTGTGTGGAGGCAGACCACTCTCGGTCCGCTCTAGCCATGCGTACTGACTTTGGAGGTTAGAAGTCAGAGGTATCTCTACTCTAATCATGTCGGAAAACACAATACTGTTGTTAGCTCCAGAGGGGAAACCGCTCAGCTGTATCCGCGGAGGACGTTTTGATGAGGTTTTCCAGCATTAGTTCACAGATTCATACCCCGAGTATTGAACAGAGTAACCGAAAGAAAAGACGTGGATGCCGTAAATCAGAAATAAGAATAGAAATTGCTGGAAAAGCTCAGTATGGCCGGCAGCATCTGTGGAGAGAATACTCTCGCTCTGATTTCTCTCTACAGATGCCGAGCGTTTCCGGCAGAGAAACGCTTTTCTGCTTCTGCTCTTTGTTTCCGTACATCCTCCAAAGAAGAGCTTTTAATGGGAATGGTCATGACTGGAAATCTTGTAAACAAAGTCATCCCCAACAATGAACAGTTAAGTAAGGATAATAAGTGAAAAAATATCATTTCTGGACACCGTTATGTGGTGATGGGGAGTGAAAATAACATCCATGACTCAGTTAATTGCCAATTAAAAGCAAGCAGTGAATTTTATTTTTAGTGGACCTCTTACTGAAGCATTCTCTCAGTTGTGTTAGTGCTGTCAATATCGGAAACGGGCCAGCCAATGAGCACACGGCTAAGAACAACAAAGGTCTTTGTGAGGTTAACTTGGCTGATAACTATTGGCCAGGAGAACACCCTGCTGTGCACACCCAGGCCTACTTCCACTGCTGTGGACTGGGCCCCCCAACAAAACACCCTGCTGTTCTTTGGAACAGAGGCCATGGGGTATATTACGTACACCGGAGCAGGCAGCGGGTTGAAGGTCTCATCCCAGACAAGGTCAGGGGTACGCTAGTACAATGTTCTCCCAGGGCTAGACAATGCAGTTGCTGACAAGAAAGGAACATGAAGTAAATCAGTACTTATCTACGTTACTATGGATTTGTTCACGAAAGAAAACCCACAAGATTCTCATGGGGCCATAGATAAGGTGAATTGAGGAATAGATAGGTGAACAGCCAAGGTCTTTTCCACATGTAGTGGAGTCCAAAAACTAAAGGGCATAAGGTTTAAGATGAGAGGGGAAAGATTTAAAAGGAACGTGAGAGGCAACTTTTTCACAAGAGAGGGTGGTACACCAGATGAAGGGTAGAGGCGGGTACAATTACATTTAAAAGACATTACGACAGGTACAAAGATAGCAAAAGTTTAGAGTGATATGGGCCAAATTAAGACAAATGGGACAGCTCAGTCTAGGGAACCAGTCGGCATGGTTCTGTGCTGTATGAGTAATGACAATGAGGTAGGCTATTTGGTCCTTTAAACCTACCCCAATCTAATGGTCTGTGTACTGAATATTCTCATCTATTCCGGATAGTCTCTGATTCATCTCCCCAACGAGAATCTATCTCCTCATTAAAAATCTTGAGTACTTTCTGAGGCTGAGAGTTCCAGTCACAAAGCCTTCTGATAGAAAATGATATCCCCTCATCTCTGTCCTGAAAGGGTGACCTCAAATTTTGAAACAATGTCTCCTAGTTCTGGACCGACCCAGAAGAGGAAATGTCCCTCCCCACTTCCGCTTTGTCAAGACTATTCAGGATCTCATCCACTTCAACCAAGTCAGCTCCCCCATCTTTCCAGTGGAAACAAGCTCGATCTGTCCAACTTTTCCCGGTAAAACAACTTGCTCATTCCAATCTGGTAAACCTCCTCTGAACCACCACCGAAGCATGCATCCTTAGTTTTGTGTTCAATCCCTCGCAATGTTCAGAAAAATGTGCATCTAAACGTTATCCAGCGACTTCTGCAAGAATACTGAGAGAAATGAAATGCACATTCTGATTTAATGTATATTAAAACAATTGTACAGAAACGTTACAATATACTCAACAAACCAATAACGGGCTAAAACCTCCTTTGCATTATACAATATTTTAGAATGGTCAGCCTTATTATAAACAGCTAACTTCACAGCAATGTGAGATAGCAAAGATTCTATTCAATGTCACAGTGAAAACAACATTTAAAAAGATAAAACACTTCCCATATGTATTGTAACCTCGAAGGCGAGACGCAAATCATACAGAAAGGTGCACACCAGTTCTTGAAGGGTCAGGACTGTCCGTTCTCGGATGTCTAGGTGGAGGGCATGGAAACTCTCTTCCTCCGTATTGTCTCCAGCGCCGCTTCCTTTTCCTTCAGAATCTCCTTCAGCCGTTTGATTTTCTCGTCCCGTGTGCTCTTCTCGGCGCTGGGAGGAGGCAGCCCCTCATGTGGAGCGAGGGCTCTCTGGCTGGGAGCTGAGCTGACGGCCGGTGAGGTGTGTTCCTCCGCCCCCGTTGAGCTGCCCCGCTGCCCCGGTGGTTTGCTATGGCCGCCCCCCGAGAGGCAGCTGTACGCGTGCTCCGACTCCCTGTTCAACAGCCACTTCTTACACCGTGACCTCTTAGTGGTCGAGGAACGCTGGCGGTGTCTGCCTTTGCTCTTCTCTGGCGTTTTGGGCCTCATCTAAAACGAACAGAGTCATAGAGTTAGCAATCAATGTCAGCAATAATATTGTCACGCAAAGGATCACACGTTTCAACATTTGTGATATGTACAATCAATGTACTTTCTGGGAAACCAAGGTATGTGCTTTAATGGGAGAAGTCACTTCGAGTCATAGAGGATGTACAGCACAGAAACAGACCCTTCGGTCCGACCCGTCTATACTGACCAGATATGCCAACCCAATCTAGTCCCACCTGCCAGCACCCGGCCCATATCCTTCCAAACCCTTCCTATTCATATACCCATCCAAATGCCTTTTAAATGTTGCAATTGTACCAGCCTCCACCACTTCCTCTGACAGCACATTCCATACACACACCACATTCTGTGTGATAAAGTTGCCCCTTCGGTCCCTTTTATATCTTTCCCCTCTCACCCTAAACCCATGCGCTCCAGTTCTGGATTCCCCCACCCCAGGGAATAGACCTTGTCAATTTATTCTATCCATACCCCTCAGCCTCCGACGCTCCAGGGAAAACAGCCCTAGCCTATTCAACCTCTCCCTATAGCTCAAATCCTCCAACCCTAGCAACATCCTTGCAAATCTTTTCTGAACCCTTTCAAGTTTCACAACATCCTTCCAATAGGAAGGAGACCAGAATTGCATGCAATATTCCTTGTTTTGGCTTCTCCAATGATCAACCCCCTTTCTCTCCCGAAAGAGGCACTTCCTCCGAGGCCCTGAAAACAGCACTGCTTGGCTGGGAGAGGTCCCACAAACAGCAGCAGCTTTATCGTGGTAGGGCCGGCACAGGGAGCAGCTTCATGCATGACCTCTTGGCGTCAACAAATGCTACCCTGTCAGAAATAATTTGGAGGTCGTAACTTTATAGGAGAATCGTGTACACAACCCATACCATCATGGAAACCAACCTCCCATCCATGCAGTCCATCTACACTTTCAGTTGCGGGGAAAGGTGCCAACATCAAAAACCCCTCCCACCCCCCGCAATACTTGCTTCCAACCTCTTCCATCAGGCACAAGATACAGAAGCTTAATCACACACCCCAACAGGTTCAAGAACAGCTTCTTCCCTGCTGTTATTAGACTGATGAATAGACCTATCTAACTTCAAATAATGTTGATCTTGCTTTGTGCACCTCCAGTTCAGCTGTAACCCTATATGCCTCACTCTGTCTAAGCTCCCTATGATCTGCCTGTACTGCTTGCAAAATTAAACCTTTCACTGTACTTAGGTACATTTCACTACAATAAATCAAATCCAAATATTACTGATGCCCGTTGGAAGTATGTAAGCCTCCAGAGAACTGTTAGCATCTTCAGGACTAAGACTGGTACACACTTGTACAACAGGGAGGCTAGAGTATGGAGAACAGGCAGCAAACTGATAACCACATCAGTTACAGGTTTATGGATTAGAAGTGCAGGTGACTTTTTTCATTTTATTAGCACGCATGAACGTAAGGAACACCCACCACATAATCAAGCCAACAGCAACAAACATGTCCAACTCCCAAATGATTCAACTCTTCATAAGACACAGCAAGAGGCTGGAATCCAAGACCTGACTGGGGGAATGCTAAAACAATATCTGGAAGGACTAGACACAGCAACTACATCAAAGTGCCTGGGAGCCCCAGGTCAGCTTTGGAACAATTCAGATTATCAACGTGGATTGCAAACCTCAGATGTCATGCTCAGGTAATCCCAACGTGAAACAACTTTGGAACCAAGAGACAAGACAGGCAAAATAATAGAAACTAGATTATTACTGAGCTGGAAGGTTCGTTTTCAGACGTTTTGTCGTCATACAATGTAACATTATCAGTGAGCCTCCAGATGAAGCACTGGTGGCATGGCCTGCTTTCTATTTATGTGTTTAGGTTTCCTTGGGTTGGTGATGTCATTTCCCATTCTTTTTCTCAGGGGGTGGTAAATGGGGTCCAAGTCAATGTGTCTGTTGGTAGAGTTCTGGTTGGAATGCCATGCTTCTGGGAATTCTTGTGCGTGTCTCTGTTTGGCTCGTCCTAGGATAGATGTGTTGTCCCAGTCGAAGTGGTGTCCTTCCTTATCTGTATGTAAGGATACTAGTGAGAGTGGGTCATGTCGTTTTGTGGCTAGTTGATGTTCATGTATCCTGATGGCTGGTTTTCTGCCTGTTTGTCCAATGTAGTGTTTGTTACCGTTCTTGCGAGGTATTTCGTAAATATACCTTGTAAATGTAAAAAAAAATCTTGTAAGAAGTCTATCACGACGGAGCATAATTTTAGGGTAATTGGAGGAAAGTTTTGGGGAGATGTCAGAGGTAGGTTCTTTATTCAGTGTGGTGGGTGCGTGGAATGTCAGATACATTATGGACATTTAAGTGACTCTTGGATAGATACATGGAAGTTAATACAATGAAGGGTACGTAGGTTAGTCTGATCTTAGAGTAGAATAAAAGGCTGATGCAATATCAAGGGCCAAAGGGCCTGTACTGTGCTGTACTGTTCTATCTTCTAACCGTAACAAACACTACATTGGACAAACAGGCAGAAAGCTAGCCACCAGGATACATGAACATCAGCTAGCCACAAAAAGACATGACCCACTCTCACTAATATCCTTACATACAGATGAGGAAGGATACCACTTTGACTGGGACAACACTCCATCCTAGGACAAGCCAAACAGAGACATGCCCGAGAATTCCTAGAAGCATGGCATTCCAACTGGAATTCCATCAACTAACACATTGACTTCGATCCCATTTACCACCCCCGAGAAAAAGAACAGGAAATGACATCACCACGCGAAATGATGTCACCATTGGAAATGACATCACTGGCCCAAGGAAACCTAAACACATAAATAGAAAGCGGGTCATGCCACCTGTGCTTCATCCAGAGGCTCACTGATGATGTTACCTAATATGGTGACAGGACTTCTGAAAACGAACCTTCAAGCTCAGTGAACAAACCCAGAACCCCAACCTGAGCTACAAATCTTCTCAAAACTCGCTAGATTATTGCAAATGAAATTTAGCAGGATGTGTTAGTCACAACACTGATGTTAAAAGGAATAGCTAAGGATAGATGAAAGAGAATCCAAAGGGTCCAAATACCAAGTGCACCAAAGTTGAAATCAATAAGGCAACATCACAGCCAAACATATTGAAATGCAACTCAGATGGCAAGTGGTGAATTTACAATTTCTGAACACTTTAAGCCCTGAAGGCAATTGATCGGTTCAACCTAAAAGACTCTTCATAAGTTGGCTTACATAAAGGAAACCATATAGAGGGATACAACAAAGCTAAAATTGTCAGACAGTAACTCAACCAGATAATATTGTCTCAACTGATCTCACAAGAGCTGGAGTGGGTTCCAAGCAGTAGGAAAACCTTAATTCAGGCCTACACTTCCTCAGGAGGAGGCTTCTGAATTTAGGTAGTTAGCTTAACATGGAATTACTGTAGAGAGAAAAAAAGGATAATGTTGGGTTTCTCTGACTACATGAGTTAAGACAGGCTAAATGAAACTTCCACCTTTATCAAGGCGATCTTGTAAACAGTCAGGCCAGAAAATCAACTTGTGGCCAAAATAGGAGTGAAAAAGCATTGCCCAATGTGACCTTCCCTCGCTGTTAGCATGCTTTAACTTGAGCAAGGTAGTGATGGAAGAAAGTCACACTTGACGTGGATTGAGTAGTTTTAACAAACTGAGACGAATTGCAAGTAGGTGGTTTCAATTTCTCCTGACAAATAATTGCTTTCTCTTATTATCCAATACAGAGATTGTATGATACTTGGAACTCATAAATGTGTAAACCCTGTAATTTCAGCAACATGGAGGATTTGTGGCAAGTCTTAGCATTTCTCAGAGTGCTTGTGCGTATGGAACAGATAATTACAAATCAAAGCATATAACAACAGGCAGAAATACATCTTTGGCATAGGCTGTTTGACTACGTTTTGGTGGATGGACTCAAATTACATTGAAGTTGATAAATTCAAATGAGGGATCATACTGATGATCCAGAAAGAAGACAGTCTTAAATGCTTATTGTACATCTCATAACTTCAGGAGATCCCAAAGCACTTGTAGCCAGTTTAGAAAATTTGAAGTGCAGTCATTGTAGTAATGTTGCAAACAAGCTCCCATGAACACTGATATGATAGTGACCAAATCATTTGCGATAAACAGGAGGCTGGAATAACACAGCAAGCCAGGCAGCACCAGGAAGTGGGGGCAAACCATAAATACATTGAAGCAGAAATTAGGCCATTTGGTTCATTGAGTTTGCTCCACCATTCAATCATGGCTGATAGGTTTTCCAATTCCACTTTCCTGCTTTCTCTGCATAAACTTTGATGCCCTTCACAACCAAGAACCTATCTATTTCTGTTTTAAATATACTCGATGACTGACCTCCACAGCCTTCTGTGGCAATGAATTCCACAGATTCATCACTCTCTGGCTAAAGCAGTCTATCCTTATCTCCATTTTGAAGGGTCTTCCTTTTACTCTAAGGCTGTGCCCTCAGGTCTTCATCTCTCCTGCCAATGAAAATATCTTCCCAACGTCCACTCTGTCCAACCTGTTCAGTATTCTGTAAACTTCAATCAGATCGCCCCCTTATCCATTGAATATAGTCCCAGAAGCCTCAAATCTTCCTCATATGTTAAGCCTTTTATTCCTGGGATCATTCTCGTGAACCTCCTTTGGACCTGCTCCAGGACCAATATTGCTTTCCTGAGGTAAGGGGTCCAAAATTGCTCACAATACCCTAAATGTGGTCTGACCAGAACATTATAAAGCCTCAGAAGTACATCCCTGCTTTTATGTTCCAGTCCTCTTGAGATGAATGACAACATTGTATTTGCTTTCCTAACTATCGACTCAACCTGCAAGTTTACCTGAAGAGAAACCTGGACTAGGACTCCCAAGTCCCTGTACACTTTAGACTTCTGAATTTTCCTCCCCATTTAGAAAATAGTCCATGCCTCTATTCTTCCTACTAAACTGCATGAACTCACACTTTCCCTTGCTGTATTTCATCTGCCACTTCTTTGCCCATTCTCCTAACCTGTCTAAGTCTTTCTGCAGCCTCCCCACCTCCACAATACTACCCTCCATCTATCTTTATGTCATCTGTAAATTTAGCTGGAATGCACTCAGTTCCTTCATCCAGATCATTAATACATCAAGTGAAAAGTTGTGGTGCCAACACTTTACCCCTTCACATTGACTTCCATCTGGAGAAGGACCATATTATCCCCACTCTCTGCCTTCTGCCAGACAGCCAATCTTCTATCCATGCTAATACCTTGCCTCGAATACCATGGGCCCTTATTTTACTCAGTAGCCTCCTGTGCGGCATCCTATCAAACCCCCTTCTGCAAATCCAAATAGATAACATCCATCTGCTCTCCATGGTCTAACCTGCTCAATACTTCCTCTAAGAATTCTAACAGATTTGTCAGGTCAGGCATGACCTCCCGTTGATAAAACCATGCTGACTTTGCCCTATTTTACCATTCATTTCCAAGTATTCAGAGATCTCATCCTTCCCAGCAGTCTCCAAAATCATACCAACGACTGAGGTCAGGCTAATTGGCCTATCATTTCTCATTTTTTTCTTACTCCCTTCTTAAACAGGGGAGTTACATTAGCCATTTTCCAGTCTTCTGCAACCCTCCCTGACTCAATGTTTCAGGCATTAACCCTTCTTCAGGGCTGGATATAGGGGTAGGGGGAGCTACAGATAAAGAGGGAGTGAGGTGGGATGGGGTGAGGAGAGTAGCAGAATGGTGAGGTCGTGATAGGTGGACACAGGTAGTGGGTACGACCTGGCTGGTCGATGGGAGGGATGAATCAAGTTGGTAGCTGGAAGGAAGGGTCAGTATGTAGAAAGAAGGGATGTGGTAGGGCTGGAAAGGGAGGTTGGGTAGGAAGGTTATTTGAAATTCAAGAATTCAATGTTAAGTCCTCTGGGCTTTCGACTGCCCAGGTGGAAGATAAGGTGTTGTTTTTCCAATTTGTGGTCGGATTCACTGCAGCAATGGAGAGCCTGAGGATGGACATATCAAAGAGGGAGCAGGAGGGGGAATTGAAATGGACAGTGACCAAAAGGCCAGGTTGGACATTTTAGGTGAGGCAAAGATGTTGGTGAAGCAGTCACCTAGTCTATGTTTGGTCTCACCAAATGTAGAGAAGACCACATCGGGAGCACTGGATTCAGTAGACTAGGTTGGAAGAGATGTAGGTGAACCTCTGTGTCACCTGGAAGGAATGTTTGAGGCCCTGGATGGAGGTGAGGGGAGATGGTGTACAGGCAGGTGTTGCATCTTTTTCAGTTACGGGGACGTTACCAGGGAGGGTTGGAGGGGTTGGTGGGGAGTGTGCGGTGAACCAAGGAGTGGCAAAGGGAATCGTTCTTGCGGAAGGCAGGGAGGGGAAGATGTACCCCCACATATAGTCCTGAAGAAGGATTAATACCTAAAACATTGACTTTTCCACCTCCTGATGCTGCTTGGCTTGCTGTATTATTCCAGCTTCCTGTCTGTCTACTTTGGATTCCAGCATCTGCATTTTTTTGTCTCTAATTTGTTTTAACATGTTTATCAACTGATTAAAGATTGGCCAAAATAACAGGAATAGCTAGCTTCCCTATTTGTCTTCAATACAGTATCAATTGAATCTTTTTCCACACACCCTAGATTGCAAATGGGGCCTTGTGAGAATGGTCCCAATTGACCTATAGTTATCACCTAATAAAGTAACCTGTACACAAAGTTAAAGCATGTGGGACCAAATTCCTTCTATCATAGGCAGTATTGTGAAATTGTTTAGTCAGCTACAAATCCGATACTACTCCAGTTTCAAAACTGGCCTGAGCTGGTCACGAAACATGGATTTGACTAAATTGGGCAAAAATTTTCCACTGCTCCAGTTTATAGTTGACTGTATCAAATGTCAAAGGTTAAACAGAGAACAATTTCCCAATGGGGATATGTCTATTAGACAGTGTGGAAACAGGCCATTTGGCCCACACCAACCCTTTGAAGATTATCCCTCCTGGACTCATGCCCTTAATCTGTAACCCTACATTTTCCATGGCTAATGCACCTAACCTACACTGCCCTGAATAATATGCTGTATATATACATATTATGGACAATTTAACATGGTCAATTCACCTAACCTGCACATCTTTGGACTGTAGGAGGAAACTGCAGTACCTAGAGGAAACTCACACAGACACAGGGAAAACGTTCAATCTCCAGACACACTCCGCTCGAGGCTGAAATTGAACCTTGGACCCTAACGCTGTGAGGTAGCAGTGCTAATCACTGAGCCACCGTGCCGCCCTTTGTCAATAATATTTTGTCACAAAGATTAACTTTGCATCATCTCCTTTTAGGCCATGAAGGAAAGATATTGTTAAATTTGAAAGGGTTCAGAAAAGATTTACAAGGATATTGCAAGGGTTGGAGGGATTGAACTATCGGAGGCTGAATAGGCTGGGGCTATTTTCTCTGGAACCTTATAAAATAAGATGGGGCATGGATAGGGTAAATATTCAAGACCTTTTCCCCAGGTTGGGGGAGTCCAAAACTACAGGGCGTAGGTTTAAAGTGAGAGGACAAAGATTTAAAAGGGACCTAAGGGGCAACTGTTTCACCCAGAGGGTAGTGTGTGTATGGAATGAACTACCAGATGAAGTGGTGGAGTCTGGTACAATTACAGCATTTAAAAGGCATCTGGATAGGTATATAAATAGGAAGGGTTTAGAGGGATATGGGCCAAATGTTGACAAACGGGACTAGATTAATTTAGGATATCTGGTCAGCATGGATGAGTTGGACAGAAGAGTCTGTTTCCATGCTGCACATCTCTATAACTCTTAAGTAACCTTGTGCTGACATGAATGTTTAATGGTTGCAATTACATGCAGTCTAATCTTCTCTCACTCCCATTTATGTCTTCTTTACTGAGTTATACTAGAAAAGCACTTCACAGTATATAGAAAACCTATATACTACTATTCAGCATTAAGACTACAATGGAATGTTTGAGAACTACACTTGATAATTATCAAATATCTGCCATTTGCTCTAATGCTCGACAAAATCTAGATTCTGAATCTTGTATTGGACTAGATTTGAAAGACAGAAACTTATATTCCTTTCTAGCAGACGTTTAAACACACCGTATACACAATGAGACTGAATGTTTGGGTTTAGTAAATGTCCTTTACACTGTGTTAATTCATTAAAATTCAAGAATAAATAATGTAGATATCTATAGAATCTGGCCTGAAGTATGAATCTTAAGTTCTAAACCAACATAATTTAGACACGGCCATTTAATATGGTTCCAGCTCCCTCCATCCATTGTCCAATGCATCACTGTTCTATATGCTGCCAATTTCCAAAGTTGATCCTCAAGTTCCAAAAGGGCCTACCCCCCTCCATCGTGAACCAAGCTGATACTTTACAGAAACACGGTAGTTGGCCAAAACTACTTGTTTTGGATAATGATTTTATAGCTCTATTTAAAGCATGTGCTTGGTTCCAATCAATTGCTACAATTACTTCTTATGTGGAAGATTGACAAGCGGTTATTACAAGGTATTTCTAATCAGTGTTTGCCTGAAGAAGAATAGATATGACCCAAAATCCAGATAATTACTAACATATCCCTGGCCAGAAAATCAAGGCTTCATCTGAATATATTCAGCATCAATTTCATGCCACCTAATTGGAAGATTAGCTAGTTGGGTTTTGGTCACCTGTAATGTGAATGACTTACTAATAATGACTGATCTCCTTGGTACTAGGGCTCTAATGCGAATGTTCCTGTACTTATTTTTTTTACATTGGGTATAATTTGCCTTCACAGCGTTTAATGAAATTGCTACCAAGGCTTTCTCCAATGTCATCTTTCACAGCCTAGCCTTCTTTTGATCCAGGCTATAAATTATCAGAGCGGTCTTCAATATTAGGCAGATACATTTTGCTGTTATACCTCTAGCTCAGGTAAAGTGGGACATTAAGAAGGCACTTGAAATTATTCTAACCAGCTGCAAGCCATTTCATTGATGTTACATTAGAGGCCTTTAGATCTGAAAAAGCTGATGACAAAGATATCAAAATTATTCACCTTTTAAGGGAAAGTACTTGAACCAATAATGGGTATTTGTTGTAGAATGACAATCTGTTACAGTTGACCTTTCTTAGATCTTAGAATTGCACTTAAAGATTCAAATAAAGGCTCCGAAAGTATTAAGACAAATTATTGCCCAAATCCTATCCTGGTCAATGAACTATTTCATAGGTATTACATCAGATCTAAATCTAGAGAGTGGCTCATTAGCATCTTCAATTTTTTAAGCTCTAGCTTGCTGTCCATATTCACCACAGGTTTTATGAAAGATGGTCTTACTCTTCTCAACACCTGATGCAGAGATAGCTTTACATATGATTATTTAGATTAGATTCCCTACAGTCTGGAAAGAGGCCCTTCGGCCCAACAAGTCCACACCGACCCTCCGAAGAGTAACCCACCCAGACCCATTTCCCTCTGACTAATGCACCTAACACTACGGGCAATTTAGCATGGCCAATTCACCTGACCTGCACATCTTTGGACTGTGGGAGGAAACCGGAGCACCCGGAGGAAACCCACGCAGACACGGGGAGAATGTGCAAACTCCACACAGACAGTCACCTGGGATCCTGGTGCTGTGAGGCAGCAGTGCTAACCACTGAGTCACCGTGCCAGTGGCAGCTTATTAGTTCTACAGTTGTTAGTGTACAAACACAAGTTCTGCCAATCAGTTTGTTTAATGCCAGCTCAATCTGCAAGACCTCAGAAAGTTTACTGCCTATTCCACTAGTGAAGTATTTCCTCAGTAATAAGTTATCATTTGAGCCTAGTGAAAAGGAGGTAGGTGAGGACATGGATAGCAGAGTCATTCGTACATTTCATCAACTTTACATATTATTTAATTCCTGGTTAGCCTTTTGCCATAGTCTGCTGAATCTTTTAGTTTTTTTGGGGGGGGGGGGGCGGGCATTCAGCAGGCATTTACTTCTGGCTATCCACATAAAGAATTAATAATCAGAAAGAATTTCTTTAAGTTGTTTCACTATTTCTGATAGTTTCATTCTAGTTTTTATCTGCTTAAGTATAAAGAATTTTCCAAATAGCAACTTTACACTTTATATACAAAGACCTTTCCTTTTTGTAAAATTGACATTTCTACAAGATTTCGTACTTACAAGCTAACAGGCATTATTAAAATGGGCTGGAAACGTGTTGCTGGAAAAGCGCAGCAGGTCAGGCAGCATCCAGGGAACACAGGAGAATCGACGTTTCGGGCATAAGCCCTTCTTCAGGAAGGGCTTATGCCCGAAACGTCGATTCTCCTGTTCCCTGGATGCTGCCTGGCCTGCTGCGCTTTTCCAGCAACACATTTCCAGCTCTGATCTCCAGCATCTGCAGACCTCACTTTCTCCTCCATTATTAAAATGGGCATTTGCAATATGTAGTTATGGATTTGACTAAGCAAATGACTAAGCAACTCTTCACAACATTCAGTGCCATACCATCATAGATCTCCAATCTTAAACATCGTTGGTTCACCACTGACGAGTAGCTAACTGGCTGCACAATAACACATTTAATGGCAGCATATCAGAAGCTGGGTATGCTGTAGTGAATGATTCACCTACAGACCCCACAAAGCCTTTCCACTATTTACAAAGTATAATGCAGAAGGGATGAAATATCCACTAATAGCTAAGATAATCAGAGCTAGAACAACATTCAAGAAGTTAAAAATCACACAATATCAGGTTATGGTCCAACAGGTTTATTTGAAATCACTAGCTTTTGGAGCACTGCTCCTTCATGAGCTACCTGATAAAGGAGCAGCGCTCCGAAAGCTAGTGATTCCAAATAAACCTGTTGGACTATAGCCTGGTGTTGTGAGATTTTTAACTTTGTCCACCCCAGTCCAATATCGGCTCCTCCACAACATAACATTCAAGAAGATTGATACCAAATAAAACAAAACTGCCTGTTTGATTTGCACTATCACCTTAAAATATTCAGATCCTCTACCATTGGGCTCACCATGGCTATGTGATCTAGATAAGAGATATACGGCAGCAACTTGCCACAACTTAAAGGACATCTCTCGGACCCGCAAAACACACTGTCGAACGAAAGACACAAGTAGATGCACTGGCATACCAGAGTCTACAAATTCCCCTCCAAACTACTAAAATCCTAGAACTGATTCCCTTTGAACCCAGTTTGTTGGTCTGCAATTATGCAGGAGAAAGTGAGGACTGCAGATGCTGGAGATCAGAGCTGAAAAACGTGTTGCTGGAAAAGTGCAGCAGGTCAGGCAGCATCCAAGGAGCAGGAGAATTGACATTTCGGGCATTTCAGGAATCTGAAGAAGGGCTTATGCCCGAAACGTTGATTCTCCTGCTCCTTGGATGCTGCCTGACCTGCTGCACTTTTCCAGCAACACGTTTTTCAGCTCTGCAATTATGGATCACAACACAGTGGCCCTTCAGCCAGTTCTGCCTGCACCATCTCTCTAAATGAACAATACACACAACCATAAAATGCAGTTAAATTCTAAGGAATGCACAATAGGAGAACTACTCTACATTGGCTTTCCTGGTTATAAATCAAAATGCTACAATTTAAAATGACAAATTTTAAAATTCAAAAGTGGCCACTCAACTATGCAGCAAAATAAATATTTCAAAGATAAACATTTTAAATATTCCTCATCTTAAACTGATAAAGGGAGGCCAAGATCACAGAGAATGGTGATCATCCAGATTTTCAAATAAATAGCATAAAATCTTAATTTAGATCAAGAATTTTATAAAGGTGTCAAACCATTTTCTTCCGTATTGCCTCCAGCGCAGCCTCTTTCTCCTTCAGAATTGCCTTCAGCCGCTTGATCTTCTCATCGCGTGTAATTTCATCTATACTTGAGGATGGGAGAGGAGTGTAACTGCATGCTGCACTGATCTCAGTTGGAACGGTGTAATCCATTGGGAGAGATGAAGTGCTGGCCATAGGAGCAGGGATTGTGGAGACATCTAAGCAGTTGGATACACTTTCTGTCCCAGTTCCCAAAGTCATCCCAGATGGGGATACCATTCCAGTGCTCTCATTTAGCACTGAGCTAGGCTCAAGAAAGCTGGTGGTTGTCTCCTGTTCACAGTGAGAGGCAACTTGGGAGACTGCTTCTGTATCGTGAGAGGCTGCTTCTGTATCATGGGAGGCTGCTTCTGTATCATGGGAGGCTGCTTCTGTATTGTATACAGGAAGGCAGCTGTAGGCATGCTCTGATTCCCAGTTTGGAATGAATCGTTTTAGGCATCGTTTCTTAACTGCAGGTGAAGACTGGATGCTTTCTGCTTTTCTTTTCACTGGAGATTCAGGCTCAAGTTTCACCTAAAATGGGAAGCAATTTTAAAAAAACTGAAAATTACCATATACATATGAAAGATTGTTTTGCATATAAAAGATCCTGCTCACTCAATTTCACAATCATTTTATAACTTTCATATAAAAATCACAGAATTTTCTTCAAAGCATGTATTTACATCATTAGTGAAATGCTTTAAATTTTACATGCAGACACAACCAAATTTATTTTTAGCCTATGAAAAAATACATCTTTATTCCTCTGGTTTCAGCGTTGCTTCAGTTGCTAGTATACTTAGCCAGTCAGAAGGTTGACAGCTCAAGTGGCAGTCCAGTGACCTGAACACACATTCGAGGCTAACACTTTAGTATGGTAGAGTCAGTGCTACATTAGTGAATTTGCTGCCTTTCATATGAGAGGCTCTACCTTCCTTCACAAGTTGACGTATTTGACATTGTGGCATTATGGGAAGTAAAGGAGAGCCTAGCCCTCATCTCCCATCCAGTAGTAATCTCTCAATGGACGGGCATCTGGTTTTGAAACTTTGCTAGTCGTGTATGGTCTGTCATATATTTCTACATTACAATCGTGGCTACATTTCAAATTGATTCCATTAAATATAAAGCAGCTTGGGACAGCCTGACATTGTGAAAGGCTCTATATAAAGGCAAATTATTTTTTTCTAATGATTCCACTGTAAAATCTCAGGCATTTTCAGACATTTTAAAAATACACATTAAAGGGACTTTAGAGTTCTCCAGTTGGCTAAGCACATTTTAAGAAGAATAAAGAAAATGAAGGGGAAATGCACTGAATTATATTAAAAATGTAGAACTCAGTTTATTAACTGATGTATTTGAAATTAAAGACTGTACTCAACAATCACAGAACTAATTTGCAAGCATTTGCTGTAGACTCTATTCAAAATAATCCATTTAAAATCTCACACAAAACAACTTTGAGCTGTTTTCTAAAAATAATTAGTACTACTGAAATGAAGATATACCTCAATCTCCTTTGTATGGGTTGCATAATATTCTGTCTCTATAGGTGGCTCTGTTTTAATGGCTGGAGGCGTCAAAATCACTTGTGTCTGTTTACAAACTGCTTCAGTCTTTATGTTATCTATTTTCTTGGGTAATTGAGAGTATAACTCTGGTGGTTTAGAGTTTGCAGTGTAAGTGCCCTTTTCCCATTGGTCCAGCTGCTTTTGGGATATTCTGGTGAGGCAGATTCGCACAGATGTGTAAATTCCTGCTTTCTTCAACAACTGTTCATCGGTTTCTCCTCGTGTAGTCCCACAAGTCGAATTAGAATGCTGACAGAAGGTTGGGAAACAAGAGGAATAACATTTTTAATTATGACACAAATACTTCTTGACAAATTAACAAGAGAAACCTGAATTGCAGTGCTCTCAAGCAGAACTATATGCTGCTAATTTACAGTCACTTTCAAGTAAGGCACACTTTACTGTTAAAATCATGCCAATGATGATATTGATGCTACTGATTTGCAACAAAGAACAAAGAAAATTTACAGCCCAGGAACAGGCCCTTCGGCCCTCTAAGTCTGAACTGATCCAAATCCACTCTCTAAACATATCACCCAATTTCTAAGCATCGGTATCCCTCTGCTCCCCACCCACTCATGCATCTGTCCAGACGCATCTTAAATGAATCTACCATGCCTGCCTCTACTACCTCTGCTGGCAACGCGTTCCAGGCACCTACCACCCTCTGTGTAAAGTACTTGCCGCGTATATACCCCTTAAAATTTTCACCTCTCACCTTGAACGTGTGACCTCTCATGATTGAAGCCCTCACGCTGGGAAAAAAGCTTGTCTCTATCCACCCTATCTATACCCTTCATGATTTTGTCGTCCTCAGTCAGGTACCCCCTCAATTTCCTTTCTTCTAATGAAAACAATCCTAACCTACTCAACCCCTCTTCATAGTTAGCATTTCCATATCAGGCAACATCTTATAAACCTTCTCTGCACCCTCTCCAAAGCGTCCACATCCTTTTGGTAATGTGGTGACCAGAACTGTACACAGTATTCTAAATGTGGCCGAACCAATGTCTTGTACAATTTTAACTTGACCTGTCAGCTCTTAAACTCAATACCCCGTCCGATGAAGGCAAGCATACTATATGCCTTCTTGACCACTCTATCCACCTGTGCAGCAACCTTCAGAGTACAAAGGACCTGAACTCCCAGATCTCTCTGCCCATCAATGTTTCCCAAGGTTCTTCCTTTTACAGTATAGTTCGCTCTAGAATTAGACTTCCCAAAATGCATCACCTCACATTTGCCCAGATTGAACTCCATCTGCCACTTCTCCACCCATTCTCCAGTCTATCTATATTCTCCTGTATTCTTTGACAGTCCCCTATGCTTTCTGCAACTCCACCAATCTTCATGTCATCTGCAAACTTACTGATCAGAACAACAATACCCTCTTCCAGATCATTTATGTATATTACAAACAGTGGCCCCAGCAATGACCCCTGTGGAACACCACTGGTCACCTTTCTCCATTTCGAGAAACTCCCTTCAACTACTATTCTCTGTCTCCTGTTGCTCAACCAGTTCTTTATCCACCTCGCTAGAACACCGTGCACACCATGTGACTTCACTTTCTCCATTAGTTTATCATGGGGAACCTTATCAAATACCTTACTAAAGTCCATGTATATAAAATCTACAGCCTTTCCTTCAGCTATCAACTTGGTCACTTCCTCAAAGAACTCTATTAAGTTGGTAAGGCACAATCTACCCCGCACAAAACTGATAAGTCCATTCTTTTCCAAATATAAACAGATTTTATCCCTCAGTACCTTTTCCAGCAACTTTCCCACCACTTACATCAGGCTCACTGATCTGTAGTTACCTGGAATATCCCTACTACCCTTCTTGTACAGGGGGACAACAGGAGCAATCCTCCAGTTTTCTAGCACCTCACCTGTATTTAAGGATACTACAAAGATATCTGTCAGGGCCCCAGCTGTTTCCTCTCTCGCTCTCTCAGCAGCCTGGGATAGTCCACCTTAATATCCTTTAGCCTACCCAACACATCTTCCCTCCTTACTGTCAACATGATCCAGAGTAAACACCTTCTACCTCTAATCTCAGCATTCATCACCTCGCTCTCCTCAATGAACACTGAAGCAAAGTAATCACTGAGAATCTCACCCATTTTCTCAGGTTTGACACACAACCTTTTTCCTTATCCTTTAGTGGACCAACCCTTTCTCTGGTTACCCTCTTGCTTCTTATGTAAGAATAAAAGTCCTTGGGATTCTCCTTAATTCTGCTCACTAAAGTTATTTCATGAGTCCTTTAGCCCGCTTGATTCCTCGTTTAAGATTGGTCCTACTCTCCCAGTATTCCTCCAGGGCCTATTCTGTTCTTAGCTGCCTGAACCTTACGTACGCTTCCCTTTTCTTCTTGGCTAGTCCCACGTTTTCTCCTGTCATCCAGGGTTCACGAATCTTGCCTTCCCTATCCCTTGTTTTCAAAGGGATATATCTATCCTGCACTATCTTCAACCTATCTTTGAAAGCCTCCCATATATCAAATGTGGACTTTCCTTCAAATAGCTGTGTCCAACCACATTTCCCAGCTCCTGCCTAATTTTGATATAATTGGCCTTGGCCCCATTTTGTACTCGTCCCTTAGGACCACTCTCAACTTTGTCTACGGGTATTCTAAGACTTACAGAATTGTGGTCACTATTCCCAAAGAAATCCCCCACTGCAACTTCTACCATCTGTCCTGGCTCGTTCCCCAGTACCAGGTCCAATATGGTCTCTTCCCTCGTTGGACTATTGACATACTGCTCTAGAAAACTTCCCTGGATGCTCCTTACAAATTATGCCCCAGCCAGACCTCTGACACTAAGTGTATTCCAGTCACTGTTGGAAAAATTATAATCTCCCATCACCACCACGCTGTTGCCTCTACATCCTTTCATAATCTGTTTACCTATTTGTTCTTCTACCTCATGCTCACTGTTGGGAGGCCTGTAAGACAGCCCCAGCAGTGTAACTGCACCCTTCTTATTTCTCAGCTCCATCCATAATGCCCCACTGTTCAAGCCCTCCACAGTGTCCTCCTTTAGCAAAGCCATGATATCATCCCTGACCAGCAATGCAACTCCTCCCCCCCTTTTACTTCCCTACCTGTCCTGTCTGAAGCATCAAAATCCATTTAGTTGCCAATCATGCTCTTCCTTCAACCAAGTGTCTGTGGTCACAATAACGTGATTAAACAGTCTACAATTTACTAATCACTCTGTGAATGAGATACCCTACATGAAAACTAATGACAAATCAGACAGCTAGTTTTCAAGAAAAAAACAATCCAATCCTGCAGAGTGAAATTTAAAACGATTTTAACTCAACATCTTATTAAACCATAACATAATAAGCTATCATAATATTATCTGTAAACTGAAAAGGGAAGATGCAAGTCGAGAGGGTCCTTTTTGCTCAATTTAATGTTTCTGATAAAAGCAACGTCTTTAAAATAAATTGTAAGAAGAGTCAACGTCTAATATAAATGGGAAGCTTTCTATTGGGCTATAGTCAATGGCACAATGCTATAGCTGGAAGCTCAAAGGATGACTTCATCAGACTAATTGCACTGATTGACCTACTGTTGTGATCAATTGCAATATTGATGGAACCCCTCCAGGATAAAAGGGGCTGCTATTTGATGGTAGGTTTTTGTGAAGCAGAATCCTGACTGATATCACCAGGGAAAACTAAGAGAACATAAAGTAACTTTAAGTACTTCAGGCTACAGAGTGTTAGTCCTAGAGAATGGATCACTTTTCATTCCAGGGACTTATGACAAAGTAAAGCACTTTCAAATTGGATACAGCATTGCTATAGAGAGAGTAAAGCTCTTTTAACACATTCCAGCTTTCATGATAGGAGAGCTGCATCAGTGAGATATCCCTCCCTTTTCCATTCCAGCCAGTAAATCTCTTTAACAATGCCAAATTCATAGTGCTGTGTTGTGGCCCAAGCATGACAAGACCATGTTCAAGCTACAGGTGCACATTTCATAGTACTTGAAACAAGTACTTGACTTTACATTTTCTGCTTGGGAACTCTACAGCCTCCTGGACTCAATATCGAGTTCAACAAGTTTTATGGTTTGAGGCACCTTCACCCATGTCCTTGACCCAAACCCCCAAACACCAGGCTTTGTTATCACGTGGCCTGCTGTGACACACAACCCGTCGTTAGCCACTAATTGTCTCCACTAGTAGCTATTCATTCTCCTAAACTGATCATTATCCATTCCTTTGCCTGTCCAACTGTTCTCCTCTCTCCTGGGGCTCTATCTTCACCTACCATTGACTCTTTACCCCTGCATCCACCCTATCTTCCGCATAAAGCCATTTCTTTCAGACCTGCCATCAGTTCTGAGGAAGGGTCACTGGACTAAAATGGTAACTCTGATTTCTCCACAGATGCCGCCAAACCTGCTGAACTTTTCCAGCAATTTCTGTTTTCATTGCTTGACATTACTTACTATTACGACTACTATTACAAGTGAAATTGTGCGACTAGGCAAGAGGAAAGGGGAGCGCATATAAGGTTCAGGCAGCTAAGAACAGAACTGGCCATGGAGGAATATTGGGAGAGTAGGACCAGTCTTAAATGAGGAATCAAGCGGGCTAAAAGGGGTCATGAAACAGCTTTAGATTAGAATCCCAAAGCCTTTTTATTCTTATATAAGAAGCAAGCAGGTAATTTGAGAAAGGATTGGTCCACTAAAGGATAAGGAAGGAAGGCTGTGTGTCGAACCTGAGAAAATGAGTGAGCTTCTGAATGATTACTTTGCATCAGTGCTCACTGAGGAGAGGGATATGATGAATGTTGAGATTAGAGTTAGAAGTTTGATTAGTCTGGATCACGTTGACATAAGGAGGGAAGATGTGTTGTGTAGGTTAAAGGATATTAAGGTAGACAAATCCCCAGGACCAGATGGGATCTATCCCAGGTTGCTGAGAGAGGTGAGAGAGGAAATAGCTGGGGCTCTGACAGATATCTTTGTAGCATCCTTAAACACAGGTGAGGTGCCGGAGGACTGGAGCATTGCTCATGTTGTTCCCCCTGCACAAGAAGTGTAGTAGGGATATTCCAGGTAACTACAGACCAGTGAGCCTGATGTCAGTGGTGGGTAAGCTGCTGGTGAAGGTACTGTGGGATGAAATCTATTTATATTTGAAAAAGAATGAGCATATCAGTGATAGGCAACATAGTTTTGTGCGGGGTAGATTGTGCCTTACCAACTTAATAGAGTTCTTTGAGGAAGTGACCAAGTTGATAGCTGAAGGAAAGGCTGTAGATTTTATATACATGGACTTTAGTAAGATATTTGATAAGGTTCCCCATGATAAACTAATGGAGAAAGTGAAGTCACATGGTGTGCACGGTGTTCTAGCGAGGTGGATAAAGAACTGGTTGAGCAACAGGAGACAGAGAATAGTAGTTGAAGGGAGTTTCTCGAAATGGAGAAAGGTGACCAGTGGTGTTCCACAGGGGTCAGTGCTGGGGCCACTGTTTGTAATATACATAAATGATCTGGAAGAGGGTATTGTTGTTCTGATCAGTAAGTTTGCAGATGACATGAAGATTGGTGGAGTTGCAGAAAGCATAGGGGACTGTCAAAGAATACAGGAGAATATAGATAGACTGGAGAATGGGTGGAGAAGTGGCAGATGGAGTTCAATCCGGGCAAATGTGAGGTGATGCATTTTGGGAAGTCTAATTCTAGAGCGAACTATACTGTAAACAGAAGAGCCTTGGGAAAAGTTGATGAGTAGAGAGATCTGGGAGTTCAGGTCCATTGTACCCTGAAGGTTGCTGCACAGGTGGATAGAGTGGTCAAGAAGGCATATAGTATGCTTGCCTTCATCGGACTGAGTATTGAGTATAAGAGCTGGCAGGTCATGTTAAAATTGTACAAGACTTTGGTTCGGCCGCATTTAGGATACTGTATACAGTTCTGGTCACCACATTACCAAAAGAATGTGGACGCTTTGGAGAGGGTGCAGAGAAGGTTTACGAGGATGTTGCCTGGTATGGAAAGTGCTCGCTATGAAGAGAAGTTGAGTAGGTTAAGATTGTTTTCATTAGAAAAAAGGAAATTGAGGGGGCTCCTGATTGAGGTCTACAAAATCATGAAGGGTATAGACAGGATGGATAGAGATAAGCTTTTTCCCAGGGTGAGGACTTCAATCACGAGAGGTCACGTGTTCAAGGTGAGAGATGAAAATTTTAAAGGGAATATACGCGGCAAATACTTTACACAGAGGGTGGTAGGTGCCTGGAACGCGTTGCCAGCAGAGGTGGTAGAGGCAGGCACGGTAGATTCATTTAAGATGTGTTTGGACAGATGCATGAGTAGGTGTGGAGCAGAGGGATACAGATGCTTCGGAAATAGGCGATAGTTTTAGACTAAGGATTTGGATCGGCTCAGGCTTGGAGGGCCGAAGGGCCTGTTCCTGGGTTGTAAACTTTCTTTGTTCTTTACTTTTTTTTTTCTGAAGCAATGAGATTGTAGCATAGTGAAATTCAAATAACATCACACTCTAATAACTCAAGTGTGATTTCAATCATCGGTCACATGGAGTGTATGTGATTAAAACGAGGGAAAAAATAACTGCAAGTACCTTACAAGGAAGCATCAGGTTTAAGTGGCTTAGGTTAAGCTTAATCATAATGTTTGATATGATACTCAACATACATCTTCTAACCATTCATTATAAAAATACAAAGGCCTATACCTTTTGTATATATTGCTCTATGCATGGAATGGATTGTGGGATACTAAATGAAGATTAACCAGTAATGAATAGAGTCGGAGTCATAGAGACGTACAGTACAGAAAGAGACCCTTCAGTCCAAATCAACCATGCTGACCAGATATCTTAAATTAAGTTAGTCCCATTTGCGAACACTTGGCCAAATCCCTCTAAACCCTTCCTCTTCATTTATCCATCCAGATGCCCTTTAAATATTGTAATTGTACTGGTGTCCACCACTTCATCTGGCAGCTCATTCCATACATGCACCCTTTCAAGTTTCACAGCATCCTTCCTTTAGGAGTGAGACCAGAATTGCACACAATATTCCAAATATGGCCTAATTAATATCCTGTACAGCCACAACATGAGCTCCCAACTCCTATACTCAATGGTCTGACCAGTAGAGGAAAGCATACCTTGGTGCAAAGGCTTTTTTTGAAACGTTATATACACTCATTGTATACAACAAATTTAGCATTATCTGAATTGCTTGAGTCACAATATATTTTGTAAAGAAATATTTAATAGTTTCAAGTTGACTGAATCACAGAGCATCAACAGAATGCAAGGCCCCAAAGTCAGGACATTGAGGTGAAGATGGCAGTACAGTTTGTCTTGTTTCAGCAGCCTGAAGTAAAATGAGAAATCAGCAGTAATCCCCACCTCATCACTATCTGGCTTGAGCAATAAAGTAGCAAGCTCAGATCCCCTACATTCAAATAGCTGTTCCACACTCTGTGCATATCTCGAAGCAAAACAGCAGAAGGCAACAGGGGACCTGTCGCAATTATGGATCACCAAGAATCAGCATGAAAAGAACTGATTAACCATCTAGTTCATTTGGATCTTGATATCCAACACAGAAGTGTAAACAGGAATGTTTCCATACTATAGGGAATCTAATCTAATTTAATCTAAAGAATATAACAGTCACACATACACACACCTTATGTCTCTAAAGCCTGAGTCAGTCCAAAAGTAAAGTCCCAGCTACACAAGTAATTTCTTTCTCAAAACCAGTCTGCTATTCCATTTGAGCAGAACACACTTTGTACTTCAATTAATCATCAAACAGATATAGTACATAGAATTGCAAGTTTATTGTTTTGTGGACGTTGAGATTTCACTCTGGCTTGATTGGGAAATTCCATTATAAAGGCTATTGCAATATCAGATCAGACATTTGCATTTGTTTTTCATTCATGGAACGTGGGTGTCACTGGCTGGGCCATTGTGTATTGTCCATCCTTAGTTGCCCTTGAGAAGGTGGTGATGAGTTACCTTCTTAAATTACTGCAGTCCGTGTGCTGTAGTTAGACCCGCAAAATTGTCAAGAAGGGACTTCCAAGATTTTGACTGAGCAAGTAAACAAGAGACCCACACTTCCTGCATAATATTAACATTGTGAAAAACATCTGGAATATGTAAACCTAACAAGTAAAAAAAACTTCTGTTCCACAGAATACTGGGAATGTCTCATTAGAGCTCTAAGTAAAATGCAGTTGAACATTGTAACATTCAATTACTTTAACATTCAAAGCAGGACAAAATTAGCAACAGACACACAGGAGTGAATGGCCTCATTTTGTACTGTAATCTTCTTTTCCAGTTCTATTAAGAACAGACAGAGAGTGTCAATATTTCTTCACACTAACAAAAAACTTAATACCATGAGAAAGCTTACCTCATGCAGAGTGCCTGGTAAATCTTGACTCCTGTCCTGGTGACTGACTGTTGTAGTACATGAATCTATTGGTTGATTTATATATTTGTTCTCCTGTGTGGCAGTTTTAGGATCAGGATCCTCTGGTTCTTCTTTGATTTTTGTCAGTAAATTAATAGGTGATACAACAGCAGGCAATGTAGTGTCCGTTTCTGCATGGTTTGTGGAAGCTGGAGCACTTTCCGGGTGCGAGCTGGGGAATCCACCATTCTTCTGCACAACTAGGTAGACTTTACCATTGTACATAACTAGGGCATTTTCCTTGAATAGAGAAAATAAGTCGGAGTCCATTTGTGTAGATGCAGTAGCCGGTAACGGTATCAGGTTAGTGGCGTTCTCCATGTTCTGCTGATCAGCCAAGCTCTTTAAGATCTCTGAGGCCAGGTTGTTGGAAGATTTAACTGGAATAAGGCAGTGTGCTAAAGACTGTGGATTTGCTTGCACAACCCATTTCATTGGACTATCTTTAGGCAGATTTTGCTCAGCATTAGAAACAACTTCACCACAGGCAACAACAGGAGGGATATTTGTACTTATAGCAGGGCTAAAACCAGTGGTGGAAGTTGTGGGCACATTCAAAATATTCTTGGGACGAATATTTTGGAGACGCTTTTGCACTGTCTTCACTGTGTTCACTGGGCAAACGTAGATGACAGTTGGAGATGTCATTGCTGACGCAGTTGTGTTAACGAAATTGGTTGCTGTGGTAGACAAGATCTTCTGCCGGATAGCAATGGGCAGAGAAGATGCTGGAACAGATTTGACTTCTGCATTTGCAGGAATCTGAAGATGATGGCCAGCGGGCAACACTGGAGATTTTAAAAGCATGTAAGTGTTCTGGTCAATTGCCAATGTGGACGATGCTTGGTTGGTCTGTACGGCTGGACCAGGAAAGGTGGCTGTTGATAGATTATAAACCATTTGATCAGGAGCCAAAGTAGAACATGCTTGGGTCCCCTGCACTGGTAAAGCAGGCAAACTAACTGTTCTCAGATCAGAAGACTTTTGACTTGTAGTTAAACTGGGAGTAGCTTGTACCTTCTGCACAGGGAGACTAGGCAAAGTAACTGCTGTTAGGTTAGGACATTGCAAAGATGCAACTGCTGATGCTGGAAATGTATTGTTCTGGGAGGGATTGATGGGAGATGCTGCAGTTTGGGTGGTTGATCCTTCCAGTGATGTTATTAGAATCTTTCCTGTGTTGGCATGCTGTAACACAGGAAAACATGTTGGCGCATTACAAGTTGTTGTTTTAGGTGATGCTGTCATGTGAAACACGGTTGACACATTTACTTTGGAAGAGGTAGCAGTGGTAGACACCGAAATGGGAAGAGGAATGGCTGGGATGTAGTGTCCAGGCATGTTGGAAAGTGGTATTAATTTAAGGAGGTTCTTCCCATCCAGACCAGTAGTTTGCACAATCCGATACATGCATCCTGAATTGCTAGGAGAGACATTAAAAAGTTACAAGTGATATTTAAATATAAAGGATGACATACAGTAGTTACCAAGTTTGACCAAGTTAAACATATTTTGCCCATTTATTGCATGATTCTGTTTATACAAGTAGATAACTTGATCTTAGCTGAACATAACTCATATGCAACAAAAAAACCATTGCATTATTCCCATATGTGGCTTTGGACTTAAAAATTCACTCATGATCAGACCATCACTGGCTAGGGATGGGGGAGATGGGCATTTAATTTGCCCAGGTAAAGATGGCAGTTTCTTTCCATTAAGGGCATTAGTGAACCAGATGGGTTTTTCTGACAATCGACAATGGATTCATGGTCATTATTAGACTCTTAATTCCAGATTTTTATTGAATTCAAACTCCATCACCTGCCATGGTAGGATTTGAACCCAGACCCCCCCAGAGCATCTCCTGGGTCTCTGGATTAATACTGTAACAATAATGTCACAAGGCCATCATATCCCTCACCCCCATACCCTCCCAAAGTGTTTTTTTGAAAAAGTAACCGTTATAAATCACATATATAGGTTAGTGCACACTGCCTGTTCTTTCCTTCTCCTCTCCCTCAGTTATGGAAAAGGCTACTGTGCACAAAAGGATGAAATTAGTGAAAGTCAAAACAAGTTATATGAGAAAGGAATCAATCAGTGGTCAACTTTGAAATTCCACAACTTAGAGTCATAAAGATGTATAGCACAGACACAGACCCTTCAGTCCAAACTCATCCATGCTGACCAGATGTCTTAAACTAATCTAGTCCCATTTATCAGCACTTGGCCCATATCCCTCTCAATCCTTCCTATTCATAAACCCATCCAGATGCCTTTTAAATGTTGTAATTGTACCAGCCTCCACCACTTCCTCTGGCAGCTCATTCCATATATGCACCAGACTCTGTGTGAAGAAGTTTTCCCTTTAGGTCCCTTTTAATATTTTCCCCATTCACCCTAAACCTATGCCCTCTAGTTCTGGACTTCCCAACCCAGGGAATAGACTTTGTCTATTTATCCCATTCATGCTATCATAATTTTTAAAATCTCGACAAGGTCATCGCTCAGCCTCTGATGCTCTAGGGGCAATTGTCCCAACCAATTCAGCCTCTCCCCATAGCTCAAACCTTCCAACCCTGGCAAAATACTTGTTAGTTTTTCTGAACCCTTTCAAGTTTCACAACATCGTTACGATAGAAGGGAGACCAGAATTGAACACAATATTCCAAAAGTGGGAGAAAGTGAGGACTGCAGATACTGGAGATCAGAGCTGAAAAATGTGTTGCTGGAAAAGCGCAGCAGGTCAGGCAGCACCCAAGGAGCAGGAGAATCGATGTTTCAGGCTTATGCCCGAAATGTCGATTCTCCTGCTCCTTGGATGCTGCCTGACCTGCTGCACTTTTCCAGCAACACATTATTCCAAAAGTGCCCTAATCAATGTCCTGTACAGCCACAACGTGACCTCCCAGTGCCTATGCTCGATGCTGTAACCAATAAAGGAAAGTTTCTTCTTCACTATCCTGCCACTCCACTTTCAGGATCCACTATGAACCTGCACTCCAAGCTCTCTTTGTTCAGCAACACTCCCCAGGACCTTCCCATTAACTGAATTAGTCCTGCCCTGATTTGCCTTTCCAAAATGCAGCACCTCGCATTTATCTAAATTAAACTCCATCTGCCACTCCTCAGCCCAATGGCCAATCTGATAAGATCCCATTGTACTCTGAGGTAACCTTCTTCGCTGTCCACTACACCTCCAATTTTGGTGTCATCTGCAAACTTATTAACTGTACTTCCTATGTTCACATCCAGATCATTTATTTAAATGACAAAAAGTAGTGGATTTATATCTTTTTATAATTTATGTATTTAAAATGGCACAAGATTATGATGACTTCTGTACATTTTACTGTATTTTCATAAATACATGTAACAATAAATTACTATCCAATAAGAATAGGAATCTAAATGGTAAGTATTGCTGCCTCCATCCGAGTGAATTGAAAAGGTGACCTCACTGACATCTTCAAAAAAAAATCAACCAAGAAACCATCATCCAAGCCTATGGAACAATGCATTCTGACAACCACTTAAGTAATCTAGCCAGTTAGTTGTTTACTTTTACTTGGTGAAGTTAGTGTATTGTTAATAAAGGCTGAGTCTTTTGTTTAAGATACAATCCTGTGTCTGGAACTGATTACTCGCAGACGCTGGGATTGGTTATTCAAATTTGTGGTTAGGAACAATTAGGGTCAATTTTGAGAGTCTGTGAAGGTTTTCGTTTGCAAATAAAGAGGGAGAAAGTCTGATTTGGTTTGGCTGTCCAACTCTGTCTCATAGCATTATTTAAGAATAAAAGATAATTTTAGGAATTCTTGTTGCATAATGGTACTGTCCTTTCCACTGAACCAGGAGGCCTGACGTCAAAACCCACTTACTCCAGAGGTGTGTATTAACATCGGAAATACCTAAAAGGGTCATTTTTGGCTTTTGAGATTGAATTGGTGGGGTACTGCAAGGATCAGTGATTGAACCTCAAGTTACAATCAATATTATATAACCTAGACAGTGGGATCAAGCATCTGCACTCCAGTTTGGTGATGATACAAAGGACTGCAGGTTCATAGCTCCTTGAAAGTGGAGTCACAAGTATATAGGATAATGAAGAAGGCGTTTGGTATGCTTTCCTTTATTGGCCAGAGTATTGAGTACAGGAGTTGGGAGGTCATGTTGTGGCTGTACAGGACATTGGTTAGGCCACTTTAGGAACATTGCATGCAGTTCTGGTCTCCTTCCTATCGGAAAGATGTTGTGAAACTTGAAAGGGTTCAGAAAAGATTTTCAAGGATGTTGCCAGGGTTGGAGGATCTGAGATACAGGGAGAAGCTGAACAGGCTGGGGCTGTTTTCCCTGGAGTGTCGGAGACTAAGGGGTGACTTTTTGGAGGTTTACAAAATTATGAAGGGTATGAATAGGATAAATAGATAAAGTCTTTTCCCTGGGGTCGGGGAGTCCAGAACTAGAGGGCATAAGTTTAGGGTGAGAGGGGAAAGATATAAAAGAGACCGAAGGGGCAATGTTTTCACGCAGAGGGTGGTACGTATATGGAATGAGCTGCCAGAGGAAGTGGTGGAGGCTGGTACAATTGCAACATTTAAGAGGCATTTGGATGGATATATGAATAGGAAGGGTTTGGAGGGATATGGGCCAGGTGCTGGCAGGTGGGACTAGATTGGGTTGGGATATCTGGTCAGCATGGACAGGTTGGACTGAAGGGTCTGTTTCCATACTTTACATCTCTATAACTCTATGTACAAAACTAAGTTGATGCAAAGAAACTACAAAATGATTTAGATCCGAGTGAATGTAATAATACACATTATGCCTGAAGAGATAGGTATATAAGAATAAACTAGTCTTTCCACAACCTTGGTGAGACCACCAAGAGTATTGCAACTAATTTGGTTGGCCTGTTTACCCAGGGAAAATTATACTGAGAGGTTCCTGGATTGGGATTGATGAGGATGGAGGAATTGTGTTAAAGGAGAAGCAGACTAGACTGCTTACACTTTGCAGTCTTTAAATGAGGCGATCTCTTTAATACATGCTGCCTTAAAAACATTGACAGGGTAGATGGTGGCCCAGAACTAGAGGCCAGTTTCAGAACAAGGAATTAAGCAGAAATGGTCTTCACTAAAAATGTGTTAGGAATCTTTGGGATTCTCTTTTCCAGAATCAACAGGTAGGATGTTTCCCTGGCAGAAGACTCTAGAACAGGGGACATAGTCTCACAGGAGAAAGTGAGGACTGCAGATGCTGGAGATCAGAGCTGAAGAAGGGCTCATGCCCGAAACGTCAACTCTCCTGCTCCTTGGATGCTGCCTGACCTGCTGCGCTTTTCCAGCAACACATTTTCAGCACATAGTCTCACATTAAGGAATGGGCCATTTAAAGCTGAGATTTGGAGGAATCTCTTCACTCTGAAGGTGGTGAATGTTCAAGCTTCTCTATCCCAAAGACCCATCATTGACCAGGTTCAAGACAGAAAGTAATACATTTCTGGAAATTAATGACACTGAGGGCTATAGAGATAGTGTGGGAAAGTGGAATTGGAGTCAGTGATCAACTATGTATGGAATGGAAAGGCAGGCTCAATGTGCTGAATGGCCTACTCTTGTTCCTACATTCCATTCCATTGAAGGTAGAGATCAATAGATTTTTGGATACTCAGAAGAAATGGGGACAGTACAAGAATATGTGGTTAAGGATATTGAATGGTTTAGTTATGTTCTTACAACATTCATGAATAATTTTACCTCCCAAACTAATTAGGAACTAATTAAGATTACAAAACAAGGATCCAAAAGTGTTCCACAGAAGCCAACAAATTTAAATAACAAATTCATACTAGACAATCACAATCAGTGCTAATTGACAATAATAATAGTCCTCCCCTCTTTACTAATCAAGTCAAACCCATCTCAAATTCATGAATTTAAACATGCACATTGCTATCTACAGTTGTATGGGTCTAGCACTCTGGCAGGAGTATTATTAATCTAAACTGACAATTACCACACCACCTTCCAAAATTTTTAGATGCTAACAAAGCAAGTTTGAGAGTTACATAGGAACAAGAGTAAGCCATTCAGTTCCTCAGGCCTGTCCTGCCATTCAACAGTTCGTCCATGTCTTAACTCACCTCCCCTTGACCTTGCAGCTGGCAGAAAAAAACACCTTCCTCTGATCTACTCTGTTAATTACTTCCAAAATACTAAAACATCCAATAAAATAACTTCAACCTTTTATAATTGCAATACTCTCATCAATCCAAACCTTGAAGCTCAGATAATATTTGAGAGTTTAGAAGGCTGAGAGGGGATTTGATTGAGATGTATAAGATTATTAGGATTATTAAAGGATTGGACATTCTGGAGGCAGGAAGCATGTTTCCGCTGATGGGTAAGTCCCGAACCAGTTTAAAAATAAGAAGTGGGCCACTTAGAACAAAGTTGAGGAGAAACGTCTTCACCCAGAGAGTGGTGGGTGTATGGAATGCTCTGCCCCAGAAGGCTGGGGAGGCCAAGTCTCTGGATACTTTCAAGAAAGAGTTGGATAGAGCTCTTCAGGATAGTGGGTTCAAGGGTTATGGGGATAAGGCAGGAACAGGATACTGATTAAGGATGATCAGCCATGATCATAATGAATGGTGGTGCTGGCTTGAAGGGCAGAATGGCCTACTCCTGCATCTATTGTCTATTGTATTCTGGTGAACCTGCACCTCCTTCCAAGGCAATAATATGCTTGCTAAGGTGGGAATGGATCTAACCTGGGCTTTGTATCAGTGCAGCACAACTTCCTCCTCCTCACTAAATTCTATTCTTCCATTATAAAAAAATAACATTCTATTGGCCTTTTTGGATTTTTTAATCTGATAGCTATATTTTAGTGATGCATACACAGATTTCAATTTTCTTTGGTCATCACCGATCCCAGCTTTTCAGATGTGGGGGAGACTACAAGCCACCTAATTTACTGGAATTTAATCTGGCACACTTGTTGACCAATGGCTTCCTAGCACAACACTCAATCCCATCAGAACTGACAGAAGGAGAATACTAAGATGTTGTCCTTAATTTCAGCAACCTGAGATTCAGTCATCACAAAGCTACAGGGGCACTTCAAGCACCAGTTGAAGGCACACATTATTGATACAAAGGGTGCATCACAGTGGTAAAAACAATGACTGCAGATGCTGGAAACCAGATTCTGGATTAATGGTGCTGGAAAAGCACAGCAGTTCAGGCAGCATCCGAGGAACAATAAAATCGACGTTTCGGGCAAAAGCCCCTCATCAGGAAACAGTTGTCGGATGCTGCCTGAACTGCTGTGCTTTTCCAGCACCACCAATCCAGAAAAAGGGTGCATCATGTCCCAGCAAAATATCAATATGAATAACTGATTTGCAAGTTGTTGTAGTAAGAACAGGTCTCAGGCTTTACTACAAGAAGATGCTAGTGAAGTTAGACAAAGGGAAAATATCTCTCAAATAACAAAGCAAGTGAGTGTCACTTGGACAATGCCACAGTCTTCTTATGCCATGGGGATATTTATATTAAAAAAAGACTTATTATTTGCACTTCAACCAATCACTGCATGATTCAACATGTTTTACGGACAATCATATATCGCCTTTACTGTCATGTAGGAAAAGCGTCAACTACATTGCACTCAGTAAACTGCCATAAACAATGTGATAATTATTAGATAATCTATTTTTATGGTGTTGAGATAAATATTGGTCAGCACACTAGAAATTATTCCCTTTCCCTTCTTCTAAATGGTACCAAAGGATATTTTATATCCATCAGAACATCCCATTTGAAAAGACTGCATCTCCAATGCTGCAGTACTGCAATGGAGTATTCGTATACATTTGTGGATCCAATCCATGGAATGCACCCATTTTAGAGTTGAAAATGCTATCAAATGAGTTACAGCTGATAATGATATGCATCAGCAGTCTAGACTATCATGGGCCATAGGGAGGATGGTGAATGAGAGGTGATAATGCTGAATTCAAGTAACGCAATGGCCCACTGTTGGCCACCCAAATCAATACCAGTTCAAGCCAGAGGCTGCCCACAATCGGTTCTCCTAATGCGACTCAAAACATGATGGACAGCACTAAGCCGAGGCCGGAGGAGGATTTACATGGTTGGCATCTATTACAGAACAGGTGACATGGCAATCAGCCATCCATAAGCAATGAGAAGCATTGTGCAGTCCCACTAAGGAGTGGTGCCAAATAATATGAGTTTCACCCCTTTCTCTGGACAATACTAGCAATGTCAAAAGAGGTGGGGGGGGGGGGGAAGAGAAGAGGAAGGGGGTGTTGTTCTGAAGCATGAGCAACTGAGGAATCAATACTATTTAACCAGAAATGCAGACGATATAGAGGACGAAACTGTTGCCATTAAAACCTCTGGCTCTGGCTAGAGGAGATAGGGAGAAATAGTCCCTGCTTATCCAGATCAAAAACCAGAATGCACAGGCCAAAGTGTTTTGCATGTAGCCAGTAGTTACAGTCTAGAATGAACAACTTTGGAATATAGTGGAAACAAAAAACCTGCAGATGCTGGAATCTAAGGTAGACCAGCAGGAGGCTGGAAGAACGCAGCAAGCCGGGCAGCATCAGGAGGTGGAGAAGTCAATGTTTCAGTCCTGAAGAAGGTTTACACCCAAAATGTTGACTTCTCCACCTCCTGATGCAACCTGGCTTGCTGTGTTCTTCCGTTTGACAATTTTGAGGGATCTATGGACATGGACCCCAATATCCCTCTATTCCTCCACTGTCAAGAATCCTGCCCTTAACTCTGTATTCTGCATTTTAACTTGACCTTCTAAAATGAACCATTTCACACTTTTCCAGATTGAACTCCATCTGCCACTTATCAGTTCAGTTTTGCATCCTGTCACTGTCTCAGTGCAACCTACAACAGCTCTCCACAACTCCACCAAACTTCTTGTCACCTGCAAATTTACTAACCCTCCCTTCAGCTTCCTTATCCAAGTCATTTATAAAAGTCAAAGAGCAGAGGTTCCAGAACTGATTCCTGCGGAACACCACTGGTCACTGAGCTCCAGGCTGAATACTATCCATTTACCATCACCCTCTGTCTTCTATGAGCCAGCCAATTCTGTATCCAGACAGCCAGATTTCCCTGTCTACCATACCTCCTTACTTTCTGAATTAACGTACCATAGCGAACCTCATCAAATGCATTGCTAAAATCCATGTACACCACATCCACTGCTCTCTCTTTGTCAATGTGTTTGGTTACATACTCAAAGAATTTAATAAGGTTTGTGAGGCATGACCTGCCCCTTGCAAAGCCATGCTGATTATCTCTAATCAAACTATGGTTTTCCAAGTAATCATAAATCCTGTATCTGAATCCTTTCCAATACTTTGCCCATCACTGACATAAGACTGACTGGTCTGTAATTTCCAGGATTATCCCTATTCCCTTTCTTGTACAACAGAATAACATTTGCCACCCTCCAATCATCTGATACTAATCCAGTGGACATGAGGATGCAAAGGTCATCGCTAAAGGTGCAGTAATCTCTTCTCGCTTCTTGTAGTAACCTAGGATATATCTTGTCTGGCCAGGGGATTTATCTTACCTTACATTTTTCAAACTTTTCAGCACATCCTCTTTTCTAACATCAACATGTTCTCGCGTAGCTGTCCACAGAAACGTCCAGGACTCTCTCAGCAGTGAATACTGAAGCAAGATATTAATTAAGGACCTCCCCTACATCCTCCAACTCCAGGCATAAGTTCCCTCCACTATCCCTGATCGACCCTACCCTCACTCTGGCCTTCATCTTGTTCCTCATGTAAGTGTAGAATATCTTCAGGGTTTTCCTTAATCCTATCGGCTAAAGCTTTCTCATACCCGCTTTTAACTCTCCTAAGTCCATTCTTCAGTTCTTTCCTGGCTATCTTATAATTCTGTAAAGCCATGTCTGATCCTTGCCTCCTCAATCTTAAGGAGGCTTCCTTCATTCTCTTGACTAGATGTTCCACATCCCTTGTCACCCAAGGTTCTTTCAAACTACCATCCCTTCCTTGCCTCAATGGGACAAACCTGTCCAGCACTTGCAGCAGGTGCTTCTTGAACAACCTCCACATTTCTCTTGTGCATTTCCCTGAGGACATCTGTTCCCAATTTAGGCACCCCAGTTCCTTCCTAAAAGTGTTGTAAATCCCCCTTCCCCAATTAAATACTTTCCTACACCATCTGCTTCTATCCCTCTCCATGAGTATAGTAAAGGTCAGGAAGTTGAGATCACTCTCACTGAAATATGTTCCTGAGAGATCTGACATCTGGCATGGCTCATTACCTAGCACCAAATCCAATGTGACCTCTCCTCTAGTTGGCCTATCTACATATTGCATCAGAAACCCTTCCTGGACACACCTGACAAAAACTGCTCCATCCAAACTACTTGAATCAAGATGAGGGACGTTATTAAGGTCACTCATGATAACCCTATTATTTTTGCACATTTCCAAAATCTGCATCCCAATCTGCTCCTCTGTGTCTCTTTGCTACTGGGGAGGCCCGTAGAAAACTCCCATTAAAGTGACTGCTCCTTTCTGGTTTCTGACTTCCACCTATATTGACTCTGTAGACAAACCCTCCTCAATGATCTCCCTTTCTGCAGCTGTGATACTATCCCCAATTAGCAATGCCACTCCCCCACCTCTTTTACCTTCCCTCACCCCCCCCCCCCCCCCCCTCCCCCCCCCTCCCCATTCCTTTTGAACATCCAATAGCCATTCCTGCCCCTGTGACATCCAAGTCTCTGTAATGGCCACAACATCATAGTTCCAAGTATTTACTCCATGCTCTGCATTTGTCACTCTCATTCCTGATACTTCTTGCGTTATCCCTTATACTTCACCTTCTGTCACAAAACTACAGATTTCTTACAGAAACTCAGTACCCACAGACCAGTCAAACCGGGAACATTCCTTGTCACAATGGATGTGTCAGCACTCTACACTAGCATCCCCCATGATGACAGCATCAGGGCAACATCCTCAGCACTTAATACCAACAACTGCCAATCTCCGAGCACTGTCCTACAACTCATCCGCTTCGTCCTCGACCACAACATTTTCACCTTTGACAACCAGTTCTTTATCCTGACACATGGAACAGCCACGGGGACCAATTTGCACCCCAATATGCCAACATTTCATGCACAGGTTTGAACGAGACTTCGTTTCCACACAGGCCCTCCAACTAACACTATACACCAGATATACTGATGACATTTTCTTCCTCTGGACCCATAGCGAGGACTCACTGAAACAACTACAATTTTTATCCCACCATCAAACTTACCATGGACTACTCTTTAGTATCTGTTTCATTCTTGGATACATGCATCTCCATCAAGGATAAACACCTCAGCACCTCACCTCTACCGCAAACCCTTGGATAACCTCACAATGCTACACTTCTCTAGCTTCCACCCAAACTATATTAAAACAGCCATCCCTAACGGACAAGCCCTACGCATACACAGAATCTGTTCAGATGAGGGGGGAACGTGACAGACACCTGAAAGTGCTCAAGGATACCCTCATAAGAACAGGGTACAATGCTCAACTCATTGCCTGCCAGTTCCAACATGCCACAGCAAGAAACTGTAATGACCTCCTCAGGATACAGACATGGGCTGCAACCAATAGGGTAACCTTCATTATCCAGTACTTCCCGGAAGCCAAAAAACTAGGTCATGTTCTTCACGGCCTGCAACACATTATCAATGAGGATGCACACCTTGCCAAGACCTTCCTCACACCTTCACTTCTCACCTTTAAACAACCACCAAACCACAAACAGATCATTGGTCGCAGCAAACTGCACAGCCTTCAGGACAACATCAACCACGATACCATACAACACTGTCACAGCAGCTGCTGCAAGACCTGTCAGAGTATTAACATGGATACCACCATTACACATGGGGACACATGTACACAGCAGGTACTCATGCGACTTGGCCAACGTTGTCTATCACATACGCTGCAGGCAACGATGCCCTGAGGCATGGTACATTGGTGAGACAGAGCAGATGCCATGACAACAGATGAATGGACACTGCACAACAATCACTAGGCAGGAGTGTTCCCTCCCAATCGGGAAACACTTCAGCAGTATGGGACATTCGGGTGACCATCCTCTAGGGCGAACTTCAATACAAAATAGCCATGGAGAGGCTGATAGTCAAGGTCGGTACCCATGGGGATGACCTCAACTGGAACCTTGGGTTCATGTCACACTACAGGTGACCCCACTGTACCATACACTCTCATACACACACATACTCCTGCATACTCACACACTCACGCAGACCCTCTCTCATACAAACACACATGTAACCCCCTCACTCACACCCATGCACACACCCTCTCACAGGCTTATACCCCATCAAATTCACATACATACTTGACCAACCTTAACACACACACTCTTTCACACGCATTCACACTCATACGCACACACTCAAATGCACACATTCACTCTGTCTCTCCTGCACGCATGCACATATAAGTTTATGGGTGAATTTGTATTTGCAGAATTACATTTTATTTTGCTCAAAAACTGCATAAGTCCATGTAAGATTCTGTGAGACCAGCTTTAGAAATAGAACCAGTCTACTGGGACACAGACAGACTTTAATCTCCCACCTTTAATGCATTGTCTAAACTGAGATGGCACCTATTGTTAGAAAAACTGAAGCTATCTTGAGAATGTAATGTAAAAGGAGTTCTGGGATTTACATATTAAAGAACTGAAACTAGCATATCCCATTTTCAAAGAGAAAACTTCATCTAAATGTATTTAATATATCATTATAGCTCTGTGACACTGTGATCCTTTTGCTATAAATTCTGTGGCTTATGGTCCTGCTCCACAACCATCTGATAAAGAGTCAGCACCTTGAAAGCTAGTGCTTCCAAATAAACCTGTTGGACTATAACCTGGTGTTGTGTGATTTTTAACTCTGCATTAAAATAGTCACACTTCAACCCATCATACTGACTGCACCTTTGCCCTATCAAATGCCTATCCTTTCTCACAGACTCTCTGCATGTTGTATTTGGCTATTTATTGCACTCATCATACATGATGGAGTGTCCATTCCGAGTTTTAACGTCGCTCGTCGACGTATGACAAACCCCTATCTAGCGAACCACAGCTAGAGATCTAAAAAAAAGGGGACGGTAAAATCAATATAAAAATTAAAATGACATTGTCAAGCAGAATTCCAGCAAGGCAAGGACGAGCTAAGGTTCTCAACCATTCAACAGGACAACCCCTCATCCTTTATTGTGTGAAGCGTGTAAATTTATTAATTAACCCCCAAGCTACCCACCACCTTTAAACTACGTGATCTAAAATCAAACAACTTTATTAATAAAACCTAAAAAGAAATTAACTCTAGTTAAAATCTGCCTATTGAAACCAATTAAAACATATCTAAAACTCTATTCTAACTCTACTTAAAAAACTATCAATAAAAACTGTTTAAAATATTACTAAAATACTAAAATCTTACAATTACACATAAGAATAAAACCTATTACATTGCACGGAGCTCCTACGAGTCCATAAAAATTCTTAGAAGCTCGAGAGTCAAAGATAAAGTTAGGTTTGAAACGTTCTGGGCAAACGGTTTAAATCGCGTAATCCCGAGGGTCTTCATCAAGTCTGCGTTCTTTTCGAACCACTTTCCCCGGGCACCCATAACAAACCCGTAAAAAGATATGGTTCCACCTCCAGTGAGGACCCCTATCTCTTTATCTAGATGGTTATACTTTTTAATCTTCTCCTCCCAGGCATCCTCGAGAGAGTTAATCTGGAAGTCCGACCTTATTGTAACATCCACCACCACTGTTTGCAATTCCTTTTTCAAAATAAGATCTGGAATCCAAAGCTTCCCAGACTTATCCTTGATCCGCGGCTCGACGAAAATTGTCCATCCAAATTTCTTCACATAACCAACGAACGCATCTATAATTTTATTGTGCCTCTTAATCCGCATTCCTTTCACATAAGGGCACCATCCCGAAATATGCGCTACTGTCTCTGAGGCTTCATTACACCTTCTACAGTTTTTGATATTAAATGGCCTGCCATAAGCCAATGACACCCTTGTTGGATACAAGTTGGTTCGTATCAACAGCGAATTAATCACTTTGGACGATTTCATAAATTGTAATCTCTGTAGCCAACTGTTGGATATACTATCGTTTTTAAAGTAGTGAATTCCTGCTCCTTGGCAGGAAAGGGCCATCCATAGTTCAAGTTCCCACACCCCTGCCAATTTAGTTTAAACCCTCCCGAAGAGCACTAGGAAACCTCCCACCCAGAATATTGGTGCTTACCAATGTTTTGGGCAAGGTCTTTGCTCATATTGTTCAGATCAGACTGTACACTCTGGCATCTTACATTTATCCAGAATCTCAGCACACTTTCAGATCAGGCACATCGACCACTGACATGACTTTCTCACCAATTACAGGAAAACTGCTATGAATACTGCTCTAGATTATCTTCATGGACCTGACTAAGGCGTTTATGCTCATCAGCAAAGGCACGTTATCTTAAATGGGACGCCTGAGTATCATTTCTTCTTTCTTGAGAATACTCAGTTTCAGCAGTTACAGTGGAGCAACAGCAGACATTTTCAAGGTCAGCAGTGGAGTAAAGCCAACACTCTTTGGAATGTTTTTCTATGCTGGTAACGTAAACTACTGGAAACTCAAATATGGCATTTACCTGCATGCCACAGCTAACAGCAAGCTTTTCATTTTGCAAAACTGCACTCTGTGTTCTTGGTATGCTATGTCGTGACCTTTTGAGTTGCTTTTTATTGATGACAGAGCATTGGGATCCCATTACCAATGTTCACCTGCAGCAGCTCATAAATAATTCTCCTGCACCTGTAAGGTGTTTAGACTGGCAATCATTATCAAGAAGGTCAAAGTAATGGTCCTGGACGTAGAGACTCCATCTTCATTAACACAGACAAGCCTCAGTCTAGAGGTTACTGTAGCATCATGTCTCTTGCACCTATAATCTGTTCCTTGAAACCGAAATCAGCACAATGATTTCCAAAACTGAAGCAGTCGTGACAAAATCAAAATACTAACTGTGAGCAACAGCAAACTAACCAAAAATACAAAGTTTGTGTGCAGCAGACTTGTGTGTTCAACACCTTCCTCTACAGTAGTGATTTATGGACAACTTTTCCATGCCAAAGTACGTGATTGAAAACATTCACTTCAGACAAATATTGTGCATCTCCTGCCAGGATAGAGTGCCAAATATGAAAGTACAAAAGTGCGCCAGGATTCCCACCTTATCTGTTCTTGAGGCAGTGAGGACTCCATTAACTGGGTCACAGTAACCATATGGATAATGGCCGTACCTTCAAAGATCTGCTCTATGATGTGCTTGCCATCAGTTCAAGACAATTTGTGATGTAAGGATGTCTACTAGTTGGACCTCAAGTTGACTGGGACCTCAGTAGATGTGTTGGAAGTCCTTGTTGCTGACTGAGGTGTTTGAGGTGAGCAGTCAGACAGAGCATGGAGGAAGCAAAAGACAAAAGAAATAACCAAATGGTGAAAATGAGGGCCCACCAAACGGTGAAAACATCAGTTAACCTTGGCAACGCTTCTTAATGCTGCTGGAAGTACTGCCACTCACATATTGGCCAGAACATCCAGCACAGACAATATTCAATCCAGAAATGATGTACACCCTGCAGCAGTCCATCGTCCACCCCCAGAAGGATGGATGCTATTATTAGGATAGTATATTTTCCACTTACAGCTTTCAGCCATCTTGATGTGCTTCACAGTCAAGAAGAAATTTGTTTGAAGTGGAACCTCAGTCTTCCAGTATATTCGTGAGAGAGAAGATTGTTTTCAAAATAGGACTGACATTAATGGATGGGGCACAATGCAGGAAGATGGTGTTCAAGTAGATAATTAGTCATGACCTAGAATGGCAGAGCAGGTCTGATGGACTGAATTATCTACTTCTGCTCCTGTGTTCTTAAGAGTAGCGCTGAAAATGTGTTGCTGGAAAAGCGCAGGAGGTCAGGCAGCATCCAGGGAACAGGAGAATCGACGTTTCGGGCATAAGCCCTTCTTCAGGAATATTTCTTAAGAGTAGTCACTTGTTGGTCAACAAACATTGCAGCCATTTTTCTCACAGCAAAAAGCCATAATGAAATGGCAGTTACCAGAATAAGGGATAAATATATACTAGGCCCTCAAGGTAAGCTCCATTGTTTCCTCAAAATTGTACCAAAGAATCTTCTACCTGCACCTGAAAGGAGAAATAGCACTTTCAACATTACAACAATCTGTCAGAACTGCACTGGAATGAGACCTAGATTTTGAAACCATAACTTTGTGAATCAGAAATGCAAGTGGTATTTTGTTTTATTGAAACTGCAAACATGTAACATATTCAGCGTGCTACTCCAGAGGGTCAGCTAAATTATACCATTATTACAGAACGTGTTTAAACTCGAGGATGATCCCAGATTAGATTTCCTTTGAAAACAATGTCAATGAATGTCTTATCACAATGTGCATGAGTTTTCAGATCAGAGAACGTTGTTTCTACTGTGTCACAAAGATTAGTACTGAGGAGTTCTATAAAACTGCACTGCGTGTGCCTGAGGCTGTGTCACAGTAAAAAAGGTGCCCTTTCAAATGTAAGGATGGGCATAATGTTGAGAGAGAAAAAGAGACAGATAGTGGGTAGGCTGAAATCTGCCTTCATCCTGGATTAGAAGATATTTCCATTGTGACCTAATTCAGAATGGCACTGCCCTTTTCTGAGCTGCTGCAACAAACAATAAAGGCAATTAGGAAGCGACTGACTGTGCCAGTAATGCCAACATCCAGTGAAAGAATTGAAAAGAAAAGGTAAATCAGAATGCAAAGCCTAGAAAGGAAAGTAGGAGTTGAGATGCCTCTTTGGAGGAATTAGGCCCTTATGAGTTGCCAGAGGATGGCATCAGTTTAGGATCAGAGAAGGAGTGAGGAGGTTCAGGTTGGGATGCATGAGACTGTATGAAGTACAGTGCAAGTGTTGTTAAACTGAATTAAGTTGTAATTTTATACATAATGCAGCTGAAAGATATATTTAATTAGCCTGGCCAGACATATTATGGCACACCTCCACTTGAACTTGGATCCAGAAGTGGGAACACGACCAATTCCATCACTCGAGCTCTGTAGCACGAGAAGACATCGCTCCGATTACACTGAATAATGAAAATTGTCTGCCATCTGAATGATGGTGTTTTTCTAAAATTTGCTCATGCAAATTATAAGTATTTAAAATTCATGTTAAGGAAATCCTACAAAAGTACTAATCTAAAAGAATGGAGCAGTGGGTGGAGCCATGTTCCAGGGTTGAAGCAGATCCAGCATCCAATGCTTCTCCCAGAACGGAAGTGTACAAAGACTGGCAAGTTGCTGTGGGGGCAACCGGTCTCAAAGTAGTGAGTTAAGCGGTGTAAGAACAGACAAAAAAAACCTTCTCATTGAAATATACAGATTATATGGAAAAATCTCAGAAGGGGTGAAGAATAATAAAATGAAGACTAGATTCAAAGTCAGCCTGCTTTGTGACTGTTATGAAATTGATCCTGTTCTATCTGATGGTCAGTGTTACCTGAAGAGTAATAATATCACAACAGAATCATCCCTGTGTTTTTGTAATTTTTTAAAGGCAATATTCACTCAACACAATGATCATCATCCCCTTTACATTCAACAGTGTTACCATCACTGAATTCCCCCACCATCAACATCCTGGGGGTTATCAATTATCAGAAGCTGAACTGGACAAACCATATAAATACCATGTCTATAAGAGCAGGAGAGAGGCTAGGAATCCTGCAGTGTGTAACTCACCTCCTGACTCCCCAAAGAATGCAATGGAATACTCCCTACTTGCTTGGATAAGTGTAGCTCCAACAACATTCAAGAAGCTGGATAGCATTCAGGACAAAGCAGCTCATTTGATGGTAGATGAGGTACCATTCAGTTCCTCCAACATCGACACTCAGAAGCAGCAGTGTGTACTGCCTGCAGGATGCACTGCAGATATTCACCAAGGCTTCTTAGCCAGCACCTTCCAGCCTCAACTATCAGCTAGAAGGACAAGGGCAAGAGATACATGGGAACACCACCACCTGTAAGTTCCCCTCCAAGCCACTCATCACTCACCATCCTGACTTGCAAATGTATCACTGTTCAGTCAGTGTTGGTCAAAATCCTGTAACAACCTCACTAACATTGGTGAAGGTAGATGCACAAATGGACTTTAGCAGTTCAAGAAGACAGCTCACCCCCACCACCTCAAAAACAAGTGGGGATGGGAAATAAATGCTGGCTTAGCCAGAATACCTACATTCCATGAATGAACTTAAAAAAAAAGCAAATGGTTAGTTTCATCCAGTGTCATCAACCAGAAATCATATTTAAACTGTAATAAAGTGCTTCCTCATTAGCTGTACAAATTTAAACCCAGTGCTCATATTCTCCTTCCTTGATTTTTCCATGTAATTTATATCATTCAAACAAACAGCTTTTGCTGTCTGTTCCAGCTTCAATTACAACTAAAAACAAGTGGCCAGACTACACGCACACGATTTTCAGCAAAACGCATTGGATCAACTTGGGTGGTAGGACACTTGTTGAAGCTTTAAGGCAAATGGTCCAAGAGAGACAAGATATGTCACTCGGAGCTCAGTTGGTGGCATCATTATAGAGACTTGATCACAAAACAAATAATCCAGGTTGACACGAATGTGGTTCTAAGGGACTGCTGCACTGTCTCAGGTGATGTGTTTTGAATGAAATATTAAATCAGGGCCCTCTTGGTGGATACAGAAGTGCTAATGGAGATATTCTGAAAAGGAGCAGGGGATTTATTGTCGAGCCATGATCATATTGTTATTTATGGGAGTTAACTGTGTGGAAATCAGTTTCATGTTCCCTATAATGGACCAGATTTTCTATCAGGTATTTGGGACATTGGGGTCAGGAAATGCAAGACTTTTTCTTTTCAGGCAAATGGTTGTAACTTTCTATAAACAGGTGAGGTCAGACATAATTGTAACCAGATGTGCAGAGCAACAAGAGGCCTTTGAAGAGCTTATGGTAAATTATTCCAATGAGGGGAAAAGGAGGAGAAGCCAAAGCTGGAGGTCAAAAATGAAATAGTAGGCCACAACTATCACAAGATTGGAGAAGCAATAAGTACAGAGGTGATCTAACACAAAAGCATGAAGATTAACAGGAAGATTTGTAGGGTGGTGGTGGTGGAGGAAGGTGTCAGGTGGCCAAATGAAATTTAACCCTAAGTGTGAGGTGATGTTACTTCTTCCAGAGTAAAAGACAAGGGAGTACACAATAAACAACAGGACACTAGAAAGCTCTGAGGAACCTTTGAGAGGAGGCAATGGTCTCCTTATTGCTAGTCTATTAATCCAGAAACTCATCTAATGAGTTGTGAACGGGCAGAAATAGAATGCAGAGAGTCTGTCAGGAAGGATACACTGGTGATCGGCAAAGGGATTGGTTAAAGTGTGTCTGTTTCAATGCAAGGAGTGTCAGGAATAAGAGTGATGAACTTACAGTGTGGATCAGTACTTGGAACTACGACGTTGTGGCCATAATGGAGGTATAGATTTCACAGGGGGAGGAATAGTTGCTGGATTTTCCAGAGTTTAGATCTTTTAAAAAGAACAGGGAGGGGGTAAAAGAGGAGGGGGAGTAGCATTGTTAATTAGATAGTGCTTCATAGCTACAGAAAAGGAGGTGGTTGAGGAGTAAGTTTTCTGTAGACCCCCCAATAGCAGCAGAGAGATGGAAGGACAGATTGGACAGTGGATCTTGGAATGGTGCAGATGTAACAGAGTTTTCGTTAAAGGTGCCTTCAACTTCCCCAATACTGATTGGAACCTCCTTAGTGCAGTTGGTCTGGATGGAGCCGATTTTGTCAGGTGTGTCCAGGAAGGGTTCCTGACTTAATATGTAGATAGACCAACTGGGGTGAGGCCATATTGAATTTGGTGCTAGTCAACGAACCAGGCCAAGTGTTAGATCTCTTGGTGGGAGAGCATTTCAGTGACAGTGACTACAACCACTTCACCTTCATCATAGCCATGGAGAGGGATCAGAACAGACAGTATGGGAAGGTATTTAATTGGGGGAGGGGAAATGGTGCATTTCCCGTAGAACAATTGTTCCCAATTTATACTCCACAGCTCATGTCTAATAGCAGTATAATTTCTGTGGAGTATAAATTGGGAAAAATTGTTCCACAGGAAATGCACAACAGAAACATGGAGGCTGTTTAAAACCACTTGTTGCAAGTGTTGGATAACTTTGTCCCACTGAGGCAGGCAAGGAAGGGTGAGGTGAAGGAGTCTTGGTTGACTAGAGAAGAGGAGCTTCTCGTCAGGTAGAAGACAGAGGGCGGTGGTGGAAGACTGCTTCTCAGACTGGAGGCCTGTGACCAGAGGAGTGCCACAAGGATCAGTGCTGGATCCACTATTTTTCTTCAAATGATCTGGATGTAAACATAGGAGGTATAGTTAGCAAGTGTGCAGGTGACACCTAACTCGGAGGTGTAGTGGTTACAACAGGATTACAACAGGATCTTGATCAGATGGGTCAATGGGATGAGAAGTGGCAGATGGAGTTTAATTTAGATGAATGTGAGGTGCTGCATTTTGGAAAAGCAATTCAGACCAGGACTTATACACTTAATGGTAAGGCCCTAGGGAGTGTTGCTAAACAAAGAGACCTTGAAGTGCAGGTTCATAGCTCCTTGAAAGTGGAGTCGCAGGTAGATAGGATAGTGAAGAAGGCGTTTGGTATGCTTTCCTTTATTAGTCAGAGTATTGAGTACAGGAGTTGGGAGGTCATGTTGCAGCTGTACAGGACATTGGTTAGGCCACTTTTGGAATATTGCATGCAATTCTGGTCTCCTTCCTATCGGAAAGATGTTGTGAAACCCGAAAGAGTTCAGAAAAGATTTATAACAATGTTGCCAGGGTTGGAGGATTTGAACGATAGGGAGAGGATGAATAGACTGGGGATGTTTTCCCTGGAGCATCGGAGGCTGAGGGGTGACCTCATAGAGGTTTATAAAACATACTAGACAAAGTCTTTTCCCTGGGATGGGAGAGTCCAGAACTAGAGGGCATAGATTTAGGATGAGAGGGGAAAGATATAAATGGGACGTATGAGGCAACTTTTTCACACGGGTGGTGCATGTATGGAATTAGCTGCCAAAGGATGTGGTGAAGGCTAGTAAAATAGCAACATTTAAAAGGCATCTGGATGGGTATATGAATAGGGAGGGTTTAGAGAGATATGGGCCAAGTGCTGGCAAATGGGACTAGATGAGGTTGGGATATCTGGTCGGCATGAACGAGTTGGACCAAAGGATCTACTTCCATGCTGTACATCTTAAGGTTGAGGAAAAAAGGATCTGGCACAGCATGAGAGGATTGCACGGTTTTTTTGAAAAGAACTCAAAAATAGACTGAGGAGAGCGAGGAGGGGGCACGAAAAAGCCTTGGTGGGAAGGATCCTCACTCTCCACGGGAGTAGAATTGGATGATTGGAGAGAGGCGAATGTTGTTCCACTGTTCAAGAAAGGGAATAGGGAAATCCCTGGGAATTACAGACCAGTCAGTCTTACATCTGTGGTAAGCAAGGTACTGGAAAGGATTCTGAGAGATAGGATTAATGATGATTTGAAAAAACATAGTTTGATTAAAGATAGTCAGCATGGCTTTGTGAGGGGCAGGTCATGCCTCACAAGCCTTATAGAGTTCTTTGAGGATGTGACGAGACACATTGATGAAGGCTGAGCAGTGGATGTGGTGTATATGGATTTCAGTAAGGCATTTGATAAGGTTCCCCACGGTAGGCTCATTCAGAAAGTTAGGAGGTATGGGATACAGGGAAATGTGGCTGTCTGGATACAGAATTGGCTGGCTGAAAGAAGACAGCAAGGTTAAAAGGGTAGTGAAGAAGGCATATAACACACTTACCTTTATCAGTGAAGGCATAGATTATAAAAAGCATCAAGATTATGTTGGAGCTGTACAGAACTGTGGTTAAGCCACAGCTGGAATACTGTGCGCAGTTCTAGTTACTGCACTATAGTAAGGATGTGGCTGCACTGGAGGGGGTGCAATAGAGATTACCAGAATGTTTCTTGGGATGGATTGCTTTAGCTATGAAGAGAGGCAACACAAACTTAGGGTTTTTTTGGAGAAGAGACGTGTAAGTAGTGGAATATCACTTTTAAATAATAACAGCTATTTTGAGACACTGGAAGCAACTGAAGGGTATGCTGGGAAAACTGGCCAACTGAACAGGGATCAGGCCACACTAACGAGTATGCACAGCGGTTACCTTGTTTGCATAGCTGTTAATGAGACAGAAGTAATGAGATATTAAGCCAGGAAGCTTGCAATATTCACTATCAAACTGAATCAAGCCAGACAGATATACAAGCCATTCAACTTGTTTGATTAGTGGATGGATTGTTGATGAGATGCTGCTACAAGGTTTCAGGTGGAACAATACATTTGACTTTCAGGGAACTGTTTTTGAGACAGCTTGGCTCCTGTGATCAGCTCAATCAATAGGGGACATTATAATATCCAGTACTGTCTTTTGCAACACCCTTTCTGAGATAGTAACTCAGTTTAAATTATGTTACTTACTCTGTTACATCAAACTGCTGCTAAGTCACCAAACTTGGAAATGACCCAGATAACGAGTTAAAAGAAGTCACTCAACTCAGAGGTGTCTGATACAATCTCCAGAGAACATCAAGACCAAGAAGCAGGAAGTAGACAAACGGGAGGCTGGAAGAACACAACAAGCCAGGCAGCATCAGGAGGTGGAGAAGTCAAGATTTTGGGTATGACTTTACCACTAGAAGAAGGGTTAAAACTCAAGATGCCAGATTCCAGCATCTGCAACTTTTTTGTCTTTAACCAAAAGCAGGAACTTTGACAGCAGGAACTACAGCCTCAACTCCAGTTTGACCAGCTGTAATCAGGTCAGTATACACTTTCTAACATCTTGTGCTCCCAAAGCAGATTTAAAACTAGTGTGTGAGCATAGACATTTAAGAACAGTAAGGTTACTTGGAATATTACATATTATTGTAACATTGTACATATACCTATTTTGTGTTTCAACAATAATAAACCATGACTCATGGTAAAGCACATCTAATTACTAATATAAAAAGAGTCCCACTAAGTAAGCAAATAGATCAGATCATATGAAAATAAAGCTTACAAAGATTGAGGTGGGATCTGATAGAGGTGTATAAGATTATGAGGGGCATGGGCAGGGTGGATAGAAAACAGCTGTTCCCCTTTGTTGAAGGATCAATAACAAGGGGGTACACTTTTAAAGTGAAAGGCAGGAAGTTTAGTGGGGAATTAAAGAAAAATGTATCTTCACCCGGAGAGTCGTGGGGATCCAGAATGCACTGCACTGCTTGGGGAGGGTAATGGGATCAGGTTACCTCAGCCTTTAAATAGTACTTGGATGGTCACTTGAAATATCACAACATTTAGGCTATGGGCCAAGTGCTAGTTTAGATTTAGTGTCATTTCAGCAGCACAGACTCGATAGGCCAAAGGCCTGTTCTGTAATGTATGATTCTATGAAAAGCAAAGTAGGCAGATGCTGAAAATCTGAAGTAAAAACAGAAAGTGCTGAAGAAAGTCAGCATCTGTGGGAGACAGAGAGAGAAACAGAGTTAATATTTTGAGACCATAGAGTTGGAGTTCAAACGATGAGTCATATTGGATTTAATGTTAACTCTGTTTTTCTTTCTACTGGCAGAGAACAACAGAAAAGTCTGAATCTTTCACCAAACTGTAAGAAACTAATTATCTTTATTTATTTCATCTTTACTTATGCCTGGCTAAATGTGGTATTTGCCGCAACATCACTGAGGGCAACTTTCAATTCCAGATTGCAATGAATTTATGATCTGTCAGCATCCAAAGTGGGATTTGAACCAATATCTTGAGCCTAGATCATTTGCCAATATCATTAGCACAATGTCACTGTCTCCCCCTAGTGGTTTCCCTGTCTGCTAGTTCCTCAAAAACTTTCCAACTATTGTCACCTAAAAGATGACCAAATGCTGAGGAAGTGGCTTTCAAGTCTAAAAAGCATAACAGAATTGAACATGTCAACCAAAGGGACAGTAGGAATATGGCGACGAAACTAACCAAGAGACAGAAAACAGAGTAACATTGACCATTGTTTTTCAGACTGCAGGGCAGTAATGCACGGCCTATTGCAGGAGTCAGTTTGAGAATTAGCGTTATTTGTCTCATAAATTAATGTTCAGCACTTGGGCCTACTTTCAGCATTTGCACAAAATGCAGACACGAGGTAGATGAAATTTAATGTAGATAAGTATGATGATAGCTAGAAGGGGAGGAATTATGAATGAAATGCCACCAATACAAAGGGGTTGCAAGAACAGAGGCTACACATACACACTTACTCAAAAGGTGGAAGTAGAAGGGTGAAAGACTATTGTAAAACCCTATTATATCAGTTGAGGAAAGGTCACTCAACTGGAAACGTTAATTCAGATTTCTCTCCAATGGTGCTGCCAGACCTGAGCTTCTGCAGCAATTTCGGTTTTTGTTTTATATCGTAATGTGTTTTTTAAAAGTGAAACGTAAATGCAAGAAATTGACATTAACGTGTTGATAAATCACAGGTTGGGCCTCAGCAGGAGGTCTTTAGGAGGACATCTAGGCTTGCAGAGGGTCCAGAAAGGATATTGATTTAGTCCAAGGAGAGACCAGATATCTGGAGGCACTGGGATTGTTCCCTTAAAGCAGAGAAATTTTCGAGGTGTTCAAAATCATGAATGTCTCTCCTGATTTGCTGTATCAAAATCAGTTTCCAATGGCAGAGGGTCAATAAGCGGAGACAATAGGGTTCAAGAACTCCAGTGACTGAATAAAGGAGAAAGGTTTAGGCAGAAACCAAAAGAGAAAATGCTGGAAAATCTCAGCAGGTCTGGCAGCATCTGTAAGGAGAGAAAAGAGCTGACGTTTCGAGTCTGACTGACCCTTTATCAAATCTTTTGGTTTCAGATTCCAGTAATTTGCTTTTATCCAAGGTTTCGGCAGAGATGTGATGATCTAGAATTCACTGTTAAATAGGCTGATGAAAGCACTGTTGGTAGTAATTTTCCAAAGGTAACTCAATTGATACTGAAGCAGCAAATGTGTGCAGGGGAAGGCTAATTGGATAGACCTATTAGAACAACCCATGAGGCACAGTGGCAATGTGAACCAAAGTGTCCCATCCTCCACTGCTGTGTGTCATAACATTTCTGGAAAAGGTGGGTTTTTAAAAGAGGCATCAAAGGGGCAAGGCCTGAGTGTGCTACATCATACATCAAGTCTTTCAGGCCCAGTCACTAAAAGTAGTCTTCTCTATGAATTGCAAAAGATATATACAGCACAGAGTTTCCTGTTATATGATCGATTTATAAAATACTTTTCCCACATATACACCTCCAACATAGTGCACAGCAAACTAAATGATAGCAACCAAAGTGTTATACCCTGTGCACATTTGAAGACTTATCAGGCAGTCATAGGAAAGGAGCCAATTTTTTGTTTTATGCGGGGACGACACCTATTACTCAAACTCTTGGCAAAGAGTGTTTGGACAATTACCGTGGGAAAGGCAACTTGTAAACTCCTGTGTCTAAATCTGCTATGACCCAATTAACTTTTTCAAATCTGAATTAATTCAACTTCGAATGGCAAAACCATGAGTGAGACAGCAGCAACACAACTGAAACTGCCCACACAGGTGCCTGCCTTAAATATATACCAAAGTGGAAAATAAGTGTCAGCACAAAAAAAGGAAAAGGGCAGAACAAGGTCCAGGATCAAAAAGGCCTTCTTGTGGTGCAGTTGTAGTGTCCTTACCCCTAGACCAGGAAGTCTGGGTCAAATTCCATAGATTCCTGAAGAAGGGCCTGTGCCCGAAACGTCGAATCTCCTGTTCCCTGGATGCTGCCTGACCTGCTGTGCTGTTCCAGCAATAAAGTTTCAACTTTGATCTCCAGCATCTGCAAACCTCACTTTCTCCTCAAATTCCATCTGCTCCAGAGACTATAAATTAGGTTAGATTCCCTACAGTATGGAAACTGGCCCTTCGGCCCAACAAGTCCACACCGACCCTCCAAAGAGCAACCCACCCAGACCCATTCCCCTACCCTATATTTACCCCTGACTAACACTACAGGCAAGTGAGCATGGCCAAATCACCCGTGGGAGGAAACCGGAGCACCCAGAGGAAACACACAGACACGGGGAGAACCTGCAAACTCCACACAGTCAGTCGCCCGAGGCGGGAATCGAACCCGGGTCGCTAGCGCTGTGAGGCAGCAGTGCCAATCACTGAGCCATTGCGCTACCCATGTGTAATAACATCTGTGGACAGGTTGATTAGGAAAAAATAGGTCAAACAAATTTGATGAGGCATATCAGGAGCTACAGGCACTCCCTCTGTCATATTCGCTGCTCTTTCAAACTGAAAGTAAAGCTCACATCAACCGAGCTACCAGAACTCTTGAATAATATCTAGCCCAAATTCTGGATTCACGCCGGAGTTTATTTAAACCCGCTAGGTCACTACTCAAGGAACAACTAACCACGACTGCGTTCTCCAGCTTGGCGGTATCTCCTGGCAATCCCGAATCTGATTCAGCCCATGGTTTGGAATTCAGCCAGAAAACTCGTTGCAGTTATCAGCAAGACAGCTCGCCATGAAACGGGAAGTTATGGCAGGTCCGGTGGGCACTGAAGGAACTGTCAACATATGGCTCTTCCCAACACCTCAATCCAGATACTGGGAATTCGCAGCATCGACCACCCCAAAATCTCTAATAAAATTGAACGGAGCCAATCAGCACATTGTATTAATATTAAAAAAAGTCCGTTTTGAATCTATGAAATCCGAGATGGATCCTTTGATCCTCTGGGATTGAGGAGCAAAAAGGGGGGTGGTGGAAGGAAGAGGAAAGATCAGGCACTGGATCCGGAACTTCCGCCTCCATCCGGGGCAAGTCTTGGACAAGGAGGGCTGCATTCCCTTCACACGTTCTAACGTTACATCTGCACTTTACCGGTGAGATTATAAACGAATCGACAGCTCTAAAAGTTCATCAATTCGCCTCGGTTTTTAATAAGTGTTGCTTTTTTTTTACTACGGTGCGCGTTGTATCGGGAGAGGGGGCGTGCCTGATGAAATATTGGGACGTTTCGGTAGGATTTCGCATTTGTTTTAGCACAGGTAGCTGCAGTTTAGTGTAACCGTTGCCCTAGTCACGATAGGCGAGGGATCCAAATACTGCTCAGTACTGGATATAAAACCTCGGTTTCCACCTTTCCCGAAACGCCGTTGCCGAGTGGCGAGCAATGGATTCAAATGGAAGGCCTTTGTTTTCAGTGCGCAAGGCACTTACTGCTAATATTGACCTCAAACCGATGGGAGTATCACAAGTCTTACACTCACCTCTACCCTCAAAACCAACACATTCTAATAAATGATTTGGCTGATTAATTGACCTAAACTAGTGATGATAACCATTACCATAAGCGATTAAATCGCGCCTTTTCTCGTGTCAAAATACATTTCGTAGTTTGGATGTGTCTCTCAACAGGAGCCCGCAGTAAGGCAGTCAAGATTCCCCTGTTGTATATGTCTTTCTGCAGAAAATGTCTTAATGCAGTCAAACCAGAAAAAAAAGGTACAACATATGTATATCTCGTTAAGCTTAGGGTGTAAGCTGATCGATCATACCTCATTAACACTCACTAAGACACAGAGCTACAAATGCCTTGTATCCCGTAGTCCATGCGAAATATGAAACTACAAATGAAACATAGACTCCTGCTTAATTTAGTGAAACGTGAGTGAATGTTTTGATGTCTACAACAAACCTAGTTTATAAAGCCAGGTTTCATATCGTTTTTATGACTATTTTCTTGGTGATGCGTTGTTCGTAGCGGCTTATATTGAAAATAACTACTTTCTGGCCTGCTACTAGATCACAATTGGAGCGAAATGCTGCAATAATTTGTGGCCAGGTTATAGGCAATGCCCCGAGATCAAGCGGCAGCAGGCTGTAGGTAAAGAAGCCACAGAGCCGGGCTTCTCAGCAACAGGAAATCTCTCTCACCCCCACGGCAGCTCCTGTCTACTGCTTCCGCCGGGATCCATCTTCCCTGCCACCCCGAGGATCCTTTCCCCCCACCCTCAGAGCAGGAATGCTCCTTCTCCCCGGCCCACCAAAGCCGGGGGGAATCCTGCTTCACCACCCGCCCCCCACGCCTGGATCCTACCCACACCACTCCTCCCAGAGCTTCTCTCATTTCCGGGATGGTGCAGCCAGGTATCACTCCATTGGCCAGAGAGGAAAGGCCGCCAGCCAATCAGAGCCAGCCGCGAGCCGGGACATCCCGGGTGAGGTGGAGGCGTGCGCTCCGAGATCGGACCAATGGCAGTGATCTACGTCGTGACGCCAGACGTCGAGCCGCAGCGTCACAGGCGGCAGGAAGCCCCGGCTATGGGCTGACACGATCCTCCTCGAGTCTGGGGCGGAGCGACCAAAACACACTTCATCCGCCTGCTCCAGGCTGTGGGGGGCAGGGAAATGGGTGAAGAGGGGAATGTGGAGAGTAAAGGGAGGTATCAGTGGGTAGAAAGTGTGTGTGAAAAGGGGAGTGGGAAATCAGGGATTGGAGAGAGTTGGGTGGGGATGTGGAATGGGTGGGACAAGGATGGGGAAGGGAGAGAGGGGATGGTAGAATGGGAGAGGGGGAGAAGGAATCGGGGAGAGAGGGATGGTTGGGGGAGAGAGGGATGGTTGGGGGAGAGAGGGATGGTTGGGGGAGGAGGGATGGTTGGGGGAGGGGGGATGGTTGAGGATAGGGAGAGGGTAAAGGGCAGGGGGAAGTGGGGGATGATGGTGCAGGGTGGGGGGGCGGGGAAACGGGGGATGATGTTGCAGGGTGGGTGGACAGGGGAAACGGGGGATGATGGGGAAAAGCAGGAGAGGATAGGGGAAGCGGGAGAGGATGAGGAATGATGTCGGAAATCAGGAGAGGATGGGGGAATGATGGGAGAGGATGGGGGAATGATGGGGGAAGTGGGAGAGGATAGGGGAAGCGGGTGGAATGATGGGGGAAAGCAGGAGAGGATGGGGAAAGCAGGAGAGGATGGGGAAGTGGGGGGAATGATGGGGGAAAGCGGGAGAGGGTGGGGGAATGATGGGGGGAAAGCGGGAGAGGGTGGGGGAATGATGGGGGGAAAGCGGGAGAGGGTGGGGGAATGATGGGGGGAAAGCGGGAGAGGGTGGGGGAATGATGGGGGGAAAGCGGGAGAGGGTGGGGGAATGATGGGGGGAAAGCGGGAGAGGGTGGGGGAATGATGGGGGGAAAGCGGGAGAGGGTGGGGGAATGATGGGGGGAAAGCGGGAGAGGGTGGGGGAATGATGGGGGGAAAGCGGGAGAGGGTGGGGGAATGATGGGGGGAAAGCGGGAGAGGGTGGGGGAATGATGGGGGGAAAGCGGGAGAGGGTGGGGGAATGATGGGGGGAAAGCGGGAGATGGGGGGAGAAAGCTGGAGAGGGTGGGGGATAGCGGGAGAGGGTGGGGGAATGACGGGGGGAAAGCGGGAGAGGGTGGGGGAATGACGGGGGGAAAGCGGGAAAGGGTGGGGGAATGACGGGGAAAGCGGGAAAGGGTGGGGAATGACAGGGGGAAAGCGGGAGAGGGTGGGGGAATGACGGGAAAGGGTGGGGGAATGACGGGGGGAAAGCGGGAGAGGGTGGGGGAATGACGGGGGGAAAGCGGGAGAGGGTGGGGGAATGACGGGGGGAAAGCGGGAGAGGGTGGGGGAATGACGGGGGAAAGCGGGAGAGGGTGGGGGAATGACGGGAGGAAACGGGAGAGGGTGGGGGAATGACGGGGGAAAGCGGGAGAGGGCGGGGGAATGACGGGGGGAAAGCGGGAGAGGGCCGGGGAATGACGGGGGGAAAGCGGGAGAGGGCGGGGGAATGACGGGGGGAAAGCGGGAGAGGGTGGCGGAATGACGGGGGGAAACCGGGAGAGGGTGGGGGAATGACAGAGGAAAGTGGGAGAGGATGTGGGAATGACGGGGGAAAGCGAAGAGGGTGGGGGAATGATGGGGGAAAGCGGAGAGGGTGGGGGAATGATGGGGGGAAAGCGGGAGAGGGTGGGGGAATGATGGGGGGAAAGCGGGAGAGGGTGGGGGAATGATGGGGGGAAAGCGGAAGAGGGTGGCGGAATGATGGGGGGAAAGCGGGAGAGGGTGGGGGAATGAATGGGGGAAAGCGGGTGAGGGTGGGGGAATGATGGGGGAAAAGCGGATGAGGGTGGGGGAATGATGGGGGAAAAGCGGATGAGGGTGGGGGAATGATGGGGGAAAGCGGGTGAGGGTGGGGGAATGATGGGGGGAAAGCGGGTGAGGGTGGGGGAATGATGGGGGGAAAGCGGATGAGGGTGGGGGAATGATGGGGGGAAAGCGGGTGAGGTTGGGTGAATGATGGGGGGAAAGCGGGTGAGGGTGTGGGAATGATGGGGGGAAAGCGGGAGAGGGTGGGGGAATGATGGGGGGAAAGCGGGAGAGGGTGGGGGAATGACGGGAGGAAAGCGGGAGAGGGTGGGGGAATGACGGGGGGAAAGCGGGAGAGGGTGGGGGAATGACGGGGGAAAGCGGGAGAGGGTGGGGGAATGATGGGAGGAAAGCGGGAGAGGGTGGGGGAATGACGGGGGGAAAGCGGGTGGGGGAATGACAGGGGGAAAGCGGGAGAGGGTGGGGGAATGATGGGGGAAAGCGGGAGAGGGCGGGGGAATGACGGGGGGAAAGCGGGAGAGGGCGGGGGAATGACGGGGGGAAAGCGGGAGAGGGCGGGGGAATGACGGGGGGAAAGCGGGAGAGGGCGGGGGAATGACGGGGGGAAAGCGGGAGAGGGCGGGGGAATGACGGGGGGAAAGTGGGAGAGGGCGGGGGAATGACGGGGGGAAAGCGGGAGAGAGTGGCGGAATGACGGGGGGAAAGCGGGAGAGGGTGGGGGAATGACAGAGGAAAGCGGGAGAGGATGGGGGAATGATGGGGAAAAGCAGGAGAGGATAGGGGAAGCGGGAGAGGATGAGGAATGATGTCGGAAATCGGGAGAGGATGGGGGAATGATGGGGGAAGTGGGAGAGGATAGGGGAAGCGGGTGGAATGATGGGGGAAAGCAGGAGAGGATGGGGAAAGCAGGAGAGGATGGGGAAGTGGGGGGAATGATGGGGGAAAGCGGGAGAGGGTGGGGGAATGATGGGGGGAAAGCGGGAGAGGGTGGGGGAATGATGGGGGGAAAGCGGGAGAGGGTGGGGGAATGATGGGGGGAAAGCGGGAGAGGGTGGGGGAATGATGGGGGGAAAGCGGGAGAGGGTGGGGGAATGATGGGGGGAAAGCGGGAGATGGGGGGAGAAAGCTGGAGAGGGTGGGGGATAGCGGGAGAGGGTGGGGGAATGACGGGGGGAAAGCGGGAGAGGGTGGGGGAATGACGGGGGGAAAGCGGGAAAGGGTGGGGGAAAGCGGGAAAGGGTGGGGGAATGATGGGGGGAAAGCGGGAGCGGGTGGGGGAATGACGGGAGGAAAGCGGGAGAGGGAATGACGGGGGGAAAGCGGGAGACGGTGGGGGAATGACGGGGGAAAGCGGGAGAGGGTGGGGGAATGACGGGAGGAAAGCGGGAGAGGGTGGGGGAATGATGGGGGGAAAGCGGGAGAGGGTGGGGGAATGATGGGGGGAAAGCGGGAGAGGGTGGGGGAATGATGGGGGGAAAGCGGGAGAGGGTGGGGGAATGACGGGGGGAAAGCGGGAGAGGGCGGGGGAATGACGGGGGGAAAGCGGGAGAGGGTGGGGGAATGATGGGGGGAAAGCGGGAGAGGGTGGGGGAATGACGGGGGGAAAGCGGGAGAGGGTGGGGGAATGACGGGGGAAAGCGGGAGAGGGTGGGGGAATGACGGGAGGAAAGCGGGAGAGGGTGGGGGAATGATGGGGGGAAAGCGGGAGAGGGTGGGGGAATGATGGGGGGAAAGCGGGAGAGGGTGGGGAATGACGGGGGGAAAGCGGGAGAGGGCGGGGGAATGACGGGGGGAAAGCGGGAGAGGGTGGGGGAATGATGGGGGGAAAGCGGGAGAGGGTGGGGGAATGATGGGGGGAAAGCGGGAGAGGGTGGGGGAATGATGGGGGGAAAGTGGGAGAGGGTGTGGAAAGCGGGAGAGGGTGTGGAAAGCGGGAGAGGGTGGGGGAAACCGGGAGAGGGTGGGGGAAACCGGGAGAGGATGGGGGGAAAGCGGGAGTGGATGGGGGAATGATGGGGGAAACCGGGAGAGGATGGGGGGAAAGCAGGAGAGGATGGGGGAAAGTGGGAGAGGATGGGGAGGCAGATGGGGGAAAGTGGGAGAGGATGGGGCAATGATGGAGGGAGTGGGAGAGGATGGGGGAATGATGGAGGGAGTGGAGAGGATGGGGGAATGATGGAGGGAGTGGGAGAGGATGGGGGAATGATGGAGGGAGTGGGAGAGGATGGAGGGAGTGGGGGAGGGGGCAGGGAGAAAATGGAGGGGAGGATGTGAGAGAATGGGGAGGGATAGTATGTGGAATGGGTTGGGAAAGATGGCGAAAGGGCGGAGATATGATCGGGAAGGGGAGAATGGGAACGTGGCGAGGGGAAGGGGAGAGGAGAGAATGGGGGAGGGGAGGGGAGGGAGTGGCTGGGAATGGGAGAAGCAAAATGGAGTAGAGGAGGTAGAGTGAGGGTGCGCAAGAGAGCGTAGAAAGTGAGCAGGGTGCAGGTTTGGAGGGGGAGGGGGTTGAGTTAGGATGAGGGGGAGGCAGAGCTTGTGAGGGGAAGGAAGTGGAAAGGGTGGGGAGGGGAAGGAAGGCAGAGAAGGAGGGAGAGAGAGGACAGGAAAGAGAAGGAGGGAGTTGAAGGAGGGGCTGGGATGCAGGAGAGTAAGGGGCAGGAGTGGGTTGGGGGGCAAAGAGGAGTTGGTGGCAAGGAGGGGTGGGGAGGGTAATAGCAGTTGGGGGGCAGGGTGAGTGGGGAGTGAATGAGATGCAGGGAGGGAGGGGGTAGAAGGTGTGTGGTGGCGTGGGGAGGGCGGGTGAATGGGCTGTAGAGGGTAGGAGTTGTTTTGTGGAGGAGCGTGGCTGGGCAGGAGGGATAGAGGGTGTGTGGGGTGAATGTCGGTTGTGGGGTGAGGGTAAGTAGAGGGAAAGTGTGCGGGAAGAGAGAGTGGGTGGAGGGGAAGGATGGGGAGAGGGAGGTTGTGTGGGGTGAGGTGATTAGAGTGAAGGTGGGGAAGAAAGAGTGTGGGGGAAGAAAGAGTGTGGGGGGAAGGTGGGGGAAGAAAGAGTGTGGGGGGAAGGTGGGGGAAGAAAGAGTGTGGGGGGAAGGTGGGGGAAGAGTGTGGGGGGAAGGTGGGGGAAGAGTGTGGGGGGAAGGTGGGGGAAAAGTGTGGGGGAAGAGTGTGGGGGGAAGGTGGGGGAAAAGTGTGGGGGGGAAGGTGGGGGAAGAGTGTGGGGGGGAAGGTGGGGGAAGAGTGTGGGGGGGAAGGTGGGGGAAGAGTGTGGGGGGGAAGGTGGGGGAAGGGTGTGGGGGGAAGGTGGGGAAAGAGGGTGGGGGGGGAAGGTGGGGGAAGAGTGTGGGGGGGGGAAGGTGGGGGAAGAGTGTGGGGGGGGAAGGTGGGGCAAGAGTGTGGGGGGAAAGGTGGGGCAAGAGTGTGGGGGGAAAGGTGGGGCAAGAGTGTGGGGGAGAAGGTGGGGCAAGAGTGTGGGGGGGAAGGTGGGGCAAGAGTGTGGGGGAGAAGGTGGGGCAAGAGTGTGGGGGAGAAGGTGGGGCAAGAGTGTGGGGGAGAAGGTGGGGCAAGAGTGTGGGGGCGAAGGTGGGGCAAGAGTGTGGGGGGGAAGGTGGGGCAAGAGTGTGGGGGGGAAGGTGGGGCAAGAGTGTGGGGGGGAAGGTGGGGGAAGAGTGTGGAGGGGAAGGTGGGTGAAGAGTGTGGGGGGGGAAGGTGGGGAAGAGTATGGGGGGAGGGTGGGGGAAGCAGAGGGAGGGTGCAGAGGGAATGAGGAGGAAGGGTGCAGGTGAGGGGAAGTGGAGGGGGAGGGTGGTGGGGAGTAAGCGAGGGCGAAGGAAGAGGAAGAATGGGGAAGAGGTAAAATGGGGAATGGCGAGGGAGAGTGAAATGGATGGAGAGGGAAAGGGGGGAATGGTGAAGGAAAGGGGGTAATGGCAAGAGAGAGGGAAAGGTGAGATATGCGCTGGTGGAGAGGGGATGGAGGTGTGGCAGGGAAACGTGGAAGGGGGGATGGAGGGGAAAAGGGGTGATGGTAGGGTAAAGTGATGGTGAGGTATGGGGGGATGCTGGGGAAAAGGGGTGATGGTGAGGTAAAGGGGTAACTGGGGAAAAGAGGTGTTGGTTGGGGTGAATGCTGGAGTAGAGGGAAAGGAGTGGTGGCGTCAAGGGAAAGTGGGCGATGGATGGCGGGGAAGTGGGAAAGGGGGCGATGGACGGTGGGGAGTGGGAAAGGCGGCGATGGATGGTGGGGGAGTGGGAAAGGGGGCAAAGGATGGCGGGGGAGTGGGAAAGGGGGCGAAGGATGGCGGGGGAGTGGGAAAGGGGGCGATGGATGGCGGGGGAGTGGGAAAGGGGGCGAAAGATGGCGGGGGAGTGGGAAAGGGGGCGAAGGATGGCGGGGGAGTGGGAAAGGGGGCGAAGGATGGCGGGGGAGTGGGAAAGGGGGCGAAGGATGGCGGGGGAGTGGGAAAGGGGGCGATGGATGGCGGGGGAGTGGAAAGGGTGCAATGGATGGCGGGGGAGTGGGAAAGGGGGCGATGGATAGCGGGGGAGTGAGAAAGGGGCCAGTGGATGGCGGGGGAGTGGGAAAGGGGCCAGTGGATGGCGGGGGAGTGGGAAAGGGGGCAATGGATGGTGGAGGAGTGGGAAAGGGGGCAATGGATGGTGGGGGAGTGTGAGGGGGTGAAAGATGACGGGGAATGGGAACGGGGACAACGGATGTCGGTGGAAAGGGGGCGATGGATGGCAGGGAGTGGGAAAGGGGACGATGGATGGCGGGAGAGTGGGAAAGGGGGCGGTGGATGGTGGGGGGACTGAAAGATGGCGGGGAGTGGGAAAGGGGACAAGGGATGGCAGGAGGAGGGGGAAAGGGGGCGATGGATGGCAGGGGAGTGGGAAAGGGGGCAATGGATGGCGGGGGAGTGGGAAAGGGGGGATGGATTCTGGGGGAATGGGAAGGATGGCGGGGGAGTGCGAAAGAGGGCGATGGATGGCAGGGTAGTGGGAAAGGGGGCGATGGATGGCGTGGGAGTGTGAAAGGGAGCGATGGATGGTGAGGGAGTGGGAAAGGGGGCGATGGCTGGTGGCGAGTGGGAAAGAGGGCGATGGATGACAGAGACTGGGAAAGGGGGCGAAGGATGGCGGGGGACTGGGAAAGGGGGCGATGGATGGTGAGGGAGTGGGAAAGGGGGCGATGGCTGGTGGCGAGTGGGAAAGGGGGCGATGGATGGTGGGGAATGGGAAAGGGGGCAATGGATGGCGGGGGAGTGGGAAAGGGGGCGATGGATGGCGGGGGAGTGGGAAAGGGGGCGATGGATGGCAGGGTAGTGGGAAAGGGGGCGATGGATGGCAGGGTAGTGGGAAAGGGGGCAGTTGATGGCGGTGGAGTGGGAAAGGGGGCGATGGATGACAGGGAAGTGAGAAAGAGGGCGATGGATGGCGGGGGTGTGGGGAAGAGGGCGATGGATGGCGGGGAGTGGGAAAGAGGTCAATGGATGGTGGGGAGTGGGAAAGGGGGTGATGGATGGCGGGGAGTGGGAAAGGGGGCGATGGATGGTGTGGGAGTGTGAAAGGGGACGATGGATGGCGGAGACTGGGAAAGGGGGCAATGGATGGTGAGGGAGTGGGAAAGGGGGCGATGGCTGGTGGCGAGTGGGAAAGGGGGCAATGGATGACAGAGACTGGGAAAGGGGGCGATGGATGGCAGGGAATGGGAAAGGGGGCGAAGGATGGCGGGGGATTGGGAAAGGGGGCGATGGATGGTGAGGGAGTGGGAAAGGGGGCGATGGATAGTGGCGAGTGGGAAAGGGTGCAATGGATGGCAGAGACTGGGAAAGGGGGCGATGGATGGCGGGGAATGGGAAAGGGGGCGATGGAGGGCGGGGAATGGGAAAGGGCGATGGATGGTGAGGGAGGTGAAAGATGGCGGGGAGTGGGAAAGGGGACAAGGGATGGCAGGGTGAGGGGAAAGGGGGCAATGGATGGCAGGGAAGTGGGAAAGGGAGCGATGGATGGCAGGGGAGTGGGAAAGGGGGCAGTGGATGGCGGGGAGTGGGAAAGGGGGTGATGGATGGTGGGGGAGTAGGAGGGGGTGAAAGATGGCAGGGAGTGGGAAAGGGGCCAATGGATGGCAGGGGGAAAGGGGCCAATGGATGGCAGGGGAGTGGGAGGAGGGGGCGAAGGATGTAAGGGGACGGGGAAAGGAGGTGACGGATGGTAGCGGAGTGGGACATGGGACGACGGATGGCAGGGGAGGGGGAGCAACTGATGGCAGGGGAGGGGGAAAGGGAAGAGGCATGTGAGGGAAAGGGATAGAGAGGGACAATGGTGGGGTGAGGGCGGAGAGAGAAGAGGGAGGATGAGGATGGTGGTGGGGTTAGAAGATGGAGGATGGTTGGGGGTAGGAAGGTGGAGGATGGTGGGAGGGTAGGAAGATGGAGGATAGTGGTGGGGAAGATGGAGGATGGTTGGGGATAGGAAGATGGTGGGGGGGGAAGGAAGATGGTGGATGGTGGGGGGTTGGGTGGATGGTGGGGGGTTAGGTGGATGGTGGGGGGGTAGAAAGATGGTGGGGGGGGTAGGAAGATGGTGGGGGAGTAGAAAGATGGTGGTGGGTGGGGTAGGAAGATGGTGGATGGTGGGGGGGTAAGGAAGATGGTGGGTGGGGTAGGAAGATGGTGGGGGGGTAGGAAGATGGTGGATGGTGGGGGGAGTAGGAAGAGGGAGAATAGAATGAGGGCAGGGTGAGTGGTGGGGTCAGATGAGAGCAGAGGTGACAGGGCATGTAGGGGAGGAGGAGGATGGGAGAGAAAGGCGGCGTGTGGAGGCACAGAGGGGAGGTGGAGTGAAGATTGAGTGTAGTTTGGGGTTGAAAATGTGGAAGGAGAAATGGCGGGGGCGGAAGGGGAATGTGTGAGTAGGGTGGTCTGTTAGTTATCGAGGCCGAGAGGGTGGGATATTCGGTGACGGGGATGGTTGGAGGTGGGCAGCGAGAAGGAGATGGGGTGGGGGTGAGATGACAGGCACGGAAACGGGGAGTTCGGGTAAACGGACAGTCACTGCACAGGCTTGAAGGTCCGATGCTGCTGGAGTTTATCCGGGGAGTGAGGGGTGCAAGAGGGTCTCCCTCACCCCCCCCCCCCCCCCCACACTGTCCTCAGTCCCGTCACTGGTAGCAGCTCTCTGACCCTGAAATGAAATCTCCAAGCGCTGGAGCATCTCAGTGTCTCCGGGAGGGAAACAGTCAGCTCGCGAGTCCACTTAGAAACCCTTCGGAAACAGAGAGTCCCGAAGAGGGGTCGGATCGGACTCGAGGCGTTAACTAAGTTTTTTTTTAAAAAAAAATACACATTTCAGATTTCCAGCGCCCGCAGTGATTTGTTCGTAGTTCAGGATCGCTCAGAGTAAACAACTTTTCCCAGTCCCCTTCAAAGCCGGCTCAGATTGCAGCTCAGACAAGAGTCACTCTCCAATTCCACTGCTCTCCTTCAGAGAAACCCACACAATTTACACACACACACACACACAATCCTTGGCACGTCAGCCCTGAATCTCAAGGAGGGTTTGCAGCTGACTGAACTTCTCTGGGAGTTGGGAGAGACTTCCTTCGCCCTGCTCTGGGTTTGGAGTCTGTCAGGAGAAAGTGAGGTCTGCAGATGCTGGAGATCAGAGATGGAAATGTGTTGCTGGAAAAGCGCAGCAGGTCAGGCAGCATCCAGGGAACAGGAGAATCCACGTTTCGGGCATTAGCCCTTCATTCCTGAAGAAGGGCTCATGCCCGAAACGTCGATTCTCCTGTTCCCTGGATGCTGCCTGACCTGCTGCGCTTTTCCAGCAACACATTTCCATCTTTGGAGTCTGTCTGCCCAGTAGGTGGACGTACGGCGTGTTGAATCATCACCGAAACAACCCAAGTGGACGCAGGCAGAAGATTTTCTAACATTACAAAGAAAAAAGGGGGGTGGGGTTCAGTACTTACCATGGAATGGTACCCGAAATGTCGGGGCTCTGTACCACCAGGCTCTGGGGGCTGCTCATAGACAGCGCTGAGGCAGGCGCCCTGCTCAAATCCATGGGCGACTTTGATGGTCCGGAGGCGAGATTGCTCGAACTGCTCCTTTCCGCGGTCACCCTGGTCTGGCGGCAGCTGCTTCCCTCGACCCTTCCCCTCCCCTTCATCCGTTGGTGCTGGTTGTTGTTGTAGGGGTTGTTGTTGCTCCCCCCTACCCTCCCCGCCCGCACGCCCCCAAACTCCCTCCCTCAGATCGCTCGGCAGCGCCACTCCGTGGCCGCCGACGGCAATTGCAGGCGGACTCCCACAATCCTCAGGCCAGCGGGAAATGGCGCGGAGTGGACAGTCCGTCTCCTCAGCAACACCAAGAGGTGGAGGGCAGCAGATTGCAGCGTTTCACCCTGGAGAAGAAACAAAGCGCGCGGCAGGTCAATCAGGGAGTCCGGCCATGAGACTGCACCACCTGACAGCCGTCAGATAGCTGTGTCCTTGAAGAAAAACAAGAAGCGTCGTTGGTAATAACCCGATAAGGCAGTGAGAGATGAGCTTTGACTCGGTGACGGGTTTGCTCTGACAAGGGGGTAATTACACCGCCTTGTGGTAACACTGCGGTGGCCCCTGTCCCCATCCAACGGCCGGCGTCTCCACGCAAAAAGCCCCGCGGCCACGACGCACGGCCGCTCGCGTACACCGCCCGTTCCTATTGGCCGCTGGCTCAACCCTGACCTCCGGCTCCCGCCAATCAAAGGCCGCCCCACCCCCTTGGCCCGCGCCACCGCCCTCAGAGAGAACTGGCGCCGACGTGATGGCCCCTGTCAATCAAACCTGAGCCCGCCTGGCGCCTTTACCTCCCGAATCCCCCGAGAAGCAACGATTTGCATCACCCTACAGGCTCATCTATAAATGCATCATTTTTATTGCACCTTCTTATCCCACATATTATATGAATCATTAGCTGTTCTTTTTTTGTTGCTTGATTCTTGTTACAGTTTGAGCCTGTTTTAACATTCAGGCGCAACACTTCACTCAGCCAGCAGGGTGGCGAGGAAGTACAGGGCGGAGCTGTTTGGGAACCTGAGTGCCGTTGATAAAACGGTGTTACCTCAAACAGCAATCTGTAGGGTCTCGAATTCCTGCTTTGTTCTTTCCGCTTTACGCGAAGCAGCTTTCTGCGTATAGTTGCATTTCCTGACGATAGAACACGGCCTGAGTCGGCGCTATCTCTGTGGCATGTTTAGTGCACGTATCAACAATATAGAATCCTTATGGCGGTGACACGCTGACGTTTCTGTCAGGGTTATTTACCGGCTGGCTGCTCGCAAACAGCAGCCGGAAGTTTAGTTTTGTCCTTCCTGACACATGTTGCACAACACCAGTATTTCCGTAAAAGGATCGGCTGTCGCAATCTATTGGTGTGTTTTCAAAGCTGCTGATTTTAGTTAACCGAAACAGCGTCTTGACCGTCAGCGCGCCCCTCCCCCCCCCCGTCTAGTGTATGAGTGACGTGATCGCCATGATCTGGAAGGTGTGGTTCTAACTGAAAACTTCACGTCCCCTACAGCGGGCGCTCACGGTGAAGTTAGCTGCCGAGTTATCGCAGTCGATATTTCCGGAGGTTTCTAGTTGGTCGGCTGATCTGGCCGGGAGCTTAAATACCATTTATGCATCACCAGCCATTTGAGAGGCTCAGAGAACTGGAATTACAGTTTACCGTTTTCTTACCCCCTCGGTTTCGAGCCAGTGATTTGAGTTTGAGGCATCGCCACGTGTTCCTATACGTCTGCTTCCTCCATTCTCATGTACTGTATTCCACGTGATGTATGTTTTGTTTCGCCTCTATAAGTACAGTTCATGTATGGGGTCAATTTGACCCATTGTGGTTGTTCATTTTGTCCCGATTACTAAAGTGAGTGTTTTTCATCTCATGTTAGTCAGAGCGTGTTGCCCCCTGAGTCATCTGTGTTTTCCATTTGTTCAATGGGTGCGGACTTAGCTGCTTGCATCAGCATTTTCTCCCGAATTGCTCGGGAGAACTGTATGTGCGCACGTATCGATGTGTTTATCATTGTTTCGGTTGCCTTGGCCCTGTGTTTATTTGTGTATGTTAGTCCCCGCCAATGTCTTCTACCCTTGTGTATGTAGGCGAAAGTGAGTACTGCATACCTTGTGTATGTGTTTATTTTTATGAGTCCGTCCTGCTTTCTGCATTTTTGAACTTTGCCCCAATAAGAGAGTGTTTTACCCTTCTCTTTGCCTATTCTGTCTATTTGCATTTCGCTTTGTCCAATGTGTATTTTGTCTTTATGTTAACACGTGTGTATATTTCCACTATGTGCATGTATGTGTTTGACTCCTGTGTGGATATATTTTGGACCTGTGTTGTCTCTGTGGAGTCTCTCCCACCCTCAACTAAGTTATTTAACGCTATGCTCGTGTCTTCTTATTTTGGGAGAAAGTGAGGACTGCAGATGCTGGAGATCAGAGCTGAAAATGTGTTGCTGGAAAAGCGCAGCAGCTCAGGCAGCATCTAAGGGCCCTGAAGAAGGGCTCATGCCCGAAACGTCGGTTCTCCTGCTCCTTGGATGCTGCCTGACCTACTGCGCTTTTCCAGTCACACATTTTCAGCTCTTTTTATTTTGGCCAGGTTATGTTTTCTCCCATGTATATGCCTTTTGACCCTGTGTGTAAGTGAGGCTTACCCTTTTGTATGAATTTCTATTTACCAGCTCAATGTTGGTTTTCCCCCATGTGTATATGGGGGTGGGGGAAGGTGTGGTTGCCCCTGTGTATATAAAGGTCTGCTGTTTCCTATTTGAGAGTTTGATGAATGGCCTAATTGGCTCTTTTTGTGTTCCAAGGCATTTTCAGAAGTTGTGGGGAGGAAAGTTCTTTAAGAATAAATGGATCATACTATTTTGTTAAACAAACTCGATCTCTGCCTTTATTTCTGATTTTCTCCCCCCAACCTTCTTGTGAACCGCGTGTTCCCAATAAACAAACAATCGGCTTTCCTGTTCGTTTTCAGATTCTCCATGTCGGTGCCAACCCTCAACATTTCACAGTACAGTTTCACATTAATTCAAAGAGTGATTCTGCTCGGATCGATTCGGGTGCATTCCAATTCTCAGTTTGACAAGTAAAACACGTTCCGACTTGTAGGTAATGCAACCGCCTGCCCCACCCGAGAACACGGTGTGTGGGCGGCAGGAAACCCTGTGTCAGAATGAAACCACCGCCAAGCTTTCTGTTGTCGCGGCTGGAATCTCTCTCACGTTACTAACATTTCCTCTCAGTTTAATGCAGTTTCGGCCTAGTGGTGGTGTTGAGTGAGAAGTGAACCGAATGAGAACTCAGCGGGTCATTACGAGAATCGATAAGGGGAACCGATAACCCTCTTCATTGATGTTGTCAGGTCTGCTGAGTTTCTTTTGTTCCGGATTTCAGCATCCCCAGTTCCTTCGGTTTTAATTTTCTCCTGTTGCTGTTTCTCTTTCCGATAAAATCGACGAAAGCAAAGAGGCAGTGTCAGTAGAAGCGAATAGTACTGGAGCGGTCTGTAAGAGACACATACTGGCGGAGCTAATGTGAAGACCTACCCGAGTCTGACAAATATCTGAGGACTAGTTCTTTCATTTGCTGATAAACTCTGCCTTTACTTCACGTCACTCTGTGAACGCTGACTCACACACGGACAGAGCCTCTGGCGATCGGTGACTCACACTGATATTGTACTCGGCAAATACCTGCATTGATATAGCACTCAATATACACTCCCATAGCCAGGAGGACATGTTAACCTTTTACAAGATACTGGATGAAGTGTCATGTGCAGATAAGATTCACCAGATTGGTGCAGTGATGGGCAATTCTAGTTTGAGCTTAGATTTGAGAAGCTTGGGACGGTTCTGTTGGAAAAGTGAGGGCTTAGGACGAGGTTTGATGGCGGTATTAGGGGCCTAGGCAGACTGTACAAGGAACTACTTTTTTGCTCATTGGTGAAAGGAGCGAGAATGAAAGTAATCGGCAAAATGAGCAAACGAGACCTGAGAAAATAAAACACGTATTACATTAGCGTCTGGAATATACAGTCTGCCAGCCTGCTGGAGATATGGTCGATGGAGATATTCAAGTGATTATTTGAAAAAAAAAGAAAATGCGTAAGGTTACATGGAGGGAAATGTTCATTCAGAGACCCTGCGGGACATGATGGGCCGAATAGCCTCCTCCTGTACCGTGACAATGCTGTGATTCTGTAATTCACATGGCTTGGTGTTGAACCCAATGTAGTCTCCAAGCACAAGGAGTCCGTTTGATCGTGGGGATCTGAAAAGATTCTTTTATGGAACTGTCTATTGGCCTGAATGAGTGGCTTTTGAGTAATTATGCTGTTCACGTTGGAAAGCGCGTCACCATCATAGCAAGCAGCGCGTACAGCTCATCACATCTCCCTGCGGAAAAAGACAATGTTTCTTTATGTTGTTTCTGCCTGTTTACCAATCAATCCCCTTAAGCCAGAGCCCTCTTAACACCAGCTACCTCTACTCCTAAAACCAAGAGCCCACCCTCTAGCCTTTCCAACCCAAAGTGAAGGCTTTTGTTCCCGGTACCATTCTAACACATCTCTTCAGCACTCTTCTAACATCCTTTCCGAATCAGTGCTGAGTTCGCACCAGTGCATTGTAAAATCAGACAGTAATCAAGGCCTACAGCACAGCCTTTTGGCCTATCGAGTCAAACATAATCACGTAATTATTCTAATCCCGTTTTCCAACACTTGGCCCGTTGTAAGTCTTGGCATCTTAAGTGTGCATCTAAACACTACTTAACTGTACTGAAGGTCACTTCCTCCAGCGCTCTCATAGGTAGTGAGTCCCAGATTCCCACTGCCCTCTGGGTGAAAGGAAATCTACACGTAACTTCCTTGTGTCTAAGGCCTTTATTCACACGCCTAAAGATTTCATTATCTCTTTAACTGTGTTGGAGCTTAGTAATGGTTGTTATGTACTCAAATCAACAAAGTAAGGTCTCACAGACAAGTAAGTGAATTACCAAGGCACAGAAATGAAGTTAAGACCATGACCAATTGAATTGCATTAAGAATTCATGGGGCTATGTCCATATGCCCTTCCGAACGTTTGATTTGATTTTGGCCTATTTAGTTTACTGGAAGTATGTTTCCCAGGGCAACTGCTTGCACTTAAGACAATAATCTCTCCCCCAAACGTCAGCAAAGCGATAGAGCTGGTCATTACGTCAGGATGCAAGATAGAGGGCACCATCTGCCTACATCAGTGGTGCAGAGGTGGAGATGGTCGAGAGCATAAGGCCAAGACAGCACAACAACATCCTTACTTCCTCAGGAAGCCACGAAAATTCGGCATTTCGGTAAAGAATCTTACCAATTTTTATGAACTCACCACAAAAAAAAATCATTCTATCTGAGTGCATCAAGGCTTGGCATTACAAATGGTCTGCCCAGGATCGTTAGAGACTAAAGAGAGCTGTGAACACAGCCCAGTCCATGGAGTAAGCCAACTGTCCATCCATTGACTGCATCTATTCTCCTCGCTGTCTGGGGAAGGCAGCCAACATCATCAAAGGGATATGGGCCGGGTGCTGGCAGGTGGGACTAGATTGGGTTGGGATAGCTGGTCGGCATGGACAGGTTGGACCGAAGGGTCTGTTTCCCTGCTGTACGTCTCTATGACTCTATGATGCCTCCCACCCATACTTTCTTCAAACCTATTCAGTCCGGCAGAAGACTCAAAAGCTTAAACACACTTATCAACAGATTCAAGAACAGCTTCTTCCCCGCTATTATTAGACTTCTGAATGGACCTCTCAAATTTCAAATTTAATGTTGATCTCACTCTTTGTGCACCTTCTCTGCAGCCGTAACATTGTATTTTTCACTGTTCTATTATCCTCATGCACTTTGTATGGTACAATCTACCTGTACTACACACAAAACAAAACGTTTCACTGTACCCTAGGTACGTGTGACAAAAATAAATCAAATCAGCTCAAACTAAAATCAAAAACTTCATTGGCAAGTGCTTTCACTATCAAGCTACTAAGGGCTGACGATTTGGATTATAACCATAGTATTTCTAAAGAATCTAAACAGTGCAGGTCGAGCTTATCTGGAAAAAAAATCGAGATTTTATTGATTTGAATGTTCAACAAATTGTATGAATCGGTTAAATGAAAGACGGTTCTCTTAATGAGTGAGCGGAGCATGAAAGCATATTTCACTGTGAGGTACATACCTTCTAAATCGTAGGGGGTTTTTATGGCGGGTCGGGTGGGTGACGGGTCGCTCATTTCCTTGCAAGATGTATAAACATTTCTAAAGGCCCCAGGAGATCCAATTGGATTGATGTGTCTACGCCCAGCAAGAGATATGCCCGATTGGAGCTGAACTATATTTTATGGAGGGAATATAATCAGACTCTTTACAGATACCACATCCAATCAATGATGTTCAGGACTCGAAGATATTGACCATGAGCAAGAGATGGTAGGGAAAGGAGTACTTTCCAATTCGGACACACCTTGTTTCAAAGACAATAATCCGAGCTTGTTACATCACAACCAGGTTGAAGCTCCCCTGCTCTGCAACAATGAGTTCTAGTTCAACTTCAGAAGATCTGTTCCTCATTGCACCGGCGAGGCATTTCCTTCACACCTGCCTGAGCGAGAATATCTACTCTCAGTTTATACATTGTGTAATTCCGCGAGCTTCCTGTAGGCTGTTTAGTCTCGCTGTAGAGAGAGAAAGTGAGGACAGCAGATGCTGGAGATCCGAATCAAAACGTGTGGTGCTGGAAAAGCGCAGCCGGTCAGGCAGCATCCGAGGAGGAGGAAAATCGACGTTTCGAGCGTCAGGTCTCCTGCTCCTCGGATGTTGCCTGACCGGCTGTGCTTTTCCGGCACCACACTTTTAGTCTCGCTACAGAATTTGACTGACCACGCAGCAGTGTAGAGGAACCATTGAGATCCCTCTCTAACTGTCATTCACCTATTCCTTTCCTATTCCTCTTCCAACCCAGAGACAAGGACATTGTCACTGCGCCACCGGAAGCCCATCATTCCACGTGCAAATGAGTGTACTTATTCATTTAACAATGACCACTTGCTGGCGTTAGTGGCCCACAAACTTTTTTTTATAAACCTCTGCATGAACTAACCTTCAAGTTTTAAAGACAAAATCTTAATCTGGTCAGTGCAGATCAAATAGGAAACCCCCAAGCCTGTGCAATCCTTTCAGATTGTTACACGTTCTCGGTCTGATATAGTCCTTGCATTTCCTTGAACCTTCTCCAACCCCTTTGACTAACTTTCTGTTCCTATTGATATTTCTCGTCTAGACAAACACCATGTTTATGCACCTCAATTCATTAACTTTCGTTTGTCATTTCAAGGAAACGTCCATTTTAAACGAAACAGAAGATCATCTCTCTCATTCCCTCTTTGAAGCAATGCATTGGATGTTAGTGGCCTTGGCCGTAAGGTGAAAGAGGCACTGATCCACGGTGGCCGTCAGCACAGACTGGACAAGGCGATAATTATTGTACTTAGTTCTCGGACTCTGAGTTTGGATAGGAGGCACGGTTGTACTGAGAGTGCTGATGCTTTTCCCAATATGTATTCAAATACTTTTCTCAGCCCTGATTTATAACAGCACTTCTCTTTGAACAAAAGCTGGAGCCTGTTATTGTCCCATTTAAATCCCTATTAATGACAACAAATAGATTAAAATATTCCCTATTTACTCCACTAAGTACATAAGTTTCACTCAGATTCTTCTTTCGATTTTATACAACATCGATTAATTTCCTGGTTCCAAAATTTTCGAATGTTTTGTTGTCGGGAAATGCAATCAGTGTTGGGTCGGATTTAGGTATTTTGATTGATGGTTTTAATAACAAAACGGTCGTTTTACGTTCCAATTTGTCATCTTTCTAGGAACGTTGTACGAACAATGTTCAACAGAGATGTGAATTTATCTATATGTGACCCTACAGCTTTGTATTCAGTTGATTCCATTCCAGTTTTAAAAAAATAATTTCCTTTAAACAAACTCTTCCACACATGAACTATCGCACCAACTCTACATCAGAACACCTAGCAATTATATTGCCACTTTAACGTTTTAGAAGTTTTGGACTAACAAGTCCTAGAGTTCTGAATGGCTCTAAATTTGTGGGCGGCACGGTTAGCACTGCTGCCTCACAGCGTCAGAGACCCGGGTTCAATTCCCGCCTCAGGCGACTGACTGTGTGGAGTTTGCACATTCTCCCCGTGTCTGCGTGTGTTTCCTCCGGGTGCTCCGGTTTCCTCCCACAGTCCAAAGATGTGCAGGTCAGGTGAATTGGCCATGTTAGGTAAGGGATATGGGTGGGTTGCGCTTCGGCGGGTCGGTGTGGACTTGTTGGGCAGAAGGGCCTGTTTCCACACTGTAGTGTAATCTAATCTAATCTAAATTCCTAAAATAATTGGCTCGTGAGCTACTTGACCCATTGATTTTCAATTTCCGAAATTGGGGAAAGTTCCCATACAATAGCGAATGTAACTCATTTTGGCTGTTGGCTGTTAAAGGAAAGAAGTCGAGCATATGATGTGAAAACATAAAGCTGGTAGTTCGAAAGATTCATGCAATCAGCCAGAGTCAACGTGGTTTTGTGAAAGGGAAATCAGCACTCTATTTGACAAATCGAATGGAGTTCGTTGAGATGTAGCGCATACTGTGGGTAAAAGGGATGAATTGGACTTCATTCATTCATTTCTGAGGGATTTGAGCACAAGATTAGAGAGGATGTAGTCCAGTTACACAGGGCCCTGGTGAGTTCGTACCTGAAGTTCTGTATACAAACTCGGTCATATTATTTAAGGAAGGATGTATTTGCATTGGAATCAATTTAGAGAAAACCTATCATAAGAAGGTTGTCTTATAAGAAAAGATTGACAAGCTTGACTTGTATGTGCTGAGTTTTGAAGGGTAAGAGACAACTGGGGGTCTTGACAGAGTTGATATTGTAGAGGCTGTTTGCTGCTGTGGGAGAATCTAGGAATCATTAAAAAAAAGGCTACCCGCTTCAAACAGAGATTCGGCAATCTGTTTTCACTCATAGAGTCTACGTTTTTGGAACTTTTTTTCCCAAGTGAAGCAGAACCTTTCAATGTTTTTAAGGCGATGGTAGATAAATGCTAAGAGAAACAAGGGGGTGAAAGGTTATCAAAGGTAAGCGGGAATATGGAACTGAGATGGCAACCGGAGTCATAGAATCATACTGCATGGAAACAGACCCTTTGGTTCAACTAGTCCATGCCGACTATAATCTCAAACATGATAATCCCACCTGCCTGCGCACGGGCCATATCCCTCCAAACATTCCTTATTTATGTACTTATCCAAATGTCTTCTAAACGTTGTAATTGTACTTGCATCCAGCACTTCGCCTGGAATTTCAATCCACATATGAACCATTCTCAACGTAAAAAAAAGTTGCCCTCATTTCTTTTTTTTAACCTTTCTCCTCTCGCATTATAATATGCTCATTACCAGCTATAGTCTTATTTAATGGTGGAGCAGGCTCGATGGGCCAAATGGCCGAGGCTGGCTCCTAGCTTGAATGTTTGCATGTAATGTTCCAAAGAGCATCGCAGGAGTTTCTTCAAACAAAAGTTGGCATTGAGCCATCTGCGAAGGTATCCAGATGGATGACCGAATGTTCAGTCAAGGAAGTAGATTTTAAGGAGTGCGTCAAAGTACGAGCTGGCTGAAGGGTGGCGCTGTGGAGTAAGGAAGGGAGTTCCAAAGCTGAGGGCTTCAGCACCTGAAGGGATGGTCCAAAATGGCGGAGTGTTTAACCTCAGGAACTTACCAGATGCCAGGCTCTAGGAAACATCTCAGAAAGCTGAAGGGCTCGAGGCCTGAAAGATTGGTAGCGATTTAAAATCGTAGTGAGGTTTTTAATATTAAGGTGTTGATCCAAGGCGAGTCAATGTGCGTTAATGAGTACAAGTATGCTAGATGAACAGGAGTTTTTCCCAGGTAGGATATCGGGAGCAGAGCTTTCGATGGACCTAGCCATCATTTAGAGGGTGAAAGATGCAAGTTTGTGTTGGAATATTTGAGTGTAAGGTAAAAGTGTTTCAGCCGCAGATGAGTTAAAGCATGTGTAGAGTTAGCAATGTTACCTCGCCGAAAACAGGAAGATTTGGTACTGACTTGGATATTTGCTTAGACTTCATTTACAGGCCAAAGTTGTAAAAATGTGTGATTGAGCCTCAGACGATTATCTAGGAGATTAAGCGAGTCAGTGAGTTCTGATTTTCCAGTATTGAGTTGGACATTTCCACTCATTCAGTGTTGGGTTACACTGAAACAGACTTGACAATTTCGAGTCAGTGGAGAGAGATGATGAGGTAGCACCGAATGTTACCAGCGAACGCGTAGAGTGTGATATGCTGCACTGCCTGTCCATTATTTCTATGTTTCGTGTTGATGGAAACCATCTCGTATTTTTCAACATGAGCTCGCATTTGTCAGTTCTCACCTTCTTTCCTGTTCTGCGCGATGATTTTTCACGGACAACTCATGCGAAACCATTGTATCCAAAGACAACAATATCAATACATTTATAGCAATCAAATGAATAAGCTTGACAAGAAAAGTCTATCCTCACTTGTTGCATCCGTTGCTTTCGATGTGGTCTCCTCTACATCAGAGAGGCCCAGCGCAATGTAGCTGAACGGTTCCGGGAACATCAACCAACTCCACCTTCCAGTTGTCAACCATTTCAACTTCCCCGTCCGCTTCCCCGATGACATGCCCACTCTGGGCCTCTTCCACCGCCTAAACAAGGCCACCCGCAAACTGGGGGAGGAACATCTCACCTCCCTCTGGAGCCCACAACCACACAGCCTCAACATTGAATTCACCAGTTTCCAAATCTCCCCAAACCCCCACCCCATCCCAGATCAAATCCTCCTACAGGGCACCGCCCTCTTGACCTGACCGACTTGTCCATCTTCCTTCCCACCGAACTGTTTCACCCTTAATATCACAATCACCTCCAACCTGAATCCACCTATCGCCATCCCAGCTATCTTTCCCCCAATCCCACCCCCTCCCTTCGCAGCCCCCTTCCCCCTCCCCACTCCTGATGAAGCGTCCTGTCCGAAACTCTTCTGCTCCTCGGGTACATTTTCCAGCGTCACACTTTATCTACTCTGACTCTCCAGCATCTGGAGTCCTCATTATCTCTTAAGAGAAATTTACTGTCTCAGGCAAACGATTAAAATAGAATTTTGGTTTTCATTCTGTCATACAAGCCTTCAGCGCAATGTGTAGAATACATCAGTAACTTGGGAACGTAACGTTTCCAGGATGGTGACGCCCCTTGTCATCCCTTTCTGTGTCAGTGAGAGAGGTATGGGGACTTAGCTTCATTCACCCGCCTCATACCGCCCTGCCGATCCCAAGGTAACACCGGAACGCGTTTAAAAACCTTGTTGTCCTCAGGTCAGAACTTCATAATTACCAGAACACGCAATCGGATCCGCGGAAAGTAACACCCTCCCACAGTTTCACTTTAGATGAGTCAGTTTTAGCCAGATATTCTGATAGAGACACGAAGGACAGCTTTCGGCCTGGAGGCTCATGCTGAGTCAGCGAGTGGAGGATAGGGGTCTATCCAATAAGTTCCACCTATTCTATACCCGAAACCCTGCACGTTTCTCCCTCTGTCCGTACATTCTCAGAAATGATAGCAGGACGATTTATGCATCAACTCTCTAACCCTTAGATAGTTTACAAATGAAACCCCAGCAGAACGCCCGATGCATACCTTCTCAAAGTAGGACTATTAAATGTGTCTGTACACACAGCCTCAGAAGTGTCCCCAGTGTGTGCCTCCCCACAACAAACCAAAGCTTATAGTCGACGAAGTGTTTCCAGCTGATCGCCTTTAAAATTGGTTGGTTGAATTACTTTGCTGCCAATGGAGAGGGATTTTGTCCTCAGGCTTTAGAGAAAGCAAGCAGTTTTGCTTGATGAGTTCTCCTATGACTTGGATAGTACCCAGTCACGGCTGGATAATGTAATGAAGAAACTGGCCAAGGTATCCCACATGACCAGTGGTAAGTTGCAGGAGGCTGACTGTATCAGTGCAGTACTTATTTCAGACATTGATCTCCGGACATGAGTAAATTACTTTGGAAAGTTTGTTGCTGCTATGACCTGAGATTGGACCCGTGGAATGGGCAGGAATTGAAACGTTTTTAAAAAATCAAGAAGTTATGTCAGAGAACAACATTATAGATAATTACAAATTTATTTTTTTCCGCTTTGAGCTAGGGCTGGGATGTGTGAGCTAGAAATCTGTAGTTTTCCTTATTTCTCATCGACCATTACCCTCTGTCTTCTTTCGGCTGGCCAGTTTCTAGTCCGGGCCGCTGAACCACCCTCAACCCCCGCACAAAATGCAGAGGCACTGGATTGGGGCTGATTCGGTGGCTCGCTGAAGGAGGACAGAGGGTGGTGTTTGGAGGCAAATGTTCATCCTGGTGTTCAGCTACTCGTGGCGTACCGCAAAGATCTGTTTTGGGTCCACTGGTGTTTGTCAATTTTATCAACGACCTAGATAAGGACTTAGAAGGACGGGTGAGTAAATTTGCGATATCACTAAAGTCATTGGAGTTGTGGATAGTGCAGAAGGATGTTGTAGGTTACGGAGGGACATAGATAAGCTACAGATCTGGGCTGAGAGATAGCAAATGGAGTTTAATGCAGAAAAGTGTGAGGTGATTCACGTTGGAAGAAGCAACAAGAGGGCAGAGTACTGGTAGTGTAGATGAGCAGAGGGATCTTGGTGTCCATGAGGTCATGCTGCAGCTGTACAAAACTCTGGTGTGGCCGCACTTGGAGTATTGTGTACAGTTCTGGTCACCGCATTATAGGAAGGATGTGGAAGCTTTGGACAGGATTCAGAGGAGATTTACCAGCATGTTGCCTGGTATGGAGGGAAGGTCTTATGAGGAAAGGCTGAAGGACTTGAGACTGTTTTTGTTCGAGGAAAGAAGGTTGGGAGGTGACTTAATTGAGACATATAAGATAATCAGAGAGTTAGATAGGGTGGACAGTGAGAGCCTTTTCCCTCAAATGGTGATGGCGAGCACGAAGGGACATAGCTTTAATTTGAGGAGTGATAGATATAGGACAGATGTCAGAGGTAGTTTCTTTACTCAGAGAGTAGTAGAGACGTCGAACGCATTGCCTGCCACAGGAGTAGATCCGTCAACTTTAAGGGTATTTAAATAGTCAGTAAATAAGTGGAATAGTGTAGGTTAGAATGGGCTTCAGATTGGTTTCATAGGTCGGCGCAACATCGAGGGCCGAAGGGCCTGTACTGCGCTGGAATGTTCCATGTTCTAAAAGGTAAAACAAAGGTAACAACATCAGAAATTGCTGGAGAAATTCAGCAGATCTCGCACTTCCTGTGGACAGAGAAAAAACAGAGTTGATGCATCGAGTCCAGTTCTGAAGAAGCATCGCCAGATTCGAAACGCTGATTCTTTGTTTCTCTCTCCGCCCCTGCCCAGCCTCTCCAGCACTTTCTGTTTCCGTTTGCTTCATATCTCTAGCATCTGCGGTTTTGTGCTTTATGTTAGGTTGTTGCCGTTAGAGTTATTAAAGCGGAAAAAAATACACTGCCGGTGACACGATAAACAGGAAATGCTGCGACTTGGTAAACAAGGAGGACACGGAGAGACCGGTAAAACGGGTTAGACACACAACAGATGATAACTTGATGAAGCGGGAAGCGATATATCAAAAGTTTTGAAAGCGGCAATGTGTCCTGTGATTGATATGATAGCTGTTTCGCTCACCATGTACAGGAGCGTCCATCAGTGAGAAGTTGAAAGCAACATCCCGGTCTCAGAACATTGAGACAGCTCGCTGGCAGGACGGGGGCACCTGCCGCACTGCTGCCAGGTAACACATTCTTGGAGCTCTCGGGGTAAACGTGAACATCAACCAAATAGCCCAAAGACATTCTCTTCAAGCTCACCGTTTCCATTCTCATGGAGCGCCGGGTATTTGCCATGGTTTGGAGATGCCGGTGTTGGACTGGGGTTTACAAAGTTAAAGGTCACACACACCAGGTTATAGTGCAACAGATGCTTCCAATTAAGCCTGTTGGACAATAACCTGGTGTTGTGTGATGTTTAACCCGGTTATTTGCGGCTTTCTGATTGTGATTGGAAGACATGGTGCGCGGCGAGAGCAGGTTTATCTTTCCTTTTGGAAATTTGGTTCGTGATTGGACACATTTTCTTTGAAGGCTAGCTCTGATTGAGGGATCTTGTGCTGTGGAAACCCGATCTGCTCCAGAGGTGCATCAATACATCAATTGGGCGGCACGGTGGCACAGTGGTTAGCACTGCTGCCTCGCAGCGCCAGAGACCCGGGTTCAATTCCCGACTCAGGCGACTGACTGTGTGGAGTTTGCACGTTCTCCCCGTGTCTGCGTGGGTTTCCTCCGGGTGCTCCGGTTTCCTCCCACAGTCCAAAAGATGTGCAGGTCAGGTGAATTGGCCATGCTAAATTGCCCGTAGTGTTAGGTAAAGGGGTAAATGTAGGGGTATGGGTGGGTTACGCTTCGGCGGGTCGGTGTGGACTTGTTGGGCCGAAGGACCTGTTTCCACACTGTAAGTAATCTAATCTAATCTAATCCCTGATCAAGCGTTTTTTTTCGATTTCAAAAAAGGATCAACTCTGAAATGATTTCAGACTTGACTACCACTGAACAGCCAAACTCTGTCCCATTAGACATCTTTATACTGTCAGTGGATCTCAAAGAGTTTAGTGTGAGTAAACGCCTACGGTTAAGGTAAATTATCGAAAGCAGGACCGCAGAGAGGCGCTTTGATGTTATTTAATCTAAGATAAGCCAACCTGAAGACAACGTTGGCGCAGGTGAAAGGATACTCCTCTCTTCAGTAAATATTACTTTCATCCTAAAAGCATTCAGTGATACTCCCAAGGCAGGGACCTCATAGCATGCGGGCGTTGTCTGATTTTGTTACAAAGTAAATTTTGTTCTATTGGGTCAAAAAATACTCCATCATTCCCTTCACAAAGACTGTTCTCGAAGCTTCGAGGAAAGTGCAGGAGCAGACAGGAACGAAAGGAAACTGAGCGGACTAGAAAGTTTTGCTCATTTGCTCTGGACTCTGGCACCAGAGTGAAGAACTTCTGTTCATTAATCTGTCCACTCTTATTAAACCCTGCATTTATATCTATATTCAAAGAAACACGAACCCAGACACTACAAGCTGTTAATTAAACTTTTCTTTAAAATCAGCCTTCGTATTATCCTAGCGAATTTGCAATGCATGTTTTCTCAGTTCCGTTGTACTCTGCACTATGGGTAGGATTGACATGGGAGCAAACTTTAGGGTGAGATAAAAGCCAACATCCCTTCACCCTTTTAACATGTCTAATGTTATGCACCAGGCCAGGCCCCTCAACACATTTCAAGAGTGTAGCCCAGACCCTAAACTTTCTAATTGCTTGAAGTAGGTGCAGAGTGGACATTCCAGGAGTGATGCAGCTGGCCCAACCACTTAGTCTTAAACAAAACAGAATTTATGTGCAAGATTACCAAATAAAACACAAATAAAATGAACAGAATATAGAATAACTTAACTGTTTAAAAACCCAATCAACTCTATTGCAACCTAATGATGTTTTTCCAAATACTTGGCTAAAAGGTAAAATCAGGCACAGGTTCTTAAAGGAGAGAGACCAGCAGCCTAAACAAATACACTGACCAGCTGCTCTGAACGGCCAGACTACTAAAAACCAAACAAACCAGAGAAAAGCTGAGCTGGGAGAACTGGCCACCCCCCTTTCATTGTAAAAGTGCTGTTTTAAAACTTGAAAGCCCTCTTCCTGAGGCAGTATCTGTTAGCCAGAATCATATTGACCCTAAAACCTATCCAAACCAGACACATCAGAACTTCTGTGTTTAAGACCCCTCTCAAAAAAAACAAGGACAATCTAACCTGTCAAAGGGGCAGCATCGTCACACTAACACCTGTTCAATGGTTTATGGTGAGTTTGTAATTGCTTAACTCTAAGCTCATCCACAGCAGCTTCTCTCAATGTGAATATTAACACTCTGGCAATCACGTATGCCCACTTTGAAATTCACAGTCGCAAGCACTCAAATTGGTCACTCAATTATTCTACCAATGTGGATTAATATTGCAACCAAGGGGAATGTAGAAGGAATTACAATACAGAAGTAAAACACTACTTCCTTATAGCAAGTTTAGAGGACATTTGTAGCTCAGGTTGAGGTTCTGGATGAAGGTTTGCTCACTGAGCTGCAAGGTTCATTTTCAGACGTTTCATCGCCATACTAGGTAGCATCATCAGTGAGCTTCCTGTTGAAGCACTGGTGGCATGGCCCACTTTTTATTGATGTGGTTGAATATCATTGGGTTGGTGATATCATTTCCGGTAGTAATGGCATCTCCTATGGTGATGTCATTTCCAGTTCCTTTTCTCAGGGGGTGGTAAATGGGATCCAAGTCAATGTGTTTGTTGATAGACTCCTGGTTGGAATGCCATGCTTCTAGGAATTCTCAAATGAGTCTCTGTTTGGCTTGTCCTAGGATAGATGTGTAGTCCCAGTCGAAGTGATGTCCTTCCTTGGCTGTATGTAAAGTTACTAGTGAGAGTGGGCCATGTTTTTTGTGGATAGTTGATGTTCATGTGACCCGGTGGCTCATTTTTTTGTCATCGCCACGGGAAATGACGTCACTAACCCAAGGAAACCTAACACATAAATAAAAAGTGGGCCATATCATCAATGCTTCATCCGGAGGCTCACTGATGATGTTACATGGTATGGCGATGAAGCGCCTGAAACCGAACCTTCCAGCTCAGCAATCAAACCTATATTCACAACTTCCTGTCATCTGTTTTAGTGTCATTAAGAAACCTAGCCACGTGATGATATATTACTTCATTCAAGTCAATTTTAAATCCAATGAAACCTTTGGAGAACACAGGCATTTCTCCAGCCAATTCGAGCACACACTCGTTACATCTGCTCTTCCTCCTGCCTTTTCACTGGTTTCACTCGAGCCAATAGGTTACCTCCAACTCCTCACAATGATGCTGCTGCGTTCAGAAATGCTGATTTGATTTGGATACGAAAAGAACTCGCAAGGACTTTGCACGTGTAGAGGTATGATTAGATCAGTTGGCTGGACATCTTATTTGCAATACCGAGCGAAGCTAACAGCACGGGTTAATTTCCACACCGGCTCTGGTTACGCTGAAACACTCCCCTACCCGACTTCCCCCTCACCAGAGGCCTGGTGAAAGGTTAAACCACCACTAATCGTCTATCTGTCTGTCTCTAATGAGAGGGCAGTCCAATGGTCCGGTAGGACTATGACAACTTTACCTTCAATTTATTAGTGGCAGGAAGGCATAAGCAGACAAAGATTTTTTTCAAAATCTAAAACAAGTGAGGAAGAAAATAGCTTAATTACCAAGAAATATCCTTTGCAGGCACTCTAGGTAAATTGAAACTTGGGAAATACATAATATTCGAGAAGAACACACCTCATTTTCTGCTTGGGAACTCCACAGCCTTCTGGACTCAATACCAAGTTCTACAAGTTGAGGGCTTGAGGCACCTTCCCATATCCTTATTTCAACTTCCACACATTAGGCCTTGTTATCACATGGTCTGCCATTACGCACAGCCCATTGTTAACCATTAATTGTCATTACGAGTAGCTAGTCATTCTCCTAGGCTGATCGTTATTCACTCCTTTGTCGGTCCAACCGTCCTTGTTTCGCTTTGGGTTATGTGTCCACTTATCGTTTACTCCACACCCCCACTCCTCACCTACCTTCTGCATTAAAAACAAACAGCTTTTTCCGAGCTAACATCAGTTCTGAGGAAGGATAAGTGATCCCGAAACGTTAACTCTAATTTTCTCCACAGATGCTGCCAAACCTGAAGAGCAATTTCAGCAAATTCCAGGCAATTGCTGTTTTTGTTAGGGAACAGGGGTTCGATTCCGCATGGAGCAACAATATAAAGGAGTAGTCGATACTTTTCCTTCACGTGACCACAGCACATTTGTTTTGGAAATCAGTTTACTTATTTATTCGATCTCGACCCGCTTTCCAAAATATCAGTGATTGTTCTACAATGCGGAAAGGGTTTTCTGAGAGACAGCATGAAGGTCCAATTGCAGGTAACATTGTATTTGTAGGATCGCTGTAAGATTATTATAGTTCGCTGCACGGAAGGAGGTCACTCGATTCATTATGCTGCCCTAGCTGAAAATATCCAGTCTAGCACCACCTCCCAAAATTCTTGATCTAATGTATCCTTTTTTAAAAAAAATGACATGAGGGTTTCTTCCTTTCAATAAACGAACCCCAAAACTTCACAACCCCCCACCCCCCCTTAATTCCACGCTAATCGTGCGACCATTTATCGGATCTCTGTCTCCGTCCCCAGTGCCCTACTGATCTTTCTGCTAACGGAACCATTTGCTTCCTATCCAGATCACCAGCCCCTAATGTCATTCGCTGCACCTCAATGAAAACCCACCCGCCCTCATTCGGTCTCATCTCTTCCAAATAATACAGCCCCAGTCTGTCCAACCTTTCTTCACGTTGTTTTCATTCTTGGTAATATCCCAATAAGTTTCGTCTCTATCAACTCTAATGTAATCACATCCTTCCAGAGCTGAAAATGTGTTGCTGGAAAAGCGCAGCAGGTCAGGCAGCATCCAAGGAACAGGAGAATCGGCGTTTCGGGCGTGAGCCCTTCTTCAGGAATGAGGAAGGTGTGCCAAGCAGGCTAAGATAAAAGGTAGGGAGGAGGGACTTGGGGGAGGGGCGTTGGAAATGCGATAGGTGGAAGGAGGTTAAGGTGAGGGTGTTAGGCCGGAGTGGGGGTGGGGGTAGGGTTGGGGGCGGAGAGGTCAGGAAGAAGATTGCAGGTTAGGAAGGCGGTGCTGAGTTCGAGGATTGGAACTGAGATTTCTCCAGTTTCCCCATTTCCCCTCCCCCCACCTTGTCTCAGTCCCAACCCTCGAACTCAGCACCACCTTCCTAACCTGCAATCTTCTTCCTGACCTCTCCGCCCCCACCCCCACTCCGGTCTATCACCCTCACCTTAACTTCCTTCCACCTATCGCATTTCCAACGCCCCTCCCCCAAGTCCCTCCTCCCTACCTTTTATCTTAGCCTGCTTGGCGCACTCTCCTCATTCCTGAAGAAGGGCTCACGCCCAAAACGTCGATTCTCCTGTTCCTTGGATGCTGCCTGACCTGCTGCGCTTTTCCAGCAACACATTTTCAGCTCTGATCTCCAGCATCTGCAGTCCTCAATTTCACATCCTTCCTGTGGCGTATACTAGCTGTGACCTAAGCAGCTCTTACACAGTCTAACCTCCCTGCTGTCATATTGTAGATCTTGGCCGAAAAGAGAATTATCAGATGTCTCATTTTAACAATCTTATCTACTTATCTTGCTACTGTCATATATCTGAGGGTGTATACTCCAAGATTCTTCTTTTCTTGTATATTTCTCAGTATCTTACCACTTACTGTGTATTCCATCAGCTTGTTCAGCCTCCAGTTCTCCAGATTGAATTCCATTTGCCATTGCTCTGCCTAACTGACCAGTCCACTGTTACTTTTCTGTCGTTTACAGTTTTCTTCCTCATGACCAAACACAGAGTCAATTTTTGCATCATTTAAAATGTGAAAACATGTACCCATTTAAGTCTCACTCATTGATGTATATCACAAAATGTAAGCAACTAGTGAAGACTTTTGAACTCCATTGGAAACAGAGTTACAGTCACAAGAGCATCTCTTAACTGTTACAGTTTGATTTCTGAGGTTGAACCAACTTTACGTTCAATTCACAACTTTCCCTTGGTCCTTTCAATTTTTGCCTAGTTTACCATGTGAGACTTTGTCAAAAGCGTTGTTAAAATCTCAAATCTTAAGTGGTATTGTCGCTAAACTTATTAATCTAGAAACCAGCTAATATTCTGGGGACCTGGATTCCATCATAGCAAATGAAACTTAATTCAAGTTTTAAGAATCTGGAATCGAGGATCCACTGATGATAATGGAACCAATGCAGATTTCCGGAAAAACCCATCTAGCTCACAAACGTCCTCTGGGAGGGAAACTTGGTCTGTACAGAGCCACAGCAATATGCTTGCCTACGGTGATTGTTGGTATGTTCACCGAGTTGGGAAGTTGATTTGCAGACGTTTCATCCCCTGTCTGGGCGACATCTTCAGTGCTTTGGAGACTCCTGTGAAGTGCTGCTGCACTGTATCTTCTGGAATATATCTGGTTCTGTTCCCGCTGCTTCCGGTTGACGGTTCCAGTTGTTCGTTGAAGTGACTGTTACATTGGGTCTAGGTCAATGTGCTTGTTGATGAATACCATGTTTCAAGAAAATCTCTGGCTGCCCTCTGTATGGGTTGTCCGATGATTGTTGCGTTATCCCAGTCGAATTTGTGGTCCTTGTCATCTGTGTGTATGGCTACTATGGACAGCTGGTCGTGTTGTTTAGTGGTGAGTTGGTGTTCATGGATGCAAATTGCTAGCTGTATATAGTGTTACATGCAGTCTTCACATGGAATCTTGTAAATTATGTTAATCTTGCACATGATGGGTATAGAGCCTTTTGTTCTGGTGAGTCGTTGCCTGAGGAAGCTGTTGGTTTATGGGCTGTCATATGGTCGGAGAAGTCTTACTATCAGTTCTGAGATGTCCTGAGACACTCCACACAATCATCACAGGAATTCTTAGACAATAGCAAGAGCATAAACACAGACAAAGGCGAAGCAATGGTCTTATGTGATGTAACAGCACTGTTCACTTCAATTGACAAAACTCTAGCCCGAGAGACAACAGCCGACCTCCTGAACAGGCAGAACTGATGACAGAATAGAGGACAGTACTGTTTGCCCAAGAGGTTGACTGTTGTCTGTCTGGCTAGAACCTATCAATAAGGACCGCATACTCAAACTACTAGACCTGTGCTTGACGACACACTTCACATTCAACAACCAAATATATGAACAGACTAATGGGACTCCTATGGTCTCATCCATCTCCAGGTTGGCTTCCTTCTCTCTAGTAAATCTGATTGCTCTGAGCATTGTGTTGATAATCTGGTATGTTTTCTTGATTTCTGTTCTTTTATAATTACAAAAGTGTTGTTCACGTATCTGATGAAGAGTTTGGGTTGGATTTGCAGGTGGGCTATTGTTCCAGCCCAGGAGATCAACTATGTTTCAATAAAGAGCCAGGAGCAGTACCAGACTGGTAAAGCTAACAAACGGGATTACCTACATGTCAAACAGTATAAGCCGCAAGTGATAGACAGAGCTGAGTGATCGCATAACCAATAGATCCGATGTAAGCTCAGCAGTCCTTACACATACAGTTATGAATGGACAGTAAAACAACTCGCTGGAGGAGGAAGTTCCACAAATATCACCATCCTCAATGATGGAAGAGCACATCATTGCAAAAGATAAGGCTGAAGCATTCACAGCAATCTTTAACCAGTGGCTTCCTCCAGTGGACCTCAGAATCATAGATATCAATCTTCAACCAATTTAATTCACTGCACACAACACCAACAATAGGTTATAGGTACTGGATGCTGCAGAGGCTATGGTCGCTGACAAATTTGTGATAACCATACTGAAGACTTCTGCTCCAGAACTTTCATCCCCCCTGGCCAAGCTGTTCCAGTACAATTACAAAACTGGCATCTACCGAACAACGTGGAGAATTTCCCGGGTATGTCTTTCACGCAAAAAGCAAGACAAATCCAACCTGGCCAATGAATCTGCCATCAGTCTTGGTAAAGTGATGGAAGCTGTCATCAGCAGTGCTATTAAGCAGCATCTGCTCAGAAATAACCTGATCAGTGTTGCCCAGTTTGGGTTCTACCAGAACCACTTAGCTCCTGACCTCATTACAGGCTTGGTGCAAACATGGACAAAAGAGCTGAATTCCAGAAGTGAGATAAGAGGGATAGCTCTTGACATCAAGTCCATATTTGCTATGCATGTGTGATCCTAATATCATGGGTCCAATTCCCGCACTGTCTGAGATGTTACCGTGAAGCAGGCACATTCTGAAAGTCTCCCCCTCTTTCAAAGGGTCCTTCTTTTGATTCTTATAACAGTCTGAAAGACATTCCATCTGGACCTGATGACTTATCAACTTTCTGTTACCATACCTTATGCGAGAGGAGAGATATTGAGAAGGTGGGACCCACATGGCAATCTCAGCCAGTGCAGGAATTGAACCCACGGTATTAGCGTAACATATACATTACAAACCGAACACCCAAGCAATCCTTAACTTCACATTATCGCTGAGGGATTCAGTCAGTCGGCTGCATCAATCTTTAACACACTTCAGCAACTGGACATCTGGTCATATTGGACTCGTCCTTATTCCACTGTTTTCAGAACATGTTAGAACAGAGGTCTAGAATCTGACCAGGCTAACTATATTTCACCAGGTGTCACTGGCATATATCCCCAAACCACAAAGAGAAAATGCTGGAGAAACGAATGTAATGTTGCTCCCCCCTCGCTCCCCGATCAGTCTTAATGCTCAGACTTTCAATTAAGTAGATTCCTTTGTAACCCATATTGATCCCACTGGCATTGATTCCTGAAATATTTGCAGCATTCCACTTTCTTACACAAACGCCGCTTTCATTCTCATGTGATCCTCAACTTATCTCTGGATAGTGCAGACTCTATAACGATGTCTCCTCCCTCCATCCTCGTCAGACTGAAATCGGAATTATATGGATCAAGTCTAAATCTTCTCGGCTCTAGAATGGAGACACCAACCTCACCAGGTGTTTTACTTTATATTGAAGATTTCTAACAGGCTGACTTCTGGCCCTCTTGTAGCGAAGTGATAGTGTCCTTACCCCTGAACTGAGAGACCTGGGTTCAATTCTCACCTGCTCCAGAAGAGTGTAATAACATCGCTGAACATGTTGATTGGAAAAGCAGGTTTAAAGCAAATTAGAAAACCTAACTTTGCCATTACGTTTGTATCGTTAAAAGTGGGGTATTTATAACTGGAAACTCTTTGTACAAGTTTCATGTTATCTCCTTGTTGTTACTCTAGATCAGCGGGCAAAAGACCGTTTGCATAGTAAGAAAAGACACACCATGGAACTACCATTGAAACTTAGGCAAAGTAGGATATGGTACAAGCTAATAGTGAAATCAAGTTGGTATATTCTCTAAAGCATGTAAAAACAGGAGAGAGACTCCAGAGGCAGACAAATACGATTGAATTCATCTTAATTAAATAAAACGAACAAGGTCAAATGTTGGGAATTTGAAATAAAAACTGAAATTGCTGATGAAACTCAGCAGGTCCGGCAATATCTGTGGAGAGAAAGCAGAGTTAATGTTTCGGGTCCAGTGACAATTTCTGTCTACAGATGCTGCTAAACAAGATTAAATCTATACTCTCTCTATGCACAGTCTCGCAGCTCGGATTTCCAGTACATTGTTCAAATCCTATTCACTGTAATTTCAATCTTCCAGCACTTAGGGCTCATTCTCTGCACAAGATGAAACAGCTCGTCATTTCTAAAAATCATTTTGACCAATCCATGACATGTCTCCCGGGGTAGATGATACATGACTCCGGGCCTCCTGGTCCAGCGGGAGGAACACTACAACATATATAACATTATAAACTCTGTAAAAGTCACCATGGTAGGATTTGACCCCACGCTCCGGCTGTCTACAAAACACGCATGGCAGCTTCGATGTTATCTAATAAAAGCCAAGTAAGCGAGTAAGAAAGTGAAATGAAAAACAGAAAGTGCTGGGGAAACTCAGCAGCTCTTGACTATCCGAGAGAAATTAAGAGTTACATTTTCGAGTCAATATGACTCTTTCAGAATCCTGAAAACACTCACCAGCCTAGTGAGGACATACCCAATTTATACAATCACTGCTCAAAATCCAATCCCACTGTGCCCTCGATGAAAAGCCAAAAACGGAAATGAAACCGGAAGTGGCCTGATGGGAATGTGACTGGACTGGGAATACAAAAAAAAACACTTCAACTTTATCCAACAAGTCTGGAACTGAATAATGAAACTATCACTAATTGTCCTAAAAAAATCTGGTCCCCTTTAGGGAAGGAAATCTACCGTCGTCACCTGGGCTGACCGACATAGCACGTCCACTCTGCATTTGAGAGGGTATTGCTTTTGTTCAAGCCCTTTCTCGAAAGAGCTCTCGAAAAGCTCTTTTCAAGGGTGAAGAGTCATAAAGCGCGGATCAGGCCCTTCGGCCCAAGCGGTCCATGCCGTCCAGGGGTTTCCTGAAACCGATCTAGTCCCATTTTGCCCACACCCTTCTTAACATTTCCCTGACAGGTACCTGTCCAAATACCTTTCAAGTGTTGTAATTGTACCTGCCACTTCATCTGACAGCTCATTCCATGTGCGCACCACCCTCTACGTGAAAGAGTTGCTCTTCAGGTCCCTTTTAAATCTTTGCCCTTTCACCTTAAACCTATGCCCTCTAATTTTGGACTCCCCTACCCTGGCGAAAAGACTTTGGCTATTCACTTTATCTATGCCTGTCGTGATTTTATAAACATCTATAAGGTCACCCCTACCCATCTCAGAGGCTGAGATGGACACTAACAGTTTCACTACACAGTTCCATGTGGTGGAGTCATAAAGTCACACAGCACGGGAACACACCCTTCGGTCCAACTCGACCATGCCGACCATGTTCCCAAACTAACTAGTCCCACTTATCCCTCTAAACCATTCATATTCATATACCTACCTAAATGTATTTTAAACGTTGTAACTGTACCGCAGTTCCTCTGGCAGTTCATTCTATTTAGGAGCCATCCTCTGGATGAAAAAGTTGCCCCTCAGGTCCCTTTTAAATTTTGCTCCTCTCACCTTAAAAATCTGCCCCCTAGTTTTAAACTCCCCCACCCGAGGGAAAAGACCTTTACTATTCACCTTATCCACGGCCCTCGTGATTTTATAAACCTCAATAAAGTCAATCCTCAGCCTCCGACGCTCCAGTGAAAAAAGTCGCAGTCTACCCAGCCCTTCTTTAACACTCAAGCTTTCTATTCCAGGCAACATTTCCGTAAATCTTTTCTGATCCTCTCCAAATCAATAACATCCTTCCAATGACTGGGCGACCAGAACGCTATACTTCTAACACACAGTGTGTCGCCTTCCCTCAGTAGCACAATGTGATTGCTATGGGTGGTAGCTACAACCACAAATGTATCGAATCCCACTCAAACCGTTTACTTGTTATGGAAAAAAAAGGAATTCAGATCTGCTTCTCCTCCTATCCCATGATGTCTGAAGATAAGCCAACTTAGACAGCCGAAATGCGTGTCCATTTTAACGGGAGGGGGTAGAGTTATCATTGTGATTTAGGGGAGTTCGGGCTTTTTTTTGTAGAATGTGTGTATCACTGAGAAAGCCCACTCCTAATTGCCCTAGAAATGAAAGGCCTGCTTCAGCCATTTCAGGGGGCTTGGACTTTTGATCATTAAATTGACATGTATCCATCAATTGAACCATGCCTTGAGTTTGGATTTCTTCCTTTGGGTAATGAAGCAGTGAACCACCCGGAAGCAATAAACCCACTTGCTTGGAAAACACGAAACCGCTTAACCTTCCTTTAGATAGGGTGAGGCCGACGGTCAGGAAGGAATAGAGTGGAAAGTCTGTACATGACTGAAGGACAGAATTTGGAAAACTGTGCTTTCTAAAACTGTGCTTTAGAATGTCTGAGGGGTGATGAGCGCCATTATCAGTACAAAACACGCATTTCAATTGAGTTCTAAATATATCTTCTTTTCTTTCTCTTTGAGTAAGTCCCCCACGTTACAGAGAAATATTTCATATCCCGTTAAATTCAGACGGCAAGCTTTAATCAAATCTGGTCAAGAAGCAGCGAGTGCAATTACCTCAGTACTGAGAAATTGGTATATGAATAGGAAGGATTTGGAGGGATATGGGCCGGGTGCTGGCAGGTGGGACTAGATTGCGTTGGGATATCTGGGCGGCATGGACAGGTTGGACTGAAGGGTCTGTTTCCGTGCTGTACATCTCTATGACTCTAATATTACTGGATATGATTAACATTCACTGGGGCAAGTGTGGATTAAGGAAGCCAGCACGGAATCACTAAGAGAAATCACGTTCGATTCAACTGCTGGAGATTTTTTTAATGGGGTAACAGATAACTGGAGAGGGTACTGCGGTTGAAGTGATTATGACAGACTTCAGAAAGGCAAAGTGCCACACAACCAGGCTTGCAGCAAAAGCTGACGACTATGGGATAATAATGATACTGACACTGTTTCGTGTCCTGAGTGATTGGCCACAGACATTGATGAACAGTCGTTTTTCAGATTGCAGACATATCTACAGCAAGATTTCCCAGCGTTTGTTATCAGTGCTTTCCTAGATAAACATCAATCGCATAGACTAGGTTGGACAGGCCGTAATTTCAAAAGTTACTGACGGCAAAGAACGTATTGTGCACCGAGAGGAGGCTAGTGGTATACTAGTACCCACCTTAGACTGATACGTGGGCCAGCACCTAAATGGAGAGATGTACGGGGTGATACAGGCTGGAAGAACAAACAAGCAACAATAAACATATATGTTAATTCTCAAGCGTGGATGTTACGTTAACTACTTGTAAATCTTTGGTCTTCCTGTCTTATTTTACAAGATGGCACGTGATTTTTTAAAGCGATGCTTCATGAATTGAAAGGTTGTCCGAGTATTGTAGTCAGAGCATCTGTAAAGTAGACATCTGCTTCCTTTAAACTATTGCCTGCTGGCCTGGCCTTAGGGAAATAGTCTTCACGACTATTCATAGAATGATAGAATCCCTACAGTGTGGAATTACTTCATTAATTATAATTTTAATAATTTTTGGCGTTTACTGTTACTTTCTCGAATGTCCGCTATACAACCATCTTCCTCTGTTGTAAACACTGGCAAGAGTAATTCTTCAGCATTTCCATTTCCTCATTTTCCTAACAATAGCAGCATTATTAATTTCAACCAGTGCACACTCCGCATCTCTCTCCAATCAGTGTAAGATATATTTGCATTGTATTTAAGTATTCCTTGCTGTTTTTCTTCCATGTTGCCTCTTTGAACTTCTGCCTTGTAAATTGTTATTGTTTTTTGTATCTTTGTCGGTAGCCAAGATCTGTATTAGTTTGTGTTTTTCCTTTTCATATTTATGGACCCTGTACTTTAGTGCCATCCATGGCCTACTTTTGACAAGTAGATTTCGTGCCCAATTAGGGATAAAATTAGGTTCTTTATCACATCAAATAGTTTTATTTTTTAAAAACACGTCCTCTTGATCTGTCATTTAGTGTGTATTTTGGATTTGTAGTTGTAAGTTAAAGTTCATTGCAGACAATTTAAGATTTATTCCTTACCCAAATCTCCAAGCATTGGATTTAAACGGGTCCTGTTATATCAGATGAATGTTGACACACTGCGAGACTGTTAGTAAGTTTAGTTAATTATTCATGACTAAATCTAAGATGGCATTCCCCCTTTGCGGTTCCGGAAAACGGCCCTTAACACATTCAAGAATCCCATTGCCTTTCCAAGATAACTCGTCTCTATCCCAATCAACATGGAAGTGCCCCCAATCAGTTTTAAACCTTTTACTGCATCTTAATTCTACCCATAACGTCATCATTAGCTCGTTACCTTCTCATCATGTGATCTCATCACAGTAGCGATTTCACCCATTGCTCACTATAATCTGATAAATTGGTTTGCCGACCTGGCGCTCTTGCTGTTGTATCTCTGTAATTGGCTCCCATGTTGTAAATTCTTGGTTGAATTGCGACTATGATTTCTTTAAAGTATTCCTTATACTTGGCGCGTTTGTTTGTCGAATGCTTATTCGGGGTTGTTCTTCAGCTGAAACATTCATCTCACATGTTCTTTCTTTCCCCGATCTAAATCCATCTTCGACTTCTCACTTCGCCGGGAGTATCATCGCATTAGTTTTGCAATAATTGTCATTGCCTTTCCCAGTGAACCCGCACCCTGCAGTTCTTTCGGAGCACTGAATTAACATATTAGCAGCCAGCGTGTGTGTACGGCCTTGTGGTGTAGTGGCAGCGTTCCTAAACGCTCAGTCAGCCAACCCGCGTCCAGTTCCTCCCTGCTCTCGGTCTTTGTTAGAGTACATTGGTTAAAGTAGCTGCAGGTGATTGTTGAACTAGCTGACAGCTGAACTATTTGGACCTTTTTCACTTACAACCTACGTGATCCGATACAACGCCTCCTGTAACATTGCACTCGCGCACTGCTGCAACACACCGATACATCTTAGCACCGTACGCCAATTGCTCACGAATTGCGAGCTATCACCATCTTTTCTGTGTGAACAGTCTTCCAAATGACAGGGGCGGGGTTGGGAGGGCAGTAGGCTGCGGGGTCTCCGCCCGTAAAGTAATCTACCCAATCTGAAGCCGTCCTGAAATCTAACCTTTCAGTTTCAATTCAGATAGAGCCCAACTGGTGACATAGACAGGCGAATACTTTCAAGGCCAGTTTCTAAAGGTCGAGCAACCTGTGGCAAAGTGTGTATGTGTATGTGTGTTGGTGTAAGTGTGGGATAGTGGGGCAGGGATGTGGAGTGGTGGTGTGGGTTGTAGGTTTTTTTAAAAATGCAATCGTGGGATGTGGACTGGGCTGGCATTTATTGCCCGTCCCTAGTTGCCCTTGAGAATGTGGTGGTGAGCTGCCTTCTTGAACTGCTGCAGTCCACCTCCTGTAGGTAGACCCACAACTCCCTCAGAGAGGGAATTCCAGGCTTTTGAACCAGTGACAGTGAAGTCAGGATGGTGAGTGGCTTGAAGATGCTGCCCTTGTCCTTCTGGATGGAAATGGTCGTGGTTTAGGAAGGTGTTGTCTGAGGATCTTTGGTGAATTTCTGCGGTGCATCTTATTGATAGTACACACTGCTGTTACTGAGCATCAGTGGCTGAGGGAGTGGATGTTTGTGAATGTGGTACCAATCAAGCGGGCTGCTTTACCTTGGATGGTGTCAAATTTCTTGACTGTTGTTGAAGTAGTGCCCATCCAGGCAAATCGACAGTATTCCATCACACTCCTGACTATGTCTGGTAGATGATGGACAGGCTTTGAGGAGTCAGGAGGTGAGTTTATACCGTAGCAGTCTGAGCCTCTGACCTGTTTTTGTAGCCACTATGGTGGGTTCAATCAGTTTCTGGTCAATGGTAACCTCAAGGATGTTGATAGTGCGGCTTTCAGTGATGGTAACAGCATTGAATGAAAGGTTGACAGTGGTTAGATTGTTTCTTATTGCAGATGGTCATTGCCTGGTATTTGTGTGGCATGAATGTTACCTGCTATTTGTCAGCCTAAGCCTGGATATTGTGCAGATCTTGTTGCTTTTGAACAGGGACTGCTTCATATCTGAGGAGTCACGAATGATGCAGAAAATTATTCAATCATCAGCGAACATCTCCACTTCTAACCTTATGATGCAGGGCAAGTTGTTGAAGCAGCTGATGATGGGTGGGCCTACGACATGAGGAATTCCTACAGAGATGTCCTGAGATGACTGACCTCCAACAACCACAACCATCTTTCTATGTGCCAGGTATGACTCCAAGCAGTGGAGAGTTTGCCCAATAATACCCATTAATTCCAGTTTTGCTAGTGATCCTTGATGCTGCATGTGAAGGCAGCCTTCATGTCAAGGACTTTCACTCTCACCTCATCTCTGGATTCAGCTCTTTAGTCCATGTTTGAACTAAGGTTGTGATGAAGTCAGGAGTTGAGTGGCCCTGGCAGAACCCAAACCAGATGTCACTGAGCAGGTTATTGCTGAGTAGCTGCTGCTTGGTAGCATTACTGATGATACCTTCCATCATTTTCCTTATGATTGAAAGAAGACTGATGGGGCAGTAATTGTCTGGGTTGGATTTGTCCTGCTTTTTATGTACAGGACATACCTGGGCAATTTTCCACATTGTTTGGTAGATTCCTGCGTTGGAACAGTTTGGATAGGTGAGCAGCACGTTCTGAGGCATAATGTTTCAGTACTATTGCTGAATGTAGTCAGGCCCATGGCCTTTACAGTATTCAGTGTCTCCAACCATTTCTTGATATCACATGGAGTGAAGCTAATTGGGTGAAGACTGGTATCTGTGTTGTTGAGGACCACTGGAGGAGGCCACATTGGGTCATCCACCCAGCACTTCTCGCTAAAGATCGCTGTGAAAGCATATGTCTTATGCAGTGTCTTATCTTTTGCATGGTTGTGTTGGGCTCTTCCATTATTGAGGATGATGATATTTGTGGAGCATCCTCCTCGAGTGAGTTGTTTAATTGTCCACCACCATTCATGACTGGAATGTGGCAGGTTTACAGAGGTTAGATCTAACTCATTGGCTCCAAATATCACTTGCTGGTTATGCTGTTTGGCATGCAAGTAGTCCTGTTTGGTGGCTTCACCAGACAGACACTTCATTTTCAGTTATGCCTGGTGCTGTTCCTGGCATGCCCTCCTGCACTTTCCATTGAACCAGAGTTGATCCCTTGGCTTGATGGTAATAGTTGGGGGAAGGTGCAGGGTGGGGATATACTGGGCCATGAGGTTGCAGATTGTGCTGAAGTGAAGTTCTGCTGCTGTTGATGGCCTGCAGTGCTTATGGATGCCCAGTCTTGACTTGCAATATCTCTTTGAACTCTGTCCCATTTAGCCACACAAGTCATTGGAGGCTATTCCCAATGTGAAGATGGTACTTCGTTTCCACAAGGACTGTGCAGTGGTTATTCTTACTGATACTGTCATGGACCGATGCATTATAGATGGCAGATTGGTAAGGATGAGGTCGAGTATGTTTTCCCTTTTTGTTGGTTCCTTCAACACATGCTGCAGACCTAGTCTAGCAGTTATGTCCTTTAGACCCTAACCAGCTTGAGCAGTATTGTTGCTGCCAAACTGCTCTCAGTGGTGGACACTGAAATCCCTCACCCAGTGTACAATTTACATCCCTTGCCACTCCCTGCTACCTGCAAGTGTTCTACACGGAGGAGTTTTTATTCATTAGCTAAGGGAGGACAGTGCATAATAATTAGCGGGTGGTTTGTTTGCCAAGGTTTAATCTGAAGGCATGAGATTCATGGGATCCAGAGTCAATGTTGAGGACTCTTAGGGCAATCCCCTACAAATATACACTACTGTGCCATCACCTCTGCTGGGTCGATTCTGCTTGTAGGACAAGATGTATCTAGAGATGGTGATTGCAGTGTCTGGGACGCTGCAAGGTACTATTCTATGAGTATGGCTGATCTTGACCAAGTTGTGAGACAGCTGTCCCAATTTTGGGACTGGGCCCCAGATATTAGTGAGGAGGGCTTTGCAGATAACAGTGTTCGTTGTGGGGTGGTGGAGTGGGGATGTGAATTGTGGGGAGGGAATGTGGGCTGTATGTGTGGAGTGTGGGTGTGATGAGGAGTGCAGGGGTGGGGCGGTTGTACTGGGAGTGGGGTGTCACGTGTGAGGTGTGCAGGTGTGAGAATGGTGATGTGGGATTGACAGGTGGGGGCTTTGGGGTGTGTGTGAGAGAAACCTGTTGGGCGGGCGGGGAATGGGAATGCACAAATACGGCTGTATTGTCCGTGCTGCCTGATGAACTGCTTCCGTTCTGTTTTGACGACTTTGTATCAGGATCGTCATGTATGAATGAGTCAAAATGGTTAAAGTTTGAGTAGCCATCAGGCTGGTGTAAGGCAGCTGAGAATTGATAGGAGGGTTTCTTAATGGGAAAATAGCAAAGGAGTAGTCAGTATATATTGGCTAGAGACTTGAACTGGTTCCTGATGCAGTTAAAATCCAACCAGATGTCTTCCTCTACTACATTCGCTACATCTCCAAACAATGTCGGCCAACAAAAGACAAGCTTTAAATGATTCGTTCAATGATGACTCCAGTGTCTTAATTTGCAGGAGCACTGGCCCAATGCTGTAGGTTGTGTCACGTTTCTCAACTGGGGACGATTCGATGGGCCCTGCAGTCTATCTTTGTCACATACATTTTCCACGCTTTCGGATTAGAGTCCACTCAGTAATCTGACGCACTTTGACATCCATGGAGCCCAGAGCTCTGTTTAACGATGGACGAGAATCCAATTGCTTCCTATGGGAAGGCTGGCCGGAAATCTCGCCCTCTCTTACTGCCTGCCATGGGCCTCTGCTGCTCGGGTTTACGAGGTGAAAGCCAGCAAGTTTAGCTGAGTCATGAACACAGCTTCCTTCGTTGGAACCCCGAGCTTCCAGCTCAGAGATGAGGACGTTGCCCATTCCACCATCAGACCTTGTTATAATTAAATATCATTTCGTGCAAGCGTCAGGAGCTCTGGTCAAGATGGCGCGTTGATCTCTGTGTCTAATCTGAAGGATTGCTCGAGAAACTACTTGAGGTGAAGGGGAGTTGGCTTCTTTACCCGCTGCAGACCCAGAATGCTGGTTGTGTTGTGTGTTGAGTTTCCCGGGGTGAGGCAGTAGAAAATCTCCCTCAGTGAAGAGTTAGCTGAGATGGGGAGTCAGTGAGGGTCAATCTCGCCCTCCGCGTCCTCAAAGATCACTGGAGTTGGGCTGTAATAGACAAGGGGAATTGGAGGTGCGGGAGTTGGGTCTCCCTCCATGGGGTCGGACAGTCCAGCTTCAAGCCCCACCGGGCCCGGAGTCTGTCACCACATGCCCACACCGGTTGATTGGAAGTGTCAAAGAAACCACGGAACTCGATTCTGGAGGTTTGCGCAGTGCTGGCCAACTCCAAACCCCCTGGAAAATGCAGAAGAAGCTCCTGAGGAAGGATTGCACCCGAAACGTCGCCTTCTCCACCTCCCGGTGCTGCCTGCCTTGCTGTGTTCTGCCAGCCTCCTGCCTGTCTATTGTAAAATGCAGTCAGCCAGAGTGACAGAAAGCTGGGGCTGGAAGTCGAAGCTCTTCCACTCCTGAATTATCAAGGGGAGCTTCCTTCACTGCAGCTCACCTTCTAACGGGGATTCAGTTCTGAAATACAAAACAATTACAGGTGCTCGGGAACATGAGCAGGTCTGGCAGCATCTGTGGGGAAAATCAGTGAATAGAAGCAGGGCATTCGGCCCAGCAAGGTCACACCAACCCTCCGAAGAGCATCCCACCAAACCCATTTCCTACCCGATAATGCTGCATTTCTTATGGCTATCCCATCTAGTTTTCAAACAATGGGTAATTTAGCATGGCCAATACATCTAATCTGCACACCTTTGGACTGTGAGTGGAAACCTACACAGACACTCACCCAAAGGTGGGTTGAACCTGGCTCTGTGAGGTAGCACTGCTAACCATTGAGCAAAGTATGGCACCTGTTGAGAACATCAGTTAACAATACTGTTGGAGAAGCTGACTCCCTTGGGGAGTGCAGGCAGAGTGAATTGTATGACCCCTTGGGTGGTTCACTTGGACAGGGTGGAGAAGGGTCTGAGAGATAGGGTTGTAGGAGAAGCCATAGGATTCAATAGTTAGGAGCATAGTCAATTCTTTCTGCACTAAAGGATAGGATTGCATGACGGTGTGTTGCCTCTCTGGTGTCAAATCAAGCATGTCACTAAGTGGCTCTAGGCCACTCTGCAAAGGGAGGGTGATCATGCAGAGGCCCAGCTCGAAATGGCATCAACAACTTAAATTGAAAGAGTGCTTCCAGACAGATTTTAGGAGCTAGGAGGGAGATTAGCAAGCAAGGCCTGAAAGGTAGTAATTTCTAGATTGCCTCGAGAGTCATGCACTATTAGTATTCATGCCAGATAAATGCCAGGCAATGACCATCATCAACAACAAGTTGATCCACCCCCTCCCCCACCCCCCACCCCCTTGACATTCAATAACTTTATGATTACTCAATCTCCACTATCAACATCCTGGGGGTTACCAATGACCAAAAAATATCAATCAGAATAAGAATATAATGGCTACCAGAGCAGACCAGATGCTAGGGATCCCACAGTAATTACATGACCTCCTGACTCACCAAAACATGTCTGTCATCTACAAGGCACAAGTCAAGAGTGTGATGGAATTATCCCAACCTTACCTGGATGGTGAAACTCCGACAACACTCAAGAAACTTAACACCATCCATGGCAAAGCAGCTCGCTTAATTGATACCACATCCACAAACATCCATTCCCTCTACCACCACCAGTGTGGTACCATCTACAAGACACACATCAGAAATTCACCAAAGATCCTTAGATAGCACTTCCCAAAAGAAATATATCACCATTTCTTCACTGTCACTGGGTCAAAATCTTGGAACTCCCTCCCTAAATAGCATTACAGGTCTGCTTGCACTCAATGGATTGTAGCAGTTCTAGAAGACAGGGTACTCCTACCTTGTCCAGGGTGACTAGGGATGGACAAGTAGCATTAGCTCAGCTGGCAACATCCACATCCTATGAATGAATAAATGTGAAAAAAAAGCAACAGCTGATACGTTGGAATATTAGGGCCAGCTCAAAAGGACCTGTCACCTGCACTGCACCTCAACAGAACTAGAACCAAGATGTTCATTGAGAGGTTTGCTGAATCAAGAGCAGGTATAGGCCAGTCACCTCCTCGCACCTGTTCCATTGTTCAATAAGGTCATGGCACCTTATTTGTGCTGCCGATAACCTCTCAGCCCCTATTTAACAAAAATCAATCGATCTCTGCCTTCAGAATATTCAAGAACTCTGCTTACACCACCATTGGAGGAAGAGAATTCCAAAGATACATGACCCTCTGAAATTAATAATATCACCTCACCTTTCTTTTAAATGGGTGAACCCTGATGTTTAAGCAGTGACTCTGAGTTCTACATTCTCCCAGAGGTGGTAACATCCTGTTCGTAGCTACATTTTCAAGATCACGCTTGTATGTTTCAATCAAGGCACTTCATTATAGGGAGTTGGTTAACTCAGTTGACTGGACAGCTGGTTTGCACTCTGGAGTGGTGCCAACAATGTGAGTTCAATTCCTATTCTGAGTTTGCTATGAAGGCTCCTCGATGTCACCTGTTACATGAGGCACTTTAGTTAAGATGCCACCATCTGTTACTGATAAAAGTGCTGCCCAATGTTCCAGTAAGGCTTGATTCTTCTAACCTATTAGTCTAGCAAACATTTTCTGAATGCTTCCAATGGATTTACATTCTTCTTTAAATAAAGAGTGCAATATTGTGCACAATACTCCAGATGTGGTCTCACCACTGCCCTATAACAGCACCTAACCTTTCTAATTTTGTATTCACTTCACCCTGCGATAAATGATTACATTTTTGACACTTTTCCTAACTACTTGTTGTGCCTGCATGCTTACTTGATGTAATTCATGCATAAAAACAGCCAGATCCCTTTGCATCTCAGACTTAGAACATAGAACATAGAACATAGAACATAGAACATAGAACAATACAGCACAGAACAGGCCCTTCAGCCCACAATGTTGTGCCGAACATTTGTCCTAGCTTAAGCACCCATCCATGTACCTATCTAATTGCCGCTTAAAGATCGCCAATGATTCTGACTCTGCCACTCCCACAGGCAGTGCATTCCATGCCCCCACCACTCTCTGGGTAAAGAACCTACCCCTGACATCCCCCCTATACCTTCCATCCTTCACCTTAAATTTATGTCCCCTTGTAACACTGTTGTACCTGGCGAAAAAGTTTCTGACTGTCTATTCTATCTATTCCTCTGATCATCTTATAAACCTCTATAAAGTCACCCCTCATCCTTCGCTGTTCCAATGAGAAAAGGCCTAGCACTCTCAACCTATCCGTGTAGGTAGCACGGTGGCACAGTGGTTAGCGCTGCTGCCTCACAGCGCCAGAGACCCGGGTTCAATTTCCCGCCTCAGGCAACTGACTGTGTGGAGTTTGCACATTCTCCCCGTGTCTGCGTGGGTTTCCTCTGGGTGCTCCGGTTTCCTCCCACAGTCCAAAGATGTGCAGGTCAGGTGAATTGGCCATGCTAAATTGTCTGTGGTGTTAGGTAAGGGGTAAATGTAGGCGTATGGGTGGGTTGTGGGTCGGTGTGGACTTGTTAGGCCGAAGGGCCTGTTTCCACACTGTAAAGTAATCTAATCTAATCTATAATCTAATCTAATCTATCCTCATACGACCTATTCTCCATTCCAGGCAACATCCTGGTAAATCTTCTCTGCACCCTCTCCAAAGCTTCCACATCTTTCCTAAAGTGAGGCAACCAGAACTGCACACTGTACTCCAAATGTGGCCTAACCAAGGTCCTGTACAGCTGCAACATCACTTCACGACTCTTGAATTCAATCCCTCTGCTAATGAACGCTAATACACCATAGGCCTTCTTACAAGCTCTATCCACCTGAGTGGCAACTTTCAAAGATCTATGAACATAGACCCCAAGATCCCTCTGCTCCTCCACCTTACTAAGAACCCTACCGTTAACCCTGTATTCCGCATTCTTATTTGTCCTTCCAAAATGCACAACCTCACAATTGACAGGGTTGAACTCTATCTGCCACTTCTCAGCCTAGCTCTGCATCATATCTAAATCCCTTTGCAGCCGACAACAGCCCTCCTCACTATCCACAACTCCACCAATCTTCGTATCATCTGCAAATTTACTGACCCACCCTTCGACTCCCTCTTCCAAGTCATTAATAAAAATTACAAACAGCAGAGGACCCAGAACTGATCCCTGCGGAACTCCACTTGTAACTGGGCTCTAGCCTGAATATTTACCATCTACCACCACTCTCTGACTTCGACCGGTTAGCCAGTTTTCTATCAAACTGGCCAAATTTCCCTCTATCCCATGCCTCCTGACTTTCCACATAAGCCTACCATGGGGAACCTTATCAAATACCTTGCTAAAATCCACTGCTCTACCCTCATCCACATGCTTGGTCACCTCCTCAAAGAATTCAATAAGACTTGTAAGGCAAGACCTACTCTTCACAAATCCGTGCTGGCTGTCCCTAATCAAGCAGTGTCTTTCCAGATACTCATAAATCCTATCCCTCAGTACCCTTTCCATTACTTTGCCTACCATTGAAGTAAGACTAACTGGCCTGTAATTCCTGGGGTTATCCCTATTCCCTTTTTTGAACAGGGACACAACATTCGCCACTCTCCAGTCCCCTGGTACCACCCCCGTTGACAGTGAAGACGAAAAGATCATTGCCAACAGTTCTGCAATTTCCTCTCTTGCTTCCCACATAATCCTAGGATATATACTTCTGAATGGGAAGCAAAATGACAAAAGAAAAAAAATGTAAAAGATGGGGAAAGACAACTAATAATTGAATATAGTATTGAGTAGGGTGATATGTAAAGTTGAAACTTTATTGCTGGAACAGCACAGCAGGTCAGGCAGCATCCAGGGAACAGGAGATTCGACGTTTCGGGCACAGGCCCTTCTTCAGGAATGAGCAGAGAGTGTTCAGCAGGAGAAGATAAAAGGTAGGGAGGAGGAACTTGGAGGAGGGGCGTTGGAAATGTGATAGGTGGAAAGAGGTCAAGGTGAGGGTGATAGGTCGGAGTAGGATGGAGGCGGAGAGGTCAAGAAGAAGACTGCAGGTCAGGAAGGCGGTGCCGGGCTGGAGGGATTCGGCTGAGACAAGGTGGGGGGAGGGGGGATGAAGAAACTGGTGAAGTCCAAGTTCATCCCCTGCGGTTGGAGGGTTCCCAGTCGGAAGATAAGACGCTCCTCCTCCGACCGTCGGGTTGTTGTGGTTTGGCGGTGGATGAGTCCAATGACCTGCATATCCTCGGTGGAGTGGGAGGGGGAGTTGAAATGCTGTGCTACAGGTTGGTTGGGTTGGTTCGTCCAGGTGGCCCAGAGGTGCTCTCTGAATCGCTCCGCAAGTAGGCGGCCTGTTTCCCCAATGATATGTAGAATAATACAATAGGTTTTGAATTAGGTTTGCTGGCATGTCTATAATGCATAATGTGTAGTAAATGCCAGTGATGAGCCGCAGGAACATATAACATCATGGGAGTATTAGATTACTTACAGTGTAGAAACAGGCCCTTCGGCCCAACAAGTCCACACCGACCCGCTGAAGCGCAACCCACCCATTCCCCTACATTTACCCCTTTAACCTAACACTATGGGCAATTTAGCATGGCCAATTCACCTGACCTGCACATCTTTGGACTGTGGGAGGAAACCGGAGCACCTGGAGGAAACCCACGCAGACACGGGGAGAATGTACAAACTCCACACAGTCAGTCGCCTAAGTCGGGAATTGAACCCGGGTCTCTGGCGCTGTGAGGCAGCAGTGCTAACCACCGTGCCACCGTGTTGTCATTGAGATACCAGGGGCACAATTCAAAAGAAGGTAGGACTGATGATGATGATGTCATTGGGCTAGTAATCTGGAGGCCCAGGCTTGTATGCTAGGATTACTGGTTCAAATCTCACCATGGCAGCTGGTGGAATTCAAAGTCCGTTTATATGATTTGGAACTTTGAGCCTGTAATCATTGAAATTTAAAATAATGAGAGGAGACCTTTTTGAAATATATAAGCTTTTTAGGGGGCTTGACAGGGTAGACTTGGAGATGTTGTTTCCTTTTGTGAGGCAGTCTTGGAACAGCAGGCATAGTCTCAGAGTGGTCCAGTTAGGATAGAGATAAGAAGGAATATCTTCTCTCAGAGTGTAGTGGATTTGTAGATTTTGTTTTTTATCACACACAATTGTCGATGTTACATCATTAAGTATATTTAAGGCTGAGATAGACAGATCTCTGTTGAAATTCATACTCAAAGTTTTTGGTGCTAGAAAAGCACGGCAGGTCAGGCAGAATCCGAGGATCAGGAGAGTCGACATTTTGGGCATAAGCCCTTCATCAGGAATGTGGGGGCACATCCAAAGGGGCTGAGAGACAAATGGGAAGGGGGCTGGGGGGAGGGAGCTTGGAGAGTCCCAAGGCAGAAGATGAGATATTCCTCTTCCAAGCTGTGGGTGGCTTGGATTTGGTGGTGGAGAAGGCCAGGACTTGCATGTCCTTGGTGGAATGGGAGGGGGAGTTGAAGTGGTTGGCCACAGGATGGTGGGGTTGTTGGGTGCGTGTATCCTGGAGATGTTCCCTGAATCATTCCGCAAGTTGGAGTCCTGTCTCCTCAATCTAGAGGAAACCACATTGAAAGCAACAGACACAGTAGATGACATGTGTGGAGGTGCAGGAAAATCTTTGTGGGATGTGGAAGCATCCTTTGGGATTTTGGATGAAGGTGAGGGGTGAGGTGAGAGCACAGGTTTTACACCTCTTGCAGTGGCAAGGGAAGGTGTTGGGAGTGGACGGTGGGTTGGTGGGGGGGTGGGGGGGGTTAGGGCGTGAACCTAACAAGGGAGTTGCAGAAGGAATGGTCTCTGCACAATGCTGGTAGGGGTGGGGGAGGAAATCTATCTCTGGTGTTGGGATCTGAGTATAGGTGACGTAAAAGGTGGATGATGATGATGCATTGTATTTAGAGCCACCTGGAGGAGGAACACTTTATCTCCCACCTTGGGACCCTCCAATTGCACGGCATCAATATTGATTTCACCAGTTTCCTCAACTCCCCTCACTCCACCTTACCTCAGAGCGAACCCTCCAACTCAGCATCACTCTGCCCTATCAGTCCATCTTCATTCCCATCTATCCACTCCACCCTCTGCTCTGACCTCTCACCATCATCCTCCACCATCATCTACCTATTGCCTTCCAAGCTACCTTCCCTCTAGCCCCATACTTCCTCCCATTTATCTCTCAGATCCCTTGACTCCCCCCACATTCTTGATGAAGGGCTTATGCCCAAATCATAGACTGTTCTGCTCCTCGGATGCTTCCTGACCTGCTGTGCTTTTCCAGCATCCTACTTTTTGACTCTGATCTCCAGCATCTGCAGGCCTCAATTTCTCCTCTGAAATTATTACTCTAGTCTACCAGCTCTGTCACGGTTACAACTCAGGGTCTGCAATGTCAGTTAGATCTCAACACTGCAATAGCTACAGTCTCAATGGCCCCCTCGACCCCAATCTCTGCTCCATTTGTAATCCCTGTCCCATATACAACCCCTGCTCTATTTAACCTTGCCCCATATTCAACCCCTGCTCCATTTACAATCTCAGCTCCATATATAATCCCTGCTGCACATTTAACCCCCTGCCCCAGATACAGTCACTCAGTCGCTACTCCATTCAATCCCTGCCACGTACACAGCCCCTGCTCCATTTATAACCCCTGTCCCATATACGACCTCTGCTTCATTATGCAACCACTGTCCCGTATATAATCCCAGTCCTTTATACAATCCCTTTCCCGTATACAACCCCTGCCCCGAATATACTCCCTCCCTAAGGTATAAACTCGGCCGGATACCAACGCTGCAGCGTCAACCCTGTTCTTCCCCACTCTCCAGGGATACCCGGTGCTGAAACCTCTCCAGCTTGGCGCTGCTCTGTGAAACCCTTGTGCACCTGAACAGACGTTAAAAGTTGTTAACAACCTGAACGGTCAGATGGCGCTGTTTGAAGACCAGGGGCAATCCCCCCGGGGAACCTGGTCAATGTTTATCGCTTAACCAACACCATCAGAGCAAGGGATCGGCTCATTGTAAACAGGAGATGATAGCGGAATGCCCTGCCCAGCATCGACAGGAGCTTACTGACTGGGCGGTGCGCTGACCCCTGCCTCCTAGTCAGTGAGCTCCTTTAGGTGCTGCAATATTTGCTTATGAATGCAGTCTCACATTTTCCTAGTTAGCACGAATGAAGGAACATTAAGGGAGGGAGGTGATATAATTGAGGGACAAGTCAATGGGACAGGATGAGGAGTTATCCTGAATACATTACAGACTCAAAGTTTGTGCGAAGATTTGTAGCTCGGGTGCTCGTTGTTGTGGTTCTGTTCGCCGAGCTGGAAGTTTTTGTTGCAAACGTTTCGTCCCCTGGCTAGGCGACATCATCAGTGCTTGGGAGCCTCCTGTGAAGCGCTTCTGTGGTGTTTCCTCCGGCATTTATAGTGGCCTGTCCCTGCCGCTTCCGGTTGTCAGTTTCAGCTGTCCGCTGTAGTATATTGGGTCCAAAACACTATATAGGACAAACAGGAAGACAGCTAACAATCCGCATACATGAACATCAACTAGCCACGAAACGACACGACCAGCTATCCTTAGTAGCCACACACGCAGACGACAAGCAACATGAATTCGACTGGGACAACACTACTATCATAGGGCAAGCCAGACAGAGAACAGCCAGGGAATTCCTAGAGGCATGGCATTCATCCACAAACTCCATCAACAAACACATCGACCTGGACCCAATATACCAACCACTACAGCGGACAGCTGAAACTGACAACCGGAAGCGGCAGGGACAGGCCACTATAAATGCCGGAGGAAACACCACAGAAGCGCTTCACAGGAGGCTCCCAAGCACTGAGGATGTCGCCTAGCCAGGGGACGAAACGTTTGCAACAAAAACTTCCAGCTCGGCGAACAGAACCACAACAACATTACAGACTGCGGAGAAAATATGGGTCAACGAAAGAATGATGGCGAGCAGGATTCAGTGTCGCACTGACGAAGGATGGTGCATGCTCGCGTCTTACTGGAGATAACTCCGTTTGACTTTAATAGGGAGAGCGCAGCGTATTCCTTGGAGGCAGCGGGTTCTGTCCGCAGTTATACATCTAACTAACTCAAACAGAAAGAGAGAGCTCCTTCACAGCAGCCGGCGGGATTGAGGTGGATCCTGAAATTGCTCTCCCTTATTCCAACTCGAAAACATCAGGATCTAAATCGTGCCCGGCAGTTGCTCTTCTCAAGAGGCGCCGCTAGGGGCGGTGGAGGCACCGAGCAGTGCAACTTTCTCACTAGAAAGCCACAAGGGTCCAAGCGGCGCCAAACAGACGAAATTGAAGCCAGTTGTCTTTGAGTCAGTGTATGATTGAACACAGAACCATCCCATTCGGCCCCTTGTGTCTGTTTCGACTCTTTGAATGAGCTTTCAGAATAGTGCCATTTTCCACCCTTTTCCTAAACCCTGTAATTATTTATCTTATACTCTGTAAATATTTTATCATGTGCTCTGTATTTATCCCATACACCGTAGCCTTTTCCCCTGTATACATTTATTCTATACCCTGTTAATATTTTCCCCACACCCTGCAAATATTTCTCCTATACACTGTAAACATTTCTGCCATACCCTGCAGCCTGTAAATATTTATCTTGTACCCTGTAAATATTTCTCCTACTCTCTGTAAATATTTCTATTATAACCTGTAACGATTTCCCCTTGAAGTAAGTAACCACTTTCCTTTTGGAAGTTACTTTCGAATGTTCCAGGCAGCTCCTTCCAGATGGCACCATTTATCACAGCTTGGTAGACAATGTGGTTCAGTGATGGTGACTGTGAAACTACAGAATAGTCCGGAAAGCCCATGTGGATCAGAGGAGGAAACCTGCTGTGATTTCCAGACTAACATTAGAATGTAGTGCAATCTCTCATTGAACACAGAGTCCTCGTGTCGTACGGCATTGAAATTGAGCCTTTGGTCCAACTCGTCTATACCGGAATACTGTGTACAATTCCAATCTGACCAACTCCCATTTCCCAGCATTTGACTCAAAGCACTTTAAACCCTTCCTATTCATACACCCATCCAGATGCCTATTAATTTTTGGAATTGTACCAGTCTCCACCACTTTTTCTGACAGCTGGTTCCATATACGCGGCACTTTCGATGTGAAAATATTACCCCTCAGGTCGTTTCTAAATCTTTCTGCTCACACCTTAAACATATGCCCTCTAGTTTTGGATTCCCCCACCATAGGACAAGCCCTTGTCAATTTACCCTATCCATGCCCCTCATGATTTTATAAAACTCTATAAGGTCACTTTTCAGCCCCCTATGCTCCAGAAAGAAAAAGCTTATTCAGCTTCACCCTACAACTCAAATCCTTCTAAATCCTTGTAAATCTTTTCTGTACCCTCCCAAGATTAACAACCTCCTTCCTATAGAAGGGTGACTAGAATTGTACACAGTATTCCGAAAGTGGCCGAACCAATGCCCTGAACAGCCGCAACATGACCTCCCAACTCCCATACTCAACACACTGACTCATGAAGACAAGCGTGCCAAACGCCTGACACCACTCTGTCTATCCGCGACTCCACTTTCAAGGAGCTGTGCAGCTGTGCCTTTGTTCAGTAACACTCCCCAGGCCCTACATTAACTGTATACGTCCTGCCCTGGTTTGCCTTACCAAATTGCAACATCTCACATTCATCTAAATTAAACTTCACCCACCACTCATCAGCCCATTGGCCCATGTAATCAAGGTCCCGTTGTACTCTGAGATAATCCTCTTCACTGTCCACTAATCCACCAATTTTGGTGTCATCTGCAAAGTTACTAACCATTCCTCCTATATTTATATTCAATACATTTATATAAATGACGAAAAGATGGGATGGAATTACTGCTCTGGGAGGGTCTTTGGAATTCTCTTCCTCAGAGAGGTGGGACCTGGGTTACTGGATATATTCAAGGTTGAGTTAAACAGATTTCTGATGGACAGTGGAGCTAAGATCATGCATGGAGAGCTGGTTGGGAAGCGAAGTTAAAACTACCACCAGGTTGGCCATTGAATGATGAAGCAGCGTCGAGGAGTGAAACGGCCCATGTTTGCTCCCATTTCTTTTCATCTTATTGAAACCCCAAACCTGTTTACGACAGGTTTAACCAGCTGAATTAACTCTGCCATCCAGTACTCCATAATCCAACCCTGGCATTCCATATCCTCTACAACCTCCCCCCTTCTGCTCATTGTCCATTTCCTCTGAACAAGCATTGTCATGCCTATAGACATGTCCCATGCACAGTCCATGTCCTATGTACAGTCCATGCCCTTTGTACAGTCCATGTTCCATGCACAGTCCATGTCCCATACACAGTGCATGTTCTATGTACAGTCCATGCCCTTCGTACAGTCCATGTTCCATGCACAGTCCATGTCCCATACACAGTGCATGTTCTATGTACAGTCCATGCCCTTCGTACAGTCCATGTCCCATGCACAGTCCATGTTCTATGTACAGTCCATGTCCCATGCACAGTCCATGTCCTATGTACAATCCATGTCCCATGCACAGTCCATGTTCTATGTACAGTCCATGTCCCATGTACAGTCCATGTCCTATGTATAGTTCATTTCCCATGTACAGTCCATGTCCTTGTACAGTTCATGTCCCATGCACAGTCCATGTCCTATGTACAGTTCATGTCCCATGCACAGTCCATGTCCTATGTACAGTCCATGTCCCATGCACAGTCCATGTTCTATGTACAGTCCATGTCCCATGCACAGTCCATGTTCTATGTACAGTCCATGCTCTATGTACAGTACATGTCCCATGCACAGTCCATTTCCTATGTACAGTCCATGTCCCATGCACAGTCCATGTTCTATGTACAGTCCATGTCCCATGTACAGTCCATGTCCTATGTATAGTTCATTTCCCATGTACAGTCCATGTCCTTGTACAGTTCATGTCCCATGCACAGTCCGTGTTCTATGTACAGTCCATGCTCTATGTACAGTACATGTCCCATGCACAGTCCATGCCCTATGTACAGTCCATGTCCTATGTACAGCTCCACGCCCCGTGTCCAGCCTCAAAATTCGGACAGGATGGGAAACGATTGTTCAGTGACCCATGAGTGGCAGTCGCTTCTGATTTATTGGCAGATGACCGTTCTTGTTAAAACAGACTTTCAAAAGCATCTTACAGATGAAATAGAATCTAACAGTTAACCTGAAGGAAAGTTTGGGGAAAATAGGCTTACCAGAGATATCCCACTTGACCTACATTCCATAATGAACACTTGGACCCTATTGCACTCGGCAGCGATGTCCTGCAAAATACCTTTGGGAGGTTTAGTGCGGACTTTTGCCTTTACCTGAGATGGCAGAGGGCACCAGAAAATCCCAGCCTCGTTAACATGTTGCAGGTGCATGTTTTGATTGAAGGAGGCCTTTTCGACAGAATTACCAATCAGAGATTCCCGTCGAAATAGTACCCCGTGCAACTTGAAAATTCGGCAGAATTTGTTTCATAAAATAGCAGCCCTCCTCAGTCAGTCGCTCTGTGCACACCCAGCTCCTGCCAAGCCCAACGGTGGGGCCCATGTATGTTGCAGACTCCCTGGTAAGTATCTATAGAGTTTTAGGAGACCGAGCTCATTTTGAGAAGCATTGCAATGAGCGAGCCCGGAGTCCGGAGCCCTGGAGGGAACAGTGTTAGCTCTGAACTGGCGCTAAGTGCTGAGCTCGATGGCTTTGCGCTGTCCCGGAGCAGTCACCCCCAGCACCGCTGAATCCACCCTGAAGCCTCCTGAGCACAGAATTGTTACCTCCCAGAAGGAGACCATTTGGCTCACTGAACTTTCACTTATTCAATTTTATATTGTCAAATCGCTCCCCATTCCCCGTTTCCTTGCGCACTATTTCGATCCAAATTTCCGCAATCAATCGATTATATGAAATAATTAACCGATGCTCTCCTGAACAGCTAGATTAAATCTGCCTCCACCACTCCATACCCCAACCCTAGCATTCCGTACCCTCACTACTTGCTGTGTGAGAAAAGTTTTGTTTTATTTGAAGCAAATCTTGCTTTATTTGCAGATCACTTCAAATCAATGCCATTTCATTCCTTTTTATTTATTCTTTTACTAGCGGGAACACTTTTCCCCATCTACTTTGTTCACCCCTTTATGATTTTGAAAATCTCGGTTAAATCTCTTCTTTAAATTTCCTCTCTCCAAGGAGCACAGTCCTAACGTCTTCAATTTATCCTCATAGCTGAAGTTTCTCAATCCTGGGCCCACGCTTGTAAAGTATGTACCAAAACAGAAGTTGCTGGAAAAGCTCAGCAGGTCTGGCAGCATTTGTGGAGAGAAATCAGAATTGATGGCTCGGGTGCCATCAATTGATGGCTTCCTCTGGAAGTCTGTGAATGCTAGGATTTGCCTCGGCAACTGTACCCTGGATATGGGAATGAGAAAGTGAAATATTACAATGTGAAGAAATGGCTATTCACGTGTTCATCTCAGGAATCTCCCCAAGCGTTCTGTCTCTAGGGAGAATTTTAATCTCCACTTGACCAGTCGCTGTTCCGGGAGAGATTTCACAACTTCCGGGATTTCTCTCTCCATCGCAATTTTCAACCAAATGATTCATTGGCCCTCCCCTCTATCTTGAACATCAACAATGAGCTCTGTAGTGAACCCAGTAACGGTGAACTCCCACAATGAAGAGAAATGGATGTTTCTGGCGTGATGTGAGCCCGTGGACTAAGGAGCGGTGTCTTCCTGACTAGATCTGGTTCTCATCCCCATTGGCTTCATGTTGAGGTTCAATCCTGGTCTGTTGTAGGGCCAGGGTCCCTCACATTCAAATAGCATCATCAAGTCCAATTATCTTTAACAGGAGGAAGATTTACAATTTCTCAAAGGATTTGACCCGGAGAAATTTACCAGAAACGTTGCTCACACAAATAAGTCACGTGGTCCCCCGAACAATTTTTAATCTACAATGACATGGGTGAATGTCAATAATTTATTGAAATTAGCGGCACTGTCACCCTGAGGCTGGATGGAGCGACAAATTCCCGACAGACAAACCGTCCGGAGAATCCAAACCAACGTCGGCATTTGTATTGCACCTTTGACCTAATACCACCCTCCAAGACGCTTCGCAGGAGCATTATCAAACAAAATAAACTACACAAGGAACAAAAATCTGAGGGGAAAACAAATTACAAGTTTCTTTCCAGAAACATCTCGAAGGAAGAGAAAATGGAAGAATGAAGAAAAGAAAGAAAGAGAAATGTTTTGTGTGGGGAATTCCAGAGTTTCACAGCTCGGCAGCTGGTGGTCAATGTTGGGAAGATTCAAAGAAGAGATATTGAGGAGGCTGGAGTTAGAGCAACGCAGAAATCACTCCACTTCAGGCTTCTTCACGTCTTTTAAAAGAAATTGTAATTCCTTTGCCAATAGTCCAAAGGGAATCTGTAACAGCAAATCAATTCACCAGTGACATGGTCCCCAGTCTTCAGGTCCTGAACTGTCTCTATCCACCATCATCCTTTGCCCAACTGTGCTGATTCTCATCAGTTCCAGAAGCATTCTCCACCACTTTTGTCGCCTCCAGCAGGATATCGCCACCAAACACATCTTTCCCTCCCCTCCACTGTCAGCATTCTACACCAACTGTTCGCTCCATGAGACCCTGGTCAACTCCCCAATCAGTCCCAACACTTGCTTACCCCCTTCTTGGCACCCGAGTGAATTGGCTTACTTTCCAGTAAACGAGGTTCAAATAAATCAGTCCCATGAGAATTAAACTCCAGTGGTTCAGAATATATTGATCCATAAATCAATTGATGAGGTTCTACTGAATCAGTTTCCAGTGACTAAGACCCCATTGAACCAACTTCCAGTAATTCAAACTCCTGTGAAACAGAGTCAAGTGAATCAATCTCCATTGAAAAAGATCTTAATGAATTAATACCTCATTAATCTGACCAGTGAATTCATTTTCAGGGAATTAAACTGGAGAATTAGTTTCCAGTGAATCAGACCCCAATAATTCAGTTCCCAGTGCTGTAGAACCTGATGAATGACTTGTCAGTGAATTTGACTCCAAACAATTAGAGCCCCAGGAAACAGTTTTACTGAAACAGCCTTCAGTTAGTCAGACCCCAGAGAATCAGAGCTCAATGAATCTATTTCAAGTGAATCTGTCTCCAGTCAATCAGCTTCCAGTGAATTATGCTCTAGTGAGTTACATTCTAGAGCATAAATTTCTCATATTTCCTTTTCCAGTGAATAATATTCCACAGAACCAGACATTAATGAATCAGAACCAGTGAATCAGAACTGAATGGATGAGGTGCTAGGGAATCAGTTTCCAGTAAATATGATCTGAATGAATAAGAATCCGGCAATGACCTCACCATTGTGCTTCCTTTGTCTATTCTTCTCCCTTTTAAAACTACTGTTGTTTTGACCTTTTTTCCCCCCAAAGTTCCAAAACAATGCAACAGCATATAAAACAGTAATTGCTGCTGCTGCAATTCGAGGAAATCACCTCCAGCACCTAAAATGCCTCAAAAAAGGAGCAGCTGCTACAGCCAGAAATTTTTCCCATCCTCCATCTTGAATTACCCAGAATCCTGTATTTACTGTGGAAAAGGATATGGAAGATATAGACTGTAGGTAAATAGATGGTGACATATTGCAAAATGTCCATATTACAAAGGAGGAAATGCTGGATGTCTTGAAACAGGTAAAGGTGGATAAATCCCCAGAACCTGATCAGGTGTATCCCAGAACTCTGTGGGGAGCTAGAGAAGTGATTGTTGGGTCTCTTGCTGAGATATTTGTATCATCAATAGTCACAGGTGAGGTGCCAGAAGACTGGAGGTTGGCTAACGTGGTTTAAGAAGGGTGGTAAGGACAAGCCAGGGAACTATAGACCAGTGAGCCTGACATTGGTGGGCAAGTTGTTGGAAGGGAATCCTGAGGGACAGGATGTACATGTATTTAGAAAGGCAAGGACTGATTAGGAATGGTCAACATGGCTTTGTGCATGGGAAATCATGTCTCACAAACTTGATTGAGTTTTTTGAGGAAGTAACAAAGAGGATTGATGAGGGCAGAGTGGTAGATGTGATCTATATGGACTTCAGTAAGATGCTCGACAAGGTTCCCCATGGGAGACTGATTAGCAAGGCTAGATCTCACGGAATACAGGGAGAACTAGCCATTTGGATACAGAACTGGCTCAAAGGTAGAAGACGAGGGTGGTGGTGGAGGGTTGTTTTTCAGACTGGAGGCTTGTGACCAGTGGAGTGCCACAAGGATCGGTGCTGGTCCTCTACTTTTTGTCATTTGCATAAATCATTTGGATGCAAGCATAAGAGGTACAGTTAGTAAGTTTGCAGATGACACCAAAATTGGAGGTGTAGTGGACAGTGAAGAGGGTTACCTCAGATTACAATAGGATCTTGACCAGATGGGCCAATGGGCTGAGAAGTGGCAGATGGAGTTTAATTCAGATAAATGCGAGGTGCTGCAATTTGGGAAAGCAAATCTTAGCAGGAATTATACACTTTATGGTCAGGTCCTAGGGAGTGTTGCTGCACAAAGGGACCTTGGAGTGCAGGTTCATAGCTCCTTGAAAGTGGAGTCCCAGGTAGATAGGATAGTGAAGAAGGCATTTTGTATGCTTTCCTTTATTGGTCAGAGTATTGAGTAGAGGAGTTGGGAGGTCACGTTGCAGCTGTACAGGACATTGGTTAGGTCACCGTTGGAATATTGCGTGCAATTCTGGTCTCCTTCCTATCGGAAAGATGTTGTGAAACTTGAAAGGGTTCAGAAAAGATTTACAAGGATGTTGCCAGGGTTGGAGGATTTGAGCCAAAGGGAGAGGCTGAACAGGCTGGGGCTGTTTTCCCTGGATCGTCGGAGGCTGAGGCGTCACCTTATAGAGGTTTACAAAATTATGAGGGGCATGGATATGGTAAATAGGCAAAGTCTTTTTCCTGGAGTCAGGGAGTCCAGAACTAGAGGGCATGGGTTTAGGCTGAGAGGGGAAAGATATAAAAGAGACCTACGGGGCAACTTTTTCACACAGAGGGTGGTATGTATCTGGAATGAGCTGCTAGAGGATGTGGTGGAGGCTGGTATAATTGCAACATTTAAGAGGCATTTGGATGAGTATATGAATAGGAAGGGATATGGGCCGGGTGCTGACTGGTGGGACTAGATTGGGTTGGGATATCTGGTCGGCATGGACGGGTTTGACTGAAGGGTCTGTTTCCTTACTGTATATGGCTCTATGACTCTATGTCATAAGAACCCAGAGCTCAATAATTTAGAGCCAAGTGAATCTGACCAAATGAATACATTTCCAGCAAATCAAACTTCAATGAGTCACATTCCAGTGAATCAGGATATAGTGGATCAGTTTCCAGAGGATCTATTTCTTGTATAAGAATTTACAGAGTCAGATTGAAGAGAAAGAATTTCCAGCAACTTAGACTCCAATGAAGCAGAGCCCAGTGTATCAAAGTCCAGTGAATATGAATGAATCAGTCCTCATCAAATTAGGCTCCCAGTGAACCAAATGATGTAGACTCTCCAGTTCAAATTAAATGCATAAGCTTAGAGTTCTTCTATTGTGTCATTGTGAATGCCATCGAAAAGTCAAGATAACAGATAGTTGGTTAGTCTTCTGAGTAGGATGGATCTCTTAAGCTAAGACCTCGGGCGGCATGGTGGCTCAGTGGTTAGCACTGCTGCCTCACAGCACCAGGGATCTGGGTTCAATTCCAGCCTCAGGCAGCTGACTGTGTGGAGTTTGCACATTATCCCCACGTCTATGCGGGTTTCCTCCTACATTCCAAAGATGCACAGGTTAGGTGAATTGGCCATGCTAAATTACCCATAGTGTTAGGTGCATTGGTTAGGGTGGGTTATGCTTTCGAGGGTTGCTATGGAACTGTTGGGCCAATTGGCCTGTTCCCACCCTGTAAGGAATCAATCTGGGTCTAATTAGCTAACTATTGAACTGAGGATTGCTGCAATTGGCAATAATATTATAACATCACCACAAACCAGAGTGAGTTCTAAGGAAGTCACCTCATTTTCTAGATTGGAATTTGGAGTCTGATCTAAGACTTTGTGCCTTATATTTTGCACCCACCATGATAGTTATAAGTTCATTTGTGAGTATTTTGGAAATTAGGTGGGGCATTTTTAAACCTGGGTGAACATGGACAGTGGTCTCCTCAGTAGTTATTTCATGCATGTTAGCTGCCCACAAGGCTGGCCCTTTGGTTTCATGCTGCAATCTTTCACTTTATTCTTGTGCAATGAACACCAGCTGAATTTTTCCAGAATCATTTATATACAAGCAGGTCTACAACTTATAGGTTCCAGTGAAGCAGTTGGGATTGAATTATTATCGGTGAATGAGTCGACAGTTCATTAATTCATAATGACTCTGTTGCAAATGAGCCATTCATCATGAATCAGCCCTGAGTGAATTTTGAGGAGAAAACCAGTCCCAAAGTCAATCTTTGATTCAGTCACCAAGTAATTTGTTTTCTCTGGATCACTTTCCAGGTCATCAATCACTACTGTATTTGTCTCCAATAAAGTACTCCCCATTGAGTCAGTCTTTTGTTAATTAGATCCCAGAGATTCACTCTCAAATGGATGAGGTTGTCAGTGGATCAAGTATCAGCTGGTGTCAGAGGGGCAGGTGGGATGGAGTGGAAGACCTGGCTACCTCTGCATTGTCTGCTGTGGGGTGTGGGTGTGGTTCCATCCTGGGTGAGGAGGGAACATTTTGACCAGGATCCAATCCCGTGCCCCCTACCCAACCCTCCCCAGTCATTCTGACTTCAGTCCTCAGGACCAATGGCTGGAGTGATGGAGTGCAGCTGTGTGCCTCTCCAGCAGACCCTGAGGGTGCTGGACCTGGCTGTCTGTGGCTCTGCTGGCCTGTCCATGGAAGAATCATAGAATACCTACAGTGTGAAAACAGGCCCTTTGGCCCAACAGGTCCACACCAACCATAGAACATAGAACAATACAGCGCAGAACAGGCCCTTTGGCCCTCGATGTTGCGCCGACCTGTGGACTTTTCTCAGCTCGTCCCCCTACACTATCCCAAAATCATTCAGGAGCTTATCTAAGGATTGTTTAAATCTCCCTAATGTGGCTGAGTTGACTACCTTAGCAGGTAGGGCATTCCATGCCCTTACCACTCTCTGTGTAAAGAACTTGCCTCTGACATCAGTCTTAAATCTATCACCCCTCAATTTGTAGTTATGCCCTCTTGTACAAGCAAAGAGGGCATAACTACTCTCCGAAGAGTAACCAACCCAGACTATTTCCTCTACGTGTATATTTACCCCTGACTAATGCACCTAACCTATCCATCCCTGAACACTATGGTCAATTTAGGTCAGCCAATTCACCCTAACCTCCACATCTTTGGACTGTGGGAGGAAACCGGGGCACCCAGAAGAAACCCACACAGACACGGGGAGAATGTACAAATTCCACACAGACTGAGGCTGTAATTGAACTCAGATCCCTGGTGCAGTGAGGCATCAGTGCTAACCACTGACCAACGTACCGCCCTCAAGGAGGCAGATGGACAGTCACGTGACTCACTGTAGCACTGCAGTTTCTGGGCAATGAGGGCCATTCTGTCCCACATCCCTGTCTGCTGCTCCTGTTCCTCCCTGTGCATGTGTTGATAGCGCAGCGTCCTCTCTTGCCTGGCATTGCCTCTGGCAGTCCTCCAAGTGCCAATACCCTCAGGTATATCTTCCTTGGTCAGCTGCAGACCTGTCACAGTGAGGTGCTCACCGGGTCATGGTCCCACACTATATCTATGGGGGCTCCCACTAGTGGTGTCAATATTTGAACTGCCTGGGAAGCTGTAAGAGGCACTCTTACCAATGCTTCCTCTGAGAGCTCTGTGCTCTCGTCCTCAGAGCTTGAAGGTGGTGCCTCTGGTGGAGTTGGACATTTCTCTGCAGATGTCAAGAGCAGGCTCGAAGAACCAAGATCTGGACAATAATTGTGCCTGGGCTGACAAGTGGAAAGTAACGTTAGTGTCACACAAATGCCAGGCAATGACCATTTCCAGTAAGAGGCAATCTAAGCTCTATCCTCTGATACTCAATGGTGTTACCATCACTGAATCCCCCACTATCAACATCCTGGCTGTTATCATTGAGCAGAAATTCAACTGGGCTCATCACATAAACTCAATGGCTACAAAAGCAGGTCAAAAGACTAGGAATACTGCAGTGAGTAACTCACCTCCACTGTCCCCAAAGCCTGTCCACTACCTATAAGGTACAAGTCAGGAGTGTGATGGAATACTCACCATGGGTGTGATGGGTGCAGCTCGAACAAAATTCAAGAAGCTTGATACTACCCAGGATAAAGCAGCCGCTTGACTGGTACCAATCCCTCCACCACTGATGCTCAGTAGCTGCAGCATGTGCTAGCTACAAGATGTTCTGCAGAAATTTACCAAAGACTTTCAGACAGCACCTTCCAAACCCAGGTCCACTTCCATCTGGAAGGACAATGGTAGCAGATACATGGGAACCACCACCTGCAAGATCCCTTCCAAGCCATTCACCATCGTGACATGGAAATATTCTATTCCTTCAGTGTCACTGGGTCAAAACCATGGAATTCCCTCCCTATGGGCACTGTAGGTCAATGTACACACACATGGAATGTAACATTTCAAGAAGGCAGCTCACCAGTATCTTCTCAAGGGCAACTAGAGTCGGGCTAGCCCAGCCAGCGATGTCCACATCCCATGATTGGATAACAAAAAAAAACGGTAAGACAAGACAGAAGGCAATGGTTAGCAGTAGTGTACAATGAATGAGACTGACAGCAGGGTAACTTGCAGTTGAATTAAGAGTGACACTTGCTTGTTTGGTGGGAGATGGACGTTTCTGCATCAGATATGGTTCTAAAACCCTACAACAACAAAGACCAGACCAGACCTGTCCAGCCTTGCACCAACAATGTACTCATTGTAGCAAAAGAGTTCAATTCTCGATGATGTGAACACACCAAGCAACAAATCCAATTATCCGCAACCTAACATGTAAATTCATATCTTGGGACAGAAGAACAAGCCTGTACTGTACTTTCCTACGGAAAGAACTACTATCTATAGGCAAATAACATCACTCCATTTTTGGAGAATAATTAGTATCACCCATCTAGACATTAATAGAACATAGAACAAAGAACAGTACAGTACAGCACAGCACAGGCCCTTCAGCCCATGATCTTATACCGAGCATTAATCTTAATCTAAGATCAACCTAACCAACAATTTACTGCTGTCCATGTGCTTGTCCAGCAGTTGCTTAAATGTCCCTAATGTCTCTGACTCTACCACCATTGCCGGCAGTACATTCCACGCACCCACCACTCTTTGCGTAAAGAACCTACCTCTGACCTCCTCCCTATACCTTCCTCCAATTACCGTAAAATTATGACCACTTGTGATAGCTATTTCTGCACTGGGAAAGAAGTCTCTGGCTAGCTCCTCTATCTATGCTTCTCATTACCTTGTACACCTCTATCAAGTCATCTCTCTTCCTTCTTCTCTCTCGGGTGAAAAGCCTGAGCTCACTCAACCCCTCTTCATAAGACATGCCCTCCAATCCAGGCAGCATCCTGGTAAATCTCCTCTGCACTCTCTCTAAAGCATCTACATCCTTCCTATAATGAGGCAACCAGAACCGGACACAATATTCCAAGCGTGGTCTAATCAGGGTTTTATAGAGCTGCAGCAAAATCTCACTGCTCTTAAACTCAATCCCTCTGAAAATGAAAGCCAAAACACTATACATCTTCTTAAAACCCTAACAACTTGGGTGGAAACTTAGAGGGATCTATGTACGTGAACCCTAAGATCCCGCAGTTCCTCCACACTGCCAAGAATCCTGTCTTTAACCCTTTAACCATTCAAATTCGACCTTCCAAAATGAATCACTTCACGTTTATCCAGGTTGAACTCCATCTGCCACTTCCCAGCCCAGCTCTGCATCCTGTCAATGTGTTGTTATAGCCTGCAACAGCCCTCGACACTATTTACAAACACCACCAATCTTTGTGTCATCTGCAAACTTACCAACCCATTCTACCATGTCTTCATCCAAATCATTTGTAAAATTACAAAGTGCAGAGGCCCAAGGACAGATCCCTGTGGGATACCACTGGTCACCGACATCCAGGCGGAATATTTTCCATCCACTATCACTCTCTGTCTTCTTTCAGCCAGCCAATTCTGTATCCAGACAGCCACATTTCCCTGTATCCCATACCTCCTAACCTTCTGAATGAGCCTGCCGTGAGGAACCTTATCCAATGCCTTACTGAAATCACTAGACACCACATCCACTGCTCGGCCTTCGTCAACTTGTCTCATCACCTCCTCAAAGAACTCAATAAGGCTTGTGAGCTGCCTCTCACAAAGCTATACTGACTACCTTTAATCAAACTATGTTTTTCCAAATCATCATAATCCCATTTCTCAGAATCATTTCCAATACCTTGCTTACCACAGACATAATTCTGACTGGTCTGTAATTCCCTTTCTTGAACAGAGGAACAACATTCGCTTCCCTCCAACCATCCAGTACTACTCCCCATGGAGAGCTAAAGGCGCAGCAATCTCATTCATCGCTTCCTGTAGTACCCTTGGATGTGACAGAGAAGGAAAATGAATCCAATTTCTCCATGGACTCCTGCAGTTCCATCAATGCAGCCCTTTCATGGGCTGCCAGATCAATTGAATCTCTGATCTAATCTAAGCCAGAAGAGAACAGGTAAAATCAGTAATTTTACTTCAAGTGTTTATGTAATGTGTCATAGACTTTCCTGATCTAACTATTGGAGATAGTTAGAATTAAGACAAAAACTTAGAGAGGTAAGGGATAAAACAATGTTGAGATAAGAGGTCCTACAGCACAGAAGTGACTTTTAGAGATTGAGAAGAAGAGTCCTTCGTGGTAACCTCAGTCCGTGCAGGAATTGAACCCACACCATTGACATCACTCACCAGCCGACTGAACTAACCAACTCCCAAATGAATGGTAAGGTGATGTATGGAGTGTAAAATGGGAAGTTTGAGGTCCTTAACTTTGGTTATAAGGACAGGAAAGCAAAATATTTTTTAAAAGCTGTGATGTTTTAAATGTTGCCATCCAAACGGACACGGATATTTGCACAGGAAATTACCATGCAGTTGCAAGAATCAATTAGGAAGGTAAATGGGAACTGGATGACGAGAATAATGAAGTCTTGTTGCACATGTTAAGGTGTTTTGTGAGACCGCATCTGGACTATTGTATGCATTTTCGATTTTCATATTTTATGAAGTATTTATTTGCTTTGGAGACTGCACAGCAAAGGGTCATGAATTAGACCTGGAGATGAGGGAGTAGTTCTGTTATGGCAGGCTGAATAAATTGGGTCTGTATTCTCTAGAGATTAAAACAATGAGTTGGGAGGTAATGCTGCGGCTGTACAGGACATTAGTTAGGCCACTGTTGGAATATTGTGTTCAATTCTGGTCTCCTTCCTATCGGAAATATATTGTGAAACTTGAAAGGGTTCAGAAAAGATCTACAAGGATGTTGCCAGGGTTGGAGAATTTGAGCTATAAGGAGGGGCTGAACAATCTGGGGCTGTTTTCCCTGGAGCGTCAGAGGCTGAGGGGTGACCTTATAGAGGTTTACAAAATTATGAGGGGCATGGATAAGGTAAATAGATAAAGTCTTTTCCCTGGGGTCTGGGAGTCCAGAACTAGAGGGCATAGGTTTAGGGTGAGAGGGTAAAGACATAAAAGAGACCTATGGGGCAACTTTGTCACACAGAGGGTGGTACATGTATGGAATGAGCTGCCAGAGGAAGTGGTGGAGGCTGGTACAATTGCAACATTTAAGAGGCATTTGGATGTGTATATGAATAGGAAGGGTTTGGAGGGATATGGGCCAGGCGCTGGCAGGTGGGACTAGATTGGGTTGGGATATCTGGTCAGCATGGATGGGTTGGACTGAAGGGTCTGTTTCCATGCTGTACATCTCTATGACTCTATGAGAGGCGAACACATTGAAATAATCAACATTCTAAAGAAACTTGACAGGGTCAATACTGACAGGATGTTTGCCATTCATGGTTGGGGAATCTAGAACACAAGGGACACAAAAAGGACTGATCATTTAAGAATATCATCACTCAAAGGGCTGCGAATCTTAGGAATTCCCTACTCCAGAGGGTTGTTAATGTTTCATTTGGAGAAATTGAGGACTGCAGATGATGGAGATCAGAGTCAAAAGTGTGGCACTGGAAAAGCACAGCAGGTCAGGCAACATCCAAGGAGCAGGAGAATTGACGTTTTGGGCAGGAGCCCTTCATCAGGAATGACTTTTGACTGTAGATGTTCCATTATTGAGGCTGGGGGAGACAGAGATTTGGTGTCTCAGGGAATGAGGGATATGGGGAGCAGGCAGGAAAATGAAGTGGAGTCCACTGATCAGCCCTGATCATATTGGAGCTAGAAGAAGCTCAGTGGGCTCAATGGCATACCTCTGCTCCTTTTTCCTATATTCTTACTTTAGTCTTAAGGAATGATTAATAAATACTGGGAGGACAGTAAAGCAGAGGTGCCATTCCAGTCATAAGTTGATCAAAAAAATGATGGGATGGATGATAGAAGTGTGAAACAAAGGCAGGAAGGATTGGATCGGAAAATGAACATAGGGCCAGAACAGATTTGCCTGGAAATCATTTGAGGTCAAAGCCATGAGTACATATGCTGCAATTTTGAAATAGAATAGAAAATGCTGGGAATACTCAACAGATCTGGTGTCATCAGATACAGTTTTCAGCATGGTAAGAGTACAGAGATAAACAAGTGATGAAGTTAAATGCAGAAGTTAAAACTTCTAAAATAAGAGCATTTTAAAAGTATTGATTTAATATAAGATTGCAAATTTTTAACATCAGCATTTTTCTTTTGTAGGATCATTAAACTACAGTTTTAAAACAACTTTAAAGTGCTAAGAATAAACAACCACAATCAGAAGAAATGATGGGAAAACATAATATCACCATCAAGATTTCAAATCAGAAATGAGACAAACATAAAAAGAACTGGGTATCCTGAAGCAAGCAGCTTTTAAGATACAGAATTGCATCAAAATTAAGTACTAACTCTCAAACTGAACTAGTAATTACAATCATTTTAATCAGGTCCTACATTATAAATTGCCAAAACATAAAAAGGTGCACAAAGACTTTTGCAGAAGTTCTAACAGCTTTTGAGAACCATTTAAACCGGAAAACAACCATTTTCCTCGAAAGGACAAAATATACAAGGTCCAGAGGAACCTGTAGATAATTTCATTACTCCATATCCTCCACAAATAAATGGAGAACTATGATTATGATCTTTGAAATCACCTTTCAGAAGGGACTGAATTATTATTGGAATTATTAATAAATCTTTGTCTGATTCATTAATTTCCAAAGAAGATGTGTTTCGAGAACTCTGTTGAGTGGGAAGCAGAAACCAGAAAGACTGATGTTCAAATCCTGAGGAAAGAAGGATGACCTTACCACAAAAGGCCAACAGAAGCCATTCACTTTATCAGGTACGAAAAGACACATAAGACAAGCCAAAAGTTAGCTAAACAGAATACCTACAGAAAACTGTAGGTCATTTTTAGAAGATGTGCAGAAGTAGAAGACAATTTCAAAACAGCAAAAGGCCAAAATGCTTACTCATACAATGAGGCAAGTGCAGTCAAATGTCCTGAAGAAAATATGTTCTCATTTCATAGAATCTCTATAATATGGTACAGGCTATTTGAACCATTAAGTCCACACCAAACCTCCTGCCCAATCTACCCCATCCCTGTAACCCTGCTTTTTCCCATGGCTAATACACCTGACCTGGACACTATGGGCAATTTAGCATGGCCAATCCATCTAACCTGCACATCTTTAGACTGTGGGAGGAAACTGGAGCACCCAGAGGAAATCCTCACAGACACAGGGACAAGGTGCAAACTCCCCACAGACAGTTGCCTAAGGGAATTGAACTTGAGTCCCTGGTGCTGTGAGGTAGCAGTGCTAACCACTGAGCCACCGTGCCACCATGACAATGCATTGCCAGTTGAAAAGATACCTAAGACATTCCTAGGGGAACTCAATGATCAAAATAATTCAGATTTGGCAGTATTTGTTCACATCCATGGACATCCCATTGATTTTAAAACTTGATACAGGTGCAGGTTTCACTGAACTTTCAGATCAATTATCATGACTGGGGAAACAGCAGGTTCAGCACACAGAGATGAAACTAAGTGGCATCAAATGAAATGACTCTCAAGAAAAAAGGAGTGCTACAGTAACTAGACAATCCAGAGAGCTTACTTGAGTCCAAAATATCCACATAATTTGAAATCCACACTTCTCACTTTCGAATCTTGATACATATCTTGACCTCAGCATCCTTAAAGTAGCAGAAGGGGTTTAATTATTTCCAAGAGAAAATTGAATCAAAAACTGCCATCCAACAAATCAAGACAGTCAGTAGAATATTTTATTGATCTTCTTAGACTCAGAAAGGTACCAAAATAGATGAAAGAATATATTAAGATTACTTAAAACAACAAGATATACAAGCAGAAATAGGCTATTCAGCCCATCGAGTCTGCTCCACCATTCGATCATGGCTGATATGTTTCTCAACCCCATTTTCCTGCATCCTCCCCATAACCCTTGACCCCTTCCCAATCAAGAACCTATCTATCTGACTTAAATACACCCAATGAGTTGGTCTCCATGGTCTTCTGTGGCAATTAGTTCAACAGATTTCCCACCCTTTGGCTGAAGAAATTCCTCCTCATCTCAATTGTAAAGGGTCATTCCTTCATTTGAAGGCTGTGCCCTCTGGTCCTGGTTTCTCCTACTATTGGAAACATCCTCTCCATGTCCACCCTAGCCAGGCCTGAAAATATCCTATAAGTTTCAAAGAGATTCTACCCCTCATCCTTCTAAACTCCATCGACTACAGAGTCCTCAACTGATCCTCAAATGATCAGCCCTTCATCCCCGGGATCATTTTTGTGAAGCTCCCCAAGAGTCAGAACGGCTCACAATATTCAAAATGCATCTGACCAAAGCTTTATACAGCCTCAGTAGTACATCTCTGTTCTTTAGGTAAAAACAATGACTGCAGATGCTGGAAATCAGATTCTGGAGTAGAGTGGGGCTGGAAAAGCACAGCAGTTCAGGCAGCATCCGAGGAGCAGTAAAATCGACGTTTTGGGCAAAAGCCCTTTATTCTCTTTAAACAAATGCTAACAATGCATTTGTCTTCCTAACTGTCAACTGAACCTGCATATTATTCTTCATAAAATCCAAAACTAGGACTCCTAAGTCCTATCATGCTTCATATTTCCGGACCCTTTCCCCATTTAGAAATTAGTCTGTGCCTCGATTCTTCCTACCAAAGTGTATTACCTGACACTTTGCCACATAATATTTCATTTGCCACTCTCTTATGCTATTCAATTCCTTCTACAGCCTTCCCGCTTCCTCAACACTACCTATCCATTCACCTATCTTTATGACATCTGCAAACTTAGCAATGCCCTCATTTCCTCTGTCCAGATTGTGAATGTACACCGACGCTTATGGAACTCCACTAGACACTGACTGCCATCCTGAAAATTACCCTTTTTTCACCACTCTGCTTTCTTGCCAGTAAGTCAGTTCTCTACCCAAGCCAGTAACTTGCCCCTAACAGCATGGGCTCTTATTTAGCAGCCTTCTGTGTGGCACCTTGTCAACAACCTTTTGGAAATTCAAATAGATCATGCTCATGGGTTCTCCTTTGCTTAAGTTGCTTGTCATACGAGGAACAGTTGAGGACACAGGGTTTAGAGTTTAGAAGGATGAGGGGCAAAATCTCAATAAAACTTATTATTTACCTCATTAAATAATTCTAACAGATTTGTCAGGCATGACTTCCCCATGATAAAGCTGTGCTGAAGGAAAAAAAAGCTTCACAAATTTGTGTCTCATCCTTGTGTAGAAGCTATGCCACATTGTCCAATTTTAGTATAAGTTGGAGTTGGTGTAAGAGAATTGTTTCATACTATCAACAGGAAGGAGGTTACAGACTTTACATTAAAAATTAGATTAGATACCCTACAGTGTGGAAACAGGCCCTTCAGCCCAACCAGTCCACACAGACCCTCTGAAGAGTAACTCACCCAGACCCATTTGCCTCTGACTAATGCACCTAACACTATAGGTAATTTACCATGGCCAATTCACCTGACCTGCACATCTTTGGACTGTGGGAGGAAACTGGAGCACCCAGAAGAAACCCACACAGACAGTCACCCAAGGCTGGAATCGAACCCGGGTCCCTGGCACTGTTAGGTAGCAGAGCTAACCACTGAGCCACCATCCAATGTAGAAATGCTTTTCATTCCTATCATCATTGAAGAAAATTCAAAAGGTAATTTTCAGCAATTTATCAGGAGAAACAGATAGTGGGAACAAGAAGGAGCAATATAACTCGAGCTCATAAGTCCAAGAGCCATATTTCAAATTTTCATCTGTCAAGCAGAATTATTTATATCAGAGACAAAGACTAATTCAGCAGCAGTTCTGTAAAAATGTCTAATTCATCAGTAAGACAACAGAGGTTAAATGAAGATGTACAAACTAATCAACACATTGAATAAGGATTGTATGTTCTTGATTGCGGATGTTTCAGTGGACTGAGAGTAATATTTTGCCTGAACAAAATGAGAATTAGCTGCATCACCAGCATGGATATCAGATCAAATTCCATCCAGTTGGGAGGTACTTATTTAGGCTCTCAGATTCAGCACAGAAAGGAGGATCGGGGGTGCTAATAATGCAGAGGTATTGCTCCTATCTTTGGGACAGGAGCCCTGTGTTCAAGTCCCAATCACTCCAGTGGCGCTTAGTAACATCCCTGAACAAATTGATTAGAACAATATCTACTGAAACAAATATTGAACTGACAAGAAACAAGGACAAATTTTGGTTTGGGGTCCTGTAGTGCAGTTGTAGTATGTCCCTACCTCTGGCCAGGAAAGCAGTGTTCAAGATGTGTGTGGTAATATTTCTGAGAAGGTTGATTAGAAAATATTTATAGATTATAAGGGTTTTCAAAGATTCAGCAACAATGGCACTAGCACCAAACACAAGTCACCACAGATGGTACCACAACACATGACACTAATCACTGCATTAAAATACTGACTTCACAACCTTTGGTTTTAGGAGATGGAGCAACCAGGAATGGGAACGTTTCTCTGTTCTCTGTAACAACTGTTGATTGTAATGTTAATGCAATGGTAGTGCCATCTTATGCAATGTACTTGGTTCTTCAATAGGCAACAGAATTATTCTTTATTATCACTAAGTTGTTTTCCTTAATGTGCACAATCAATTGATGCACTTCGTAAAATAGATACACAAGATGTGAATAAAGATAGGGTAATTTGGAGGCTGAGTCCACAGAGCCACCCAGTGGCTGGAGACTGCAACTATGATGTGGCAGTTGATCATGTGAAATTTAATGGAAAATGTTGACTTTGTAATTTTCCATAACAAATACCTACAGAACCAAAAGCTGCTGCAATGCAAGGTATAATTTATTGACAAGAAGCAACTTGCAAGAATGTAAATTATATAGCAGTGAATTCCCATGGAATTTCACACAGGAACTTAATTTTCAGCTGAACAGGATGGATCAAGGCATATTAACACTTATAAATTCTGTAAGAATTACAGCTAAATATCAGGATTTGGAGTAACTTGGGAACCAGACTGGTGGAGTTGATTTTGGGCACAGAAGCTTCTCTGCATGGTAGTTTTAAAGAGTGGAAATCTCAATAGAGGCTCCAAACACCACCACTGGTAGGTGTGGGTACTACAAACAACAAGTTAATTAGGCCATTCCCAGTTCCCATTGGAAAGAAATTCATACATTCATGTAATAGCTCGAAGAAAAACAAAATTAGAGGCGCAATATGAGCACCTGTACTTAAAACAATACCAGTAGAAATTGTCCATAGCATAGTTGATGTTTCATAGAAAAATTACTGTTTATGTATAAATGATGAGAAACATTACAGGACTAGCCAGATAACTTGGATGTAGAGTTGCATTAAAAATCTAAATGAGCTCTGAGTGAATCTTGAACAGGCATAACATAAGACATAAGAGAAGTAGGCCATTCAGTCCCATTGAGTCTGCTTCATCATTCAATCAGACCATGGCTGATCTGATAACCCATCATACTTGGGATCAGTCTAGTGAACTTTCTATAGACCTCAGAATCTGATGGTTCTAAAAAGAGTACTACCCATTCACCCACCATCTGGAAAATCGATTTAGAATAACTAGGTGGCTTTTTTGACAGTCTTGAATGTGATGGGCCAAAGGTCCTTTTTCTGCACTGTAGATCTTTATGACTCTTATTTCTGCAGCTATATCGTCAGGTCCAGGAGACATACCGCCTTTAGTTTCTCTTCTACTTTTATTCTAGTGATAGTTATAATATTTATACACTTTTAAGTACAATCCAATTCTCTGTATTACTTTTTTTTCAAGTTCCCATCTCTAGACAGTACTGGGGAAATCAAGACAAATTACTGGAAATAATTTGATTATTAGAATTAATTAATTAGTTTATTGTCAGTAGAAGTGCTTGGCTGTATATCATTTGTAACTATCCAGTTTAATCATATATGTTCCTTGAAAGTTTTGAATATGATATTTAATAAAGCAAAAGGTTGTGCAATACCCCCCATATAAGGCATTTCAAAATTGATTGACAGATTCACAAGTGACCTTTTATCAAGGCAACAGTCATCTAATTTATTTAATATTTGATATTTCTAAATGTTAGACTCTATGTGTTGGCTTTTATCCTAAACTCATTAAAACTCACTGCTCTGCCCAAAACATTTAAAACTTCTGGACTAATCCTCCAACATCCAGTTATTAGAATTCTCAAGAGAGCTTTAACACAAACATTTGATTTAAAATTTGCATTCTTACATTCAAATCCCTCCATGACCTGTTCCTTCTTTATCTCTGTAATCTCATCTAGCCTTAAACTCTTTCAAAGGTCTGTGCTCCTCCCACCTGAGCTTTCAATCATTTCACTGTTGGTGCTTTGCCTTTCATTGCATAAACCCCAAGACTAGGAACTCCCTGCCTACACCTTTCTGTTTTTCTAACCCACCCAATTACAAGAATAAGATGTTACAGATATGTGATTAATTAGAAGTCAAGAAAGAAGAAAGGTCCCTGGACTCAAAATGTCAAAATGTTTTCCCTCTGCAGATGATGTCAGACCTTCTGGGTTCCTCCAGCAATTTCTATTTTTGTTTGTAAAGAAAGGAACTAATTTAAGAAACTTGCTATCAGAATCGATGCACAGGTAAATGATGAACATAAGAATCAGGAGGAGGAAGACATTTGGCTTTTTGAGCTTGCTCCACTATTCAATAAGATTGTGGCTCAAATAACTCAGGCTAACAAACTACTGAAACTGCACACAAGGAGACTAGCAACCTGGATGTAGGTTTGCTCACAGAGCTGGAAGGTTCGTTTTCAGATGTTTCATCACCATACTAGGTAACATTTTCAGTGAGCCTCTGAAAGAAACACTGGGAGTGTAGCCTGCTTTCTATTTATATGTTTGAGTTTCCTTCCATCATTTCTTATGGTGATGTCATTTCCTGTTCTTTTTCTCTGGGGGTGGTAAATGGGATCCAAGTCAATGTGTTTGTTGATAGAGTTCCAGTTGGAATGCTATGCTTCTAGGAATTCTTGTGCATGTCTCTGTTTGGCTTGTCCTAGGATGGATGTGTTGTCCCAGTCAAAGTGGTGTCTTTCCTCATCCGTATGTAAGGATACTAGTGAGAATGGGTTTGTGGCTAGTTGATGTTTACGTATCCTGGTCATCACCTACATCACCAACTCAAGGAAACTCAAACATATAAACAGAAAGCGGGCGTCACCACCAGTGCTTCATTTCGGAGGCTCACTGAAGAATGTTACCTAGTATGGTGATGAAACGTCTGAAAATGAACCTTCCAGCTCAGCGAGCAAACCGACATCCAGAACCTCAACCTGAGCCACAAATCTTCTCAACGTTTGCTAAGACGAGCAACCACCAGAGACCTCATTAAGCTGGGAGGCACCAATACAGACAGATGTTCCCTCCAACTCTTTCTGATGATATGACAATCTTTGGTAATAATCAGAAACAAAAAAACAGAAGTTGTTGGAAAATCTCAGAATGTCTGGCAGCATCTGTGAAGAGAAATCAAGTTAACATTTTGGGTCCGGTGACCCTTCCTTTGAATTGATGGTAGCGTGGAAAATGTTGGCTTATGTGTAAATAAACTGATATTTTCCTAGCTACCACCAATTCCGAGGAAGGGTTATTGGACCTGAAAACTTTGATTTCTCTTCACAGATGCTGCCAAATCTGCTGAGCTTTTCCAACCCCCAACTTGGTTTTGTTTCTGATTTACAGCATTTGCAGTTCTTTTAGTTTTTATTGGTAATAATCATTTTTCACAATCTAAACTGTCATGAACACATACAAGGTGCCTGTGCTAAGAATTTGTCCACATGTTCTAGCATGTATGGGTGTACATGTGGTCCCCTTTTAAATTGATTCCATTTTAAATAACCAGAAATGAAGCTTTAATCCAAAAATGATTAGTCAGTTTATTGTAAAACACTAGGATACAGTGAGATCTGCAGATGCTGGAGATCAGAGTTGAGAGTGTGTTGCTGGAAAGGCACAGCAGGTCAGGCAGCATCTGAGGAGCAGGAAAAATCGACATTTCAGGCTGGAGCCCTTCATCAGGAATGAGGCTGGGAGCTTGGGGGTGGAGAGATGAATGAGAGGGGGTGGGGATGGGGAGAAGGTGGTTGAGAGTGCAATAGGTGAGTGGGGGTGATGGTCAAGGTGATAGGTCGGAGAGGAGGATGGAACGAATAGGTGGGAAGGAAGATTGGCAGGTAGGACAGGTCATGAGGGTGATGCTGAGCTGGAAGTTTGGAACTGGGGTAAGGTGGGGAGAGGGGAAATGAGGAAACTGGTGAAATCCACATTGATGCCCTGGGGCTGAAGGGTCCCAAGGCAGAAGATAAGGCATTCTTCCTCCAGGCGTCGGGTGGTGAGGGAGTGGCAGTGGAGGAGACCCAAGACGTTAGTGTCCTCGGCAGAGTGTGAGGGGGAGTTGAAATTGAAATGTTCGGCCACAGGGTGGTGGGGTTGATTGGTGCGGGTATCCCAGTGATGTTCTCTAAAGCGCTTTGTGAGGAGGTGTCCAATGTAGAGGAGACTGCCTCGGGAGCAACGGATACAATAAATGACGTGTGGAACACATATTGCAAAACACTGCTTACTACTAACAAAATATCTGCAAGGATGAAATGCAGATAAGGATAATCAAAACTTATAAAGTTGACATTTCAGTTCCTTAGGATATTGCTGCAGGCCTGCAACTTGCAGTTGGAGAGCTGATTGTCTGGAGTGAAGGGTTGGAGTTGAAAATGAACTGTGATTATATCTATGGTCAAATAGTGTTGAGTTTTTATTTGTGGGTGGACACAGCAGGTTAAGCACCAATTTCTACCCTTACTTCTTCAATGACCTCAGTTGTATTTTCATCCAAAAGTAGTAATTTATTTCGTTTAAATACTAGAAAGATTGAAAGTATTTATCTCTTTTTAATTCATCCAGTATATTCACAAGTTTGATATTCTAACTTTATTCCTTTAGTTTTCTACTTTAATACTAAGACGACTGTAGTGCTGAACTGTATAACTTACTTTATTTTCTGCAACTAAGATTTTGTACCTAGGTACTTTAGAACCAAGATGGCACCATGTGGCAACATTGTAAACTCTTCACTTTTGCTTGTACCCCATATTTGAGTACACTTGACAATAAAATCCAAACCTAAATCTCTCTTTTACTTACTGGTTCTGCTGATCAAGAGACCTTATTATCACAACTGCAGTACAATGGAATCATTGTGATGTGTTTTTTTTTCTCAGAACCCACCCCCATGGCGTCTTCCCATGCAATTGCAGATCACACTTGCCCGTTTACATCTTCCTCCTCACTCTCCAAGGTCCCAAATATGCCTCAATGAAGAGCAACTTACTTGTACTTCTTTCAACCTAGAGTTGACTGTCTTTGCCCCTCAGACCGTGGTCAGCCCTCTACATTGGCAAGACCAAACATCGACTGGGTGATTGCTTTACGGAACACCTCTGCTGCATCTATAAGAATAAGCCAGACCTTCCAGTTGCTTGTCATTTGCTCGGAGCACCTCACCAACCATTGTACTTGCTCTTTTGCCCCTTTGTCAACAACATAAAACCAATCATCTTCTCATTCTAAAGTAGTCATAGCTCTTTAAACCTTTAGGTTTAAAATGCTTAGGAAGAGGGAGACAGGTTTAGACAGTGGATTTGGATCGGCTCAGGCTTGGAGGGCCGAAGGGCCTGTCCCTGGGCTGTAAATCTTCTTTGTTTTTTACTGTGTTTCTCTCCACAGATGCAGAAATTCAGAGTTCCTCCAACATACCTTGACTGGACACTTTTTTTGACTAAGCAAGGTGTATGGACTTTGTTTCTTTTCATAGAAATCTTCACTGGGAGAGATGAACTTACAGAAGTTTACAAAATAATGGAGGGCATAGATGGGGTTAATGGTAGTCACCTTTTCCCTAGGATAGCGGATTTCAAGATGAGGGGGCACATCTTTAAGACAAGAGGAGAGAGTTTAAAAAGTCACGAGGGGCAAATCTTTTACACAGTTGGCGTGAGGGATGCATTTCCTGAGGAAGTGATGGCTGAGGGTACAATAATAACATTTAAAAGACATTTGGATAAATAAATGAATAGGAAAGGTTTGGAGGGATATGGGCCAGAAGCAAGTAGGTGGGAACTAGTTTAGACAAAAGGATCTGTTTCCGTACTATATGACTCTACCCTGGATCAAGTTTTGGGCACTGCTTTGAAAACTTTTTTGTAATAGAAATTGGGAATTCTGCACATCCCATGAACTCTTTTAAGATTGAAACTTTTGGGTTTCATTATCAGAAGATCCCAACGATGGACAGCTTGTCATTAAAATTGAAGGAGCAAATTACTGCAGATGCTGGAATCTGAACTGAAAACAAAAGAAAAATGCTGGAGATCACAGCAGGTCAGTCAGCATCCATGGAGAGAGAGCAAGCTGATGTTTTGAGTCTAGATGAGTCTTCATCTGGACTCGAAAAGTTAGCTTGCTTTCTCTGCATGGATGGAAATGTGTTGCTGGAAAAGCGCAGCAGGTCAGGCAGCATCTAGGGAACAGGAGAATCGACGTTTCGGGCATTAGCCCTTCTTCCTGAATCTCCTGTTCCCTAGATGCTGCCTGACCTGCTGCGCTTTTCCAGCAACACATTTCCATCTCTGATCTCCAGCATCTGCAGACCTCACTTTCTTCTCTGCATGGATGCTGCCTGACTTACTGTGATCTCCAGCATGTTTTTGTTTGCAGTTCTTTAAATGTGAAGTTTAGTAACTACACTGTTGCAATATTTGCTGATGGGTTAGCTTTGAGCATTCACTTATTAATGAGCATTTACAGTTGCTATATACACAGTCATATCACACAAGTTTAGCTGCTTGCCACCATAAATAGGGACAGTCAAAGTGATAACTTATTCAAAAAATGAAACTCAAATGAATCACTGGACTTGGATGGGGTTGATTCCGGAGGAGAAAGCAAGGACAGCAGGTGCCGGAGATCAGAGTCGAAAAGTGTTGTGCTGGAAAAGCACAGCCGGTCAGGCAGCATCCGAAAAGCAGGAGAGTCTTCATCAGGAATGAGGGGGAGCTCAAGGGGGCTGAAAGATAAATGGGAGGGGGTGGGGCTGGGGGGAAAAGGTAGCTGGGAATGCGATAGGGTTCAGTGTGTTGGTTATGAAGTAAACACAGAAAAACTTGGCAGGCTGCTAGTTATTTTTCTCAGTCTTTTGACTGGTATCGCACTCAGATATTTCCCTCATTTTAATGGGTGGGACTCCTCTAATATTAACCATAGCAACAACATTTGCCTAATATTGGAGGTTTGACAGATCATGGTGATTTTATTTTGAAACATGAAGCAGCCATCTTTGTATCCATAAAAGTAGTTGGAACAAATCACCCAATATCGCTCTTTCTAGAGACTATTCAACTTGACAGGAAGAATAGGAAATCAGAACTTTTTCCCTGGACACTGACTGTGGTGTTGCAGTATCGAGAGATTCAAGGGTCTGTGCATGAATCATGTAAAGAGTTAAAGGTACAGCTTGCAATTAGGAAGGCAAACGGAATGCTGACTTTTATTGCAAAAGGCTGGAGTATAAGTATAGGGAAATTGTGTTACAAACGTAGAGTTCTGGTGAGATCAAACTTAGAGCATACCACAGATTTGGTCATCCTACTTGAAGAATATGCTTACAAGGGCATTCCACAGATGGTTCACTGTATTGATTCCGAAAGAGGAGAGATGAACTTATTAAGCAGCATGGTGGCTCAGTGGTTAGCACTGCTGCCTTACGGCACCAGGGTCCCACATTCGATTCCAGCCTCGGGAGTTTGTACATTCGCCCCATCTCTGCGTGGGTTTCCTCCGGGTGCTCTGGTGTCCTCTCTCAGTCCAAAGATGTGCAGGTCAGGTGAACTGGCCATAGTGTTAGGTGCATCAGTTAGAGGAAATGGGTCTGGGTGGATTCCTCTTTGGAGGATCAGTGTGGACTTGTTGGACCAAACAGCCTAATAAAGGATCCTGCTTCAGGAGGTACCAAGAGAAGCTTCCACTCATGGGGGACAATTACAACTACAGGACACAGTTCCAAAGTTAAGTATCCCTCATTTAGGGCTGACAAAGTGAGGAACTTCTTCTTTCAGAGGATTATTAATCTTTCGAATTATGTAGTCACACAGTCTGAAGGCCAATCATTCAACACAAAAGAGCAAGAGAGAATGAGACGAGTGTGATAGAGGAAGAGAAAACAAACAGGCAAGAAAGTGTAGTTTAGATCACAATCAGATTAGACACAATCTTATTATACGTCAGAGCAGACTCAAGCAGCCAAATAGCCTACTCCTGTCCCTGTTCCTTGAGTATTTCCCGAACTAGATCCAGGACTGCTTGGGATAGAAACGCAACTTGCAAAATGCACTGTCACAAAATTTATAGCATGAACAATGGAAACACATTGATTCAACAAATCTCATGTCCTGTGTAAACACACAAAAGTATATATGTTTATTTAAATTTCACAAGGAAATAACAGGGTTAACTTGCTTTTGCAGCAAAAACATTAGAACAGTTTTTTTTTTTAACATCAGCATCAACAATCACAAACTCAAATCACATGTGAAGGCAGTGGGGTTTCAGCCAAGAACCTCATGCGCATGGTCTTCAACGAGGATGGAAATATTCTTCACATCAGCACACCAGGCCTCCAGCCGCTCCTTCATACCAGATACCTAAAGGTTCAATCATACCCTCACATACTAACTATAACCAGGAATGATCAGGAACACCACCTCACATGAAGACAGTCTATACAGATACTGGAATGTGTTGAAATGATGTTTCTTATGGCTATGGCTTAAGATTCACCGTAAAGTACTGATTGTATATTTACAGACAGTAAAATCCATAGACAACATAGAGAATGACAGAGGCACGTGCCCAGAAATGTGACATTAACTTACTAATGGAACTTTAGTTATGTTAAATAATGTGCTTAAGTTAACTTCTGCAGCACAAAGACTTCTTCACAAATTCACTACCCAAGTGTCACTGGTTAGTTGTGAATGTGCTGAGTGAGCGTTGCTGGTTAGTTGTGAATGCTCCAGTGGTATTAAGGCCATATCTTTTTCTTATTTTTGTTTGTGGTTGAAATGAGGAAAGGTCTGATTTGAAAACCAAGGAAATTTAGAAAGGAATGCTGCACTTTTTAAGTTGCATACAACTCTTAGGAAAGCAATCAAAGGTCATTCAGGGTTAAATGCTGGCCAAAGGAAGTGCATTAGTTCCATCTAAACAAGAGGGCTTTTGTTTAACAACTCTGCCTGAGCACAACATTGATATTGTCAGCTTGAATTATGGGTTGGAGTCTCTGAACGCAAGACTTCCTGATTGGAACGGAGAGCTGCCACTGAAACAGAGTTGACCCTTTAAGTTCTGATTCTCCTTTATTCTGTATGTGTTGGGCCAACAGATAGCTCACAACATCAGCTTTAAGCAAAAGAGTCACTCAACCTGAAGTTAGAAACTTCCATATTTTAACTTTATTTAAAATTTAACAGTGAAATTCATCTAACCCAATCCCGTAATGAGTGAATGCTGTCAGCTTAGGACTCACTAAATGACTTTGCAGATCTATTCTTAAGCCAATTATTTTTGAAGAAAAGACATTGTCACACTGTTATCTCAGGCAGATCATTCAAGCCACTGAGCAAATCCTTTCAATCCTGTAACCAGGCTCAATTGCTTCTTTTACAATAAGGCAAGAGACCAACACAAGAACAACGGTTAACATTTTCAAATCTAGTGACCCTTTTTCAGAATGATGTGGTGTTTGTTTTCTCAATACAGATGTTACAGAGTTTCTCCGGCAATTTCTGTTTTTGTTTTAGATTTCCAGCATTGGCAATTCTTTTCTTTTATGATGTTCTATTCAACTCCTCAAGCCTGTACGGCTAATTAGATCATGATTTCTCTGTACCTCAACTCCAATTCTGTTTTCTTCTACATCCTGGTCAACCTTACTTAACAACTATGTATCCATCCCAGTCTCTGAAATTTCAATTGATAATGCCATCCAGAATTTTGGGGTAAGGGACTTCAAATTCTTACTACCGCGTGGAAAACGTGCTTCCTAATTAGCGTGCTTCAATCTAAAAAAAAAAGCAACAAGCTAATGCCTCTTTTTGTGTAACCATGAAACTGGACATTATTTGATGACTTACCTGTTGCAGGTCCATGACCCGTGGCTGAACCCAGGTCATGTGAACTTTATGGTCCACCTCATCAATGCTCCCTTTCACCAGGCCTGCAGACAACGCTTTCATCACCAGCATTTCAACCTGACAGAACAGAACAAGAACTAAAATGGTATATGAACTGCCCCATATCAACCAGCTAATAACCCCACCTCCACAGACTGCTTACTCAGATCAATTTTCCCCTGTGCACCAACAGGCAAAGAGCCACAACTTGGAGGTGGAGAAGAGGGTGGTGCAATGGATCAGTTGCTGGCAAACTAGTTGATCTCTCCATTAAAGTGAAGGAAAGAACAAGGTTATGTTCCAATGTGAGCTTACAGTAGATATAAGGAGTGAAATGGTTAAATCTCATCCCCATTAATCTCATTGCTGTTTCGGCTATAAGTCAAAAGAATAAAATTCCAAAGATGTCAGAAATTCTGTGTGGTTCTGTCAGGCAGATGAGTTCTCATCTCGATACTAGCTCAGGAAGAAGCTAATTAAATACAGATGTACAAGAGATAAGCCATCCTGCAATGAGTAAAGAGAACTGGCCAGAACTGTAGGCTTTTTGGTTATGAACTGCTATTCAATAGAGCTAATTTCATCAACATCTTACAGTTTCCTCTACACTTGGAGTGTAACCTTGGTATTCAATGGATACTGGCAAAGAACATCCGTCAACGCTGAAATCTTGTGGCTCCCACCACTGGGAGTTTGCCTGCAAACTTGTAGAAACTTAGTCTACAGGTTGTTTACATGCTAACTTTAGTTATACTTTTCATACACAAAAGGGGAAATGTTGGAGCCCTTTGCAATTGGGCTTCACTATGACTGGGTGTGAGAGAAAGGATTGGACAGGGTTTCACCAGAGAACAACCTCTGCGCAAGCAGCAACTTAACAAATCATCTTCAAACTCACCTCACTTACAGACACCTTGGCCTGGTGGGATACTTCCTGAAATGTCATCTGCCGGTGGTTTGCTGGTCTTGTAAACACCATCTCAGAAACACAAAGGATTTCAATGAAAACAATAGAAGGAACTGTGACAACAAAAACTAGCCGATTAGATAATTTTGGTAATACGCACTTTGGACTGGTGGCAGTTTAATCAGTGGGTGGTCCCTTGCATTGTACACTTCTCCATTATCCAATCACCCAATTTTGTCTTTTACTGCTTTCAATGGAAAGGAAGAATTCAGCACGATGTATGTGGGGGGGGGGGAGAAGAGAGAAAACTCTACAAGTGCTATCTGCCCTACCCAAAGAGCAATATACTTCCACACTAACAAAATAGAGAGGTTGCTGGAAACCTGAAACACAAACCATTAGTGCTGGAAATACTCAGCAGGTAAACAGCATCTGCTGAGAGAGAAACAGAGTTTACACTTTACAGTAATGACAGAACTGATGAAACACTGTCCTGAAATGTTAACTTCTCTCCACAAATGTGGACTGCTGAGTACTTCCAGCGTTTCTAGCTTCATTGCAAAAGACGAGAGTTCAGTAATGGCAGTGAGGTTCCGAAAATAATCTAGACACAAATCACAGGAGGAGAGATCCCTTTGTAACTAATTACAGATCTGATTAATATGGTGAGCAGTTGGTCACTTGCGATTTCAAGGGCTTAGACTGCTCAGGCTTTCCTGACAGTTGCACCATTAATTGTGGGAACATTTTAAAATCACAGCAATCAATTAATTTGCAAAAGTATTAAGAAACTGTGTTCCTTCAAACAAACAATCTCCCTCAGTGAACTGTGAAATGTACAATGGGATCAATGTGCTGTCTTCTATTCAGATTAGTAGCTTAAAACAAGACTAAACCTTTAACAGCTAACACAGCAATTGTAACCTCGCTGGCTTCTCAATCAGTTACAAACCACACTAGGATTGTTTGCTTTAATAAAATGACTCAAACCTTGCTCAGGAATCACACCACTGGCCTTGCTGCTTTCAAGCACAATCACAGGTTAGGAGCTGGTAAAATTACTTGGCATAGTGGGGCAGCATGGCGGCTCAGGGGTTAGCACTGCTGCCTCACAGCACCAGGGTCCCACGTTCGATTCCAGCCTCGGGTGACTGACTGTGTGGAGTTTGCACGTTCTCCCTGTGTCTGCGTGGGTTTCCTCTGGGTGCTCCGGTTTCCTCCCACAGTCCAAAGATGTGCAGACCAGGTGAATTGGCCATGCTATTAGTAAGAGGGAAATGGGTCTGGGTGGGTTACTCTTCAGAGGGACAGTGTGGACTTGTTGGGGCCGAAGGGCTTGTTCCCACCCTATAGGGAATCTAATCTAGTGCCAGATGATGGGAGCCTGCTTTTAACCTAAACTCAGGGATGTTGCTTAGCAGCAGCCAACTGAGAGACACAAAGAAAACTGGTAGATGCTTTAGACCAAGGTCACTCACATACCCTCTTGGAGGCCAAACAACTCAATATTATCAAGTGTGGTAAAAGGCCCTCAATAAAATCTAAACGTTCTGAAATAGTTTGCTGCATTTGGGCATTGGTGGTCTTGCTAGCCTTCCCTTGAGAAGCAGTTTAATATGACTGAGGGACTTCCTAGCCCACCTTCACAGTCAATCATATTAAGGCCATAAGAGATAGAAGTAAAATTAGGCCATTCAGCCCATGAAGTCTGCTCTGCCATTTGATCATGGTTGATATGTTTCTCAAACCTCTTCTCCAACCATTCTCATAACATTTGATGCCCTTACTAATCAAGAACCTATCTCTATCATAAATAAATTCAATGATTTGGCCTCCACAGACTCAGTATCCTGTGGCTGAAGAAGTTCCTCATCTCAGTTCTAAAGGGTCGCCCCTTCACTCAGAGGCAGTGCCCTCAGGTCCTCGTTTCTCCTACCAGTGAAAACATCTTCTCCATGTCCACTCTATCAAGGTTTCTCAATATTCTGTAAGCTTTAACGAGATCTCCCCCAAACCTCATCTTCTAAACTCCACGGAGTACAGACCGAGAGTCCTCAACCGATCATATCCCCAAGGTTAAGCTTCCAAGCTTCTCTGACCCCGTCCAAGGCCAGCACATCTTTCCATCGATACAAGGCTCAAAACTGCTCACAATATTCCAAATGCAATCTGACCAGAGCCTTACACAGCATCAGCAGTACATCTCTGCTCATATATTCTAGCTCTCTTTAAGAGAATGCTAACACTGCACTTTCTTCCTAACTGCCAACTGAACTTATATGTTAACCTTAGGAGTCTTAGTTCAGGATTCTCTTAAGTCCCTTTGTGCTTCAGATTTACAAAGCTTTTCCCCATTTAGAAAAAACTCTACACCTGTCCTCTTCCTACCAAAGTGCATAATACACTTTTCCACATTGCATTCCATCTGCCATATCTTTACTCATTCTCCCCTAGCATGTCCAAGTCTTTCTGCAGCCTCCATGCTTCCTTAACACTACCTGTCCCTCCACCTATCTATTTGTGTAATCTGCAAATTTAGCAACAATGCTCCGAGTTCCTTTGTTCAGATTGTTAGTGTACAACATGATTAGCTTGATTTCAACACTGTCCCCTGCGGAACTCCATCAGACACTGGCTGCCATCTTGAAAAAGACTCTTACCCCTATTTTCTGCCTTCTGCAAGTCAGTAAATCTTCTATATATGTCAGTACCTTGCCCCAAAACCACGGGCTGTCCTATCTTAGTAAGCTTCTCACTGTGTGGCCTTCTGGAAATCCAAATGGATCATGGCCACTGACTGTCCTTTAACTTGCTCATTAGCTCCTCAACAAATTCTAACACCTTTGTCAGGCACGACCTCTTCTTGAAGACATCGTGCCCTATTTTACCATGCACTTCCAAGTATTCCACAATCTTGTCACTAATAATAAATCTAAACTCTTACCGATGACTGAGCTCAGGCTTATCAGCTTCCTGTCTTCTGTCTCCCACCCTTAAGCAGGGGTGTTACACTGGTCATTTTCCAGTTCTCCGTGACCCTCCCTGACGTCTGAAAGATCACCACAAATGCCTTCACTATCTTCTCAGCTATTGCCTTCAGGATGTTGGAGTGTAAAGTCCAGATGACTTAACCACCTTTCCGCTTCCTCAGCACCTTCGCCTTAGAGCTGGCCATTGCACTCACCTCTGCCCCAATTCACTGGAAGTTCTGATATGCTACTGGTGTCTTCCGTGAAGAACTGATGCAAAATACATATTCAGTTCCTCTGCCATTCCTCTGTTCCCTGTGAGTATTTCTCCAGCCTCATTTTCCAGTCCACTCTTGCTACTCGCTTATATTTTAGATACCTAATACAACCTTCTTTTATATTATTAGCTAGCTTACCCTCATAGTTCATCTTTTTCCTACTCATTGCTTTTTTAGTTGTCATCTACTTTAAAGGCTTCCTAATCCCCCAGCTTCCCACTAAAAGTTAAAAAGTAGGACCTCAGAGGTAATAATCCCAGGATTGCTACCAATGCCACATGCTAGTCAGAGTAGAAATGAAAGACTAAGCAGGATGACTGCGTGGCTTGAGAGATGGTGCAGGAGGGAGGGGTTCAGATTTTTGGGACATTGGGACTGGTTCTGAGGGAGGTGGGACTATTACAAATTGGACGGTATACACCGGGGCCGGACTGGAACCAATGTCCTTGGGGGTGTTTTTTGCTAAGGCTGATGGTGAGGGTTTAAACTAATGTGGCAGGGGGATGGGATCCAAATGAAGGGGTTAGTGGACAGTAAGGAGGTAGTAACTAAAGCCTGTAAGGAACTAGATAATAAAGTCAGTGTGACTAAGGGGAATAATAGGCAGGGAGCAGCCAATAAACGCAAAGGGGTTGCTGGCCTGAAGTGCATTTGTTTTAATGCAAGTAGTTTAGTAGGTAAGGCAGATAAACTGAGGGCTTGGATTAGAACCTAGGAGTATGATGTTATTACTATTACTGAGACTTGTTTGAGACAAGGGCATGATTGGCAACTAAATATCCCAGGATATGGATGCTTCAGGCAGGATAGAGAGGAAGGTAAAAGGTGGGACTGGATTGGGTTGGGATATCTGGTCGGCATGGATAGGTTGGACTGAAAGGTCTGTTTCCATGCTGTACATCTCTATGACTCTGAGTGGAGGAGTTGCATTACTGGTCAGAGAGGATATCACAGCTATGCTGAAAGAGGACAGTATGGGGGACTCAAGCAGTGAGGCAATAAGATCAGAGCTCAGAAATAGGAAGGGTGCGGCAATGATGTTAGGGCTGTACTACAGACCTCCCAACAGCAAGCATGAGAGAGAAGTACAAATATGCAAACAGATTATGGAAAGATGTCAGAGCAACAGAGTGGTGGTGATAGGAGATTTTAATTTAGAGGTCTAGATGGAGTAGAATTTGTAAGGAGGATCCAGGAGGGTTTTCTAGAGCAGTATGTAAATAGTCCAACTCGGGAAGGGGCCATAATGGCCCTGATGTTGGGGAATGAGCTTGGCCAGATGGTTGAAGTTTCAGTTGGGGATTACTTTGGACATGGTGATCACAGTTCTGTAAGTTTTAGAATACTCATGGGCAAAGAAGAGAGTGGTCCTAAAGGAAGAGTGCTAAATCGGGGAAAGGCCAACTACAGCAAAATTCGGTGGGAGATGGGGAATGTGGACAGGGATCAGCTGTCTGAAGGTAAATCCATATTTGATATGTGGGAGGCTTTTAAAGACAGGTTGATTAGAGCGCAGGACAGACATGCCCCTGTGAAAATGAGGGTTAGAAACGACAAGATTAGGGAACCATGGATGACAGGTGAAATTGTGAGACTAGCTAAGAGGAAAAAGGAAGCATATATAAGGTCTAGGTGACTGAAGACAGACAAAGCTTTGGAAGAATATCAGGAATGTAGGACCAACCTGAAACAAGGAATTAAGGGGTCATGAAATATCTTTAGCAAACAGAGTGAAGGAAAATCCCAAAGCCTTTTATTCATATATAAGGAGCAAGAAGGTAACTAGGGAAAGGGTTGGCCCACTGAAGGACAAAGGAGAGAAGTTATGCATGCAGTCAGAGAAAATGGGTGAGATTCTTAACGAGTACTTTGCATCGGTATTCACTGAGCTGAAAGACATGTCGGATGTTGAGGTTAGGGATAGATGGTTGTTTATTCCGGATCAAGTTGGCATAAGGAGGGAGGAAGTGTTGGGTATTCTAAAAGGCATTAAGGTGGACAGGTTCTGAGGTCCGGATGAGATCTATCCCAGTTTATTGAGGGAAGTAAGAGAGTAAATAGCTGGGGTCTTACTAGATATCCTTACAGCATCCTTGAATATGGGTGAGGCCCTGGAGGACTGGATAATTGCTAATGTTATCCCCTTGTTTAAGCAGGGTGGCAGGGATAATCCAGGCGATTATAGACCAGTGAGCCTGACATCAGTGGGAGGGAAGCTGCTGGAGAAGATACTCAGGGATACGATCTATTCCCATTTGGAAGAAAATGGGCTTATCTGTAATAGGATACATGGTTTTGTGCAGGAAAGGTCTTAATAGAATTCTTTAAGGAATTGACAAAGTTGATTGATGAGGGATGGGCTGTAGATGTATTATACATGGACTTTAGTAAGGCATTTGATAAGGTGCCCCATGGTAGGCTGATGGAGAAATAAGTCGCATGGGGTCCAGGATATGCTAGATGGATAGAGAAAGGGTTGGGCACCAGGAGACAGAGTTGTAGTGCAAGGGAGTTTCTCAAAATGGAGAACTGTGACCAGTGGTATTCCATAGGGATCCGTGCTGGGACCACTGTTGTTTGTGATATACGTAAATGATTTTTAGATTAGATTAGATTACAGTGTGGAAACGGGCCCTCCGGCCCAACAAGTCCACACCGACCCGCCGAAGCGAAACCCACCCATACCCCTACATTTACCCCTTACCTAACACTACAGGCAATTTAGTATGGCCAATTCACCTGACCCTGCACATCTTTTGGATGGTGGGAGGAAACCGGAGCACCCAGAGGAAACCCACGCAGACATGGGGAGAACGTGCAAACTCCACACAGTCAGTCGCCTGAGGCGGGAATTGAACCCGGGTCTCTGGCGCTGTGAGGCAGCAGTGCTAACCACTGTGCCACCGTGCCGCCCATGATCTGGAGGAAGGCAGAGGTGGTCTGATTAGCAAGTTTGCAGTTGACACGAAGACTGATGGAATAGCAGACAGTGAAGGGGACTGCCAGAGAATACAACAAAATATAGATATATTGGAGAGTTGGGTGGAGAAATGGCAGATGGAGTTCAATCTGGGCAAATGTGAGGTGATGCATTTTTGAAGATTCAATTTTAAAGTGAACTATACTGTAAATGAAAGAACCCTGTGGAAAATTGATATACAGAAAGATCTGGGAGCTCAGGTACCCTGAAGGTGGCAATGCAGATCAATAGAGTGGTCAAGGCGGCATATGACGTGCTTTCCTTCATTGGATGGGGTATCGAGCACAAGTGTTGGCAGGTCATGTTACAGTTGTATAAGACTTTCATTTGGCTGCATTTAGAATACGGTGTACAGTTCTGGTTGCCACATTACCGAAAGGATGTGTATGCTTTGGAGAGAGTGCAGAGAAGGTTCACCAGGATGTTGTCTGATTTAGAGGATGCTAGCTATGAGGAGAGGTCAAGAAGATTAGCATTATTTTCATTAGAAAGACAGAGGTGGAGGGGGAACAGTTTGAGGTCTACAAAATCATGAGAGGTACAGACAGGGTGGATAGCAGGAAGCTTCCCCCCGAGTGGGGGACTCAATTACTAGGGGTCAAAAGTTTAAGGTGAAAGGGGAAAAGTTTAAAGGAGATACGCATGTAAAGCTCTTTACGCAGAGGGTGGTGGGTGCCTAGAACGTTTGCCAGTGGAGGTGATAGGGGCCGGAATGAAAGCATCATTTAAGATGTATATAGATAGATACATGAATGGGCAGGGAGCAGAGGGATACAGATCCTTAGAAAATTGACGACAGGTTTAGATGAGGAACTGGATTGGTGCAGGCTTGGAGGGCCACAGGTCCTGTTCCTATGTTATAATTTCCTTTGTTTTTTGTTCTAATCTTCACCACATTGTATGCTTATCCTTTTGCTTTTATGCTGGCCTCTGTCAGTCAAGGTTATCTCATCCTCCGTTTAGTATGTTTCTTCTTCCTTGGGATGAATTTCTGCTGTCTCCCCCAAATTATCTCAGAACATCCTGCCATTGCTTCTCCACTGTCTTCCCTGCTAGGCTCCCCTTCCAATCAACTCTGGCCAGCTCCTCCCTCATTTCTTTGTAGTTACCCTTTACTCAATTGTGATACTGTTACAGCTGATTCCAACTTCGCCCTCTCAATAGGATTCATGCTACAGTTTATGGTCACTGTCCCCCAGGGATTCATTCACCTTATGCTCCCTGATCAGTCTGCCTCATTACACATTAAATCCAGAATTCTCGGTTCCCTATGGGCTCTAATCACAAGTTACTGCAAAAGTCCATCATTCATAACTTCCTTTCCTTGAGATCTGCTATCAACCTGATTTTCCTCATCCACCTGCATATTGAAGTCCCCTGTAAGTACTGGAAAAGTGTCTTCCTCACACCTTTTCTATCTCCTGACCCACATCCTGACTACTGCTAGAAGGTCTGCACATATCTCCAAACAGGGGCTTTCTTCTTTTGCAGTTCCTCAACTCTACCTCCACAGATACTGCACCTTCTGACTCCATCTTACTTGCTTTTCATTTCATTTCTTCTGAGGTAACCATGCCTCCTCCGCCCGTCTTTTCGATTGGACATTTATCCTTAGATCCAACCCTGATTCCCTTGCAGCCACAAGAGTGATACCTATTGCACTCACTAATTTCAATCTGTGCTATAAACGCATTTACCTTATTTCGCATACGGTGCATATTTAAATACAACATCTCAGTCCTTGCCTTCTTTCTCGTATTTGTCTATTCATCTGCTTTGCCTGAAGATAGATTCCTGACTCTTTCAATGCTCTCTGTACCCAATTACTTGCTCTGGAAATTTTAACAACCTCTTTGCATCCCTCCCCCAATTAAACTGGTTTAAAATCTTGTATCCTCAATTTCTCTCTATTTGTGCAATTGTGCATTAAGATACAAAGTTTTTAAGTTTGTGTATTATCGGGTTTCCCTGCACTTTTATTGTTCCTTGATACAATATAACATTCACGTATTCTGTCTTTCCCATTTATTGTCTGATTACAAACAATCCCATCTCTAACCTGCAATTCTACCTTCTCCTTCACCTTTGATTTTACGATTTTCAAGCTTGGATTCACGTTCTCAAGCAACTAAAGTGAGGGCTCCAGGCCACCGGTCCAGGGCTCCAGGCCACCGGTCCAGGGCTCCAGGCCACCGGTCCAGGGCTCCAGGCCACCGGTCCAGGGCTCCAGGCCACCGGTCCAGGGCTCCAGGCCACCGGTCCAGGGCTCCAGGCCACCGGTCCAGGGCTCCAGGCCACCGGTCCAGGGCTCCAGGCCACCGGTCCAGGGCTCCAGGCCACCAGTCCAGGGCTCCAGGCCACCAGTCCAGGGCTCCAGGCCACCAGTCCAGGGCTCCAGGCCACCAGTCCAGGGCTCCAGGCCACCAGTCCAGGGCTCCAGGCCACCAGTCCAGGGCTCCAGGCCACCAGTCCAGGGCTCCAGGCCACCAGTCCAGGGCTCCAGGCCACCAGTCCAGGGCTCCAGGCCACCAGTCCAGGGCTCCAGGCCACCAGTCCAGGGCTCCAGGCCACCAGTCCAGGGCTCCAGGCCACCAGTCCAGGGCTCCAGGCCACCAGTCCAGGGCTCCAGGCCACCAGTCCAGGGCTCCAGGCCACCAGTCCAGGGCTCCAGGCCACCAGTCCAGGGCTCCAGGCCACCAGTCCAGGGCTCCAGGCCACCAGTCCAGGGCTCCAGGCCACCAGTCCAGGGCTCCAGGCCACCAGTCCAGGGCTCCAGGCCACCAGTCCAGGGCTCCAGGCCACCAGTCCAGGGCTCCAGGCCACCAGTCCAGGGCTCCAGGCCACCAGTCCAGGGCTCCAGGCCACCAGTCCAGGGCTCCAGGCCACCAGTCCAGGGCTCCAGGCCACCAGTCCAGGGCTCCAGGCCACCAGTCCAGGGCTCCAGGCCACCAGTCCAGGGCTCCAGGCCACCAGTCCAGGGCTCCAGGCCACCAGTCCAGGGCTCCAGGCCACCAGTCCAGGGCTCCAGGCCACCAGTCCAGGGCTCCAGGCCACCAGTCCAGGGCTCCAGGCCACCAGTCCAGGGCTCCAGGCCACCAGTCCAGGGCTCCAGGCCACCAGTCCAGGGCTCCAGGCCACCAGTCCAGGGCTCCAGGCCACCAGTCCAGGGCTCCAGGCCACCAGTCCAGGGCTCCAGGCCACCAGTCCAGGGCTCCAGGCCACCAGTCCAGGGCTCCAGGCCACCAGTCCAGGGCTCCAGGCCACCAGTCCAGGGCTCCAGGCCACCAGTCCAGGGCTCCAGGCCACCAGTCCAGGGCTCCAGGCCACCAGTCCAGGGCTCCAGGCCACCAGTCCAGGGCTCCAGGCCACCAGTCCAGGGCTCCAGGCCACCAGTCCAGGGCTCCAGGCCACCAGTCCAGGGCTCCAGGCCACCAGTCCAGGGCTCCAGGCCACCAGTCCAGGGCTCCAGGCCACCAGTCCAGGGCTCCAGGCCACCAGTCCAGGGCTCCAGGCCACCAGTCCAGGGCTCCAGGCCACCAGTCCAGGGCTCCAGGCCACCAGTCCAGGGCTCCAGGCCACCAGTCCAGGGCTCCAGGCCACCAGTCCAGGGCTCCAGGCCACCAGTCCAGGGCTCCAGGCCACCAGTCCAGGGCTCCAGGCCACCAGTCCAGGGCTCCAGGCCACCAGTCCAGGGCTCCAGGCCACCAGTCCAGGGCTCCAGGCCACCAGTCCAGGGCTCCAGGCCACCAGTCCAGGGCTCCAGGCCACCAGTCCAGGGCTCCAGGCCACCAGTCCAGGGCTCCAGGCCACCAGTCCAGGGCTCCAGGCCACCAGTCCAGGGCTCCAGGCCACCAGTCCAGGGCTCCAGGCCACCAGTCCAGGGCTCCAGGCCACCAGTCCAGGGCTCCAGGCCACCAGTCCAGGGCTCCAGGCCACCAGTCCAGGGCTCCAGGCCACCAGTCCAGGGCTCCAGGCCACCAGTCCAGGGCTCCAGGCCACCAGTCCAGGGCTCCAGGCCACCAGTCCAGGGCTCCAGGCCACCAGTCCAGGGCTCCAGGCCACCAGTCCAGGGCTCCAGGCCACCAGTCCAGGGCTCCAGGCCACCAGTCCAGGGCTCCAGGCCACCAGTCCAGGGCTCCAGGCCACCAGTCCAGGGCTCCAGGCCACCAGTCCAGGGCTCCAGGCCACCAGTCCAGGGCTCCAGGCCACCAGTCCAGGGCTCCAGGCCACCAGTCCAGGGCTCCAGGCCACCAGTCCAGGGCTCCAGGCCACCAGTCCAGGGCTCCAGGCCACCAGTCCAGGGCTCCAGGCCACCAGTCCAGGGCTCCAGGCCACCAGTCCAGGGCTCCAGGCCACCAGTCCAGGGCTCCAGGCCACCAGTCCAGGGCTCCAGGCCACCAGTCCAGGGCTCCAGGCCACCAGTCCAGGGCTCCAGGCCACCAGTCCAGGGCTCCAGGCCACCAGTCCAGGGCTCCAGGCCACCAGTCCAGGGCTCCAGGCCACCAGTCCAGGGCTCCAGGCCACCAGTCCAGGGCTCCAGGCCACCAGTCCAGGGCTCCAGGCCACCAGTCCAGGGCTCCAGGCCACCAGTCCAGGGCTCCAGGCCACCAGTCCAGGGCTCCAGGCCACCAGTCCAGGGCTCCAGGCCACCAGTCCAGGGCTCCAGGCCACCAGTCCAGGGCTCCAGGCCACCAGTCCAGGGCTCCAGGCCACCAGTCCAGGGCTCCAGGCCACCAGTCCAGGGCTCCAGGCCACCAGTCCAGGGCTCCAGGCCACCAGTCCAGGGCTCCAGGCCACCAGTCCAGGGCTCCAGGCCACCAGTCCAGGGCTCCAGGCCACCAGTCCAGGGCTCCAGGCCACCAGTCCAGGGCTCCAGGCCACCAGTCCAGGGCTCCAGGCCACCAGTCCAGGGCTCCAGGCCACCAGTCCAGGGCTCCAGGCCACCAGTCCAGGGCTCCAGGCCACCAGTCCAGGGCTCCAGGCCACCAGTCCAGGGCTCCAGGCCACCAGTCCAGGGCTCCAGGCCACCAGTCCAGGGCTCCAGGCCACCAGTCCAGGGCTCCAGGCCACCAGTCCAGGGCTCCAGGCCACCAGTCCAGGGCTCCAGGCCACCAGTCCAGGGCTCCAGGCCACCAGTCCAGGGCTCCAGGCCACCAGTCCAGGGCTCCAGGCCACCAGTCCAGGGCTCCAGGCCACCAGTCCAGGGCTCCAGGCCACCAGTCCAGGGCTCCAGGCCACCAGTCCAGGGCTCCAGGCCACCAGTCCAGGGCTCCAGGCCACCAGTCCAGGGCTCCAGGCCACCAGTCCAGGGCTCCAGGCCACCAGTCCAGGGCTCCAGGCCACCAGTCCAGGGCTCCAGGCCACCAGTCCAGGGCTCCAGGCCACCAGTCCAGGGCTCCAGGCCACCAGTCCAGGGCTCCAGGCCACCAGTCCAGGGCTCCAGGCCACCAGTCCAGGGCTCCAGACCACCAGTCCAGGGCTCCAGACCACCAGTCCAGGGCTCCAGACCACCAGTCCAGGGCTCCAGACCACCAGTCCAGGGCTCCAGACCACCAGTCCAGGGCTCCAGACCACCAGTCCAGGGCTCCAGACCACCAGTCCAGGGCTCCAGACCACCAGTCCAGGGCTCCAGACCACCAGTCCAGGGCTCCAGACCACCAGTCCAGGGCTCCAGACCACCAGTCCAGGGCTCCAGACCACCAGTCCAGGGCTCCAGACCACCAGTCCAGGGCTCCAGACCACCAGTCCAGGGCTCCAGACCACCAGTCCAGGGCTCCAGACCACCAGTCCAGGGCTCCAGACCACCAGTCCAGGGCTCCAGACCACCAGTCCAGGGCTCCAGACCACCAGTCCAGGGCTCCAGACCACCAGTCCAGGGCTCCAGACCACCAGTCCAGGGCTCCAGACCACCAGTCCAGGGCTCCAGACCACCAGTCCAGGGCTCCAGACCACCAGTCCAGGGCTCCAGACCACCAGTCCAGGGCTCCAGACCACCAGTCCAGGGCTCCAGACCACCAGTCCAGGGCTCCAGACCACCAGTCCAGGGCTCCAGACCACCAGTCCAGGGCTCCAGACCACCAGTCCAGGGCTCCAGACCACCAGTCCAGGGCTCCAGACCACCAGTCCAGGGCTCCAGACCACCAGTCCAGGGCTCCAGACCACCAGTCCAGGGCTCCAGACCACCAGTCCAGGGCTCCAGACCACCAGTCCAGGGCTCCAGACCACCAGTCCAGGGCTCCAGACCACCAGTCCAGGGCTCCAGACCACCAGTCCAGGGCTCCAGACCACCAGTCCAGGGCTCCAGACCACCAGTCCAGGGCTCCAGACCACCAGTCCAGGGCTCCAGACCACCAGTCCAGGGCTCCAGACCACCAGTCCAGGGCTCCAGACCACCAGTCCAGGGCTCCAGACCACCAGTCCAGGGCTCCAGACCACCAGTCCAATTACATATCAACTATATTAAAGTATAGAAATGACACTGGCAAAAAAAAACAGTTGCAGCTAAGTCTTACTTTGAAAGATGTGAATACATATAGGTGCAGAAATAGACCATTCAGTCCCTCAAACCTGTTCTCTGTTCAATAAGACTGAACATTAATATTAAATTCTAATTTGAAAATCATAGAAAGTGCTTATTGCAGATTAACTGTCAGCCTGCTCTTCATTCACCATATCACATTCACTTCATTATCACAACAATTTGGTAGCTGCAGAATTTACCTCCATCAGGCACAGCAGTTGCAGTTTCTCTTTCAATCGCTGTTCATTATTGGCCAGATCAGACTGCCAGAGAAGGAAAACTGAATTAGTGCCTACGTCACTATTACACACAGCAAGAACGGACACAGGGTTTGGCTCGGCTGGGCCAGTTCTTCCCCAGCCTGCTTGGATAATTAAACAATATTCTGATTTCATTTCGGTGAATCAATACAAGGAAAACACGCTTGGTCTCCCTCCCCGAACTGTGTCTGAGTTGCTAGAATTTCCTTACAGTTTGAGTTTCTCTTTCCATCACTGCTTACTGCTTCAGGCAAACAGTTCTACAATAAGCAAGTTACTTTACTGAGCCAACACAACTTTCAAGACTACTTTTATTCATAGATGAGAAAGAGATATAATTAACAAGGTCATCTTTGGCTGTAGGTTTGCTCACTGAGCTGGAAGGTTTGTTTTCAGACATTTCGTCACCAACTCGGTAACTTCTTCAGTAAGCCTCTGGATGAAGTACCAGTGGTGTAGCCCGCTTTCTATTTAAATGTTTGAGTTTTCTTGGATTGGTAATGTCATTTCCTACGGTGATGTCATTTCCTGCTCTTTTTCTCAGGAGGTGGTAAATGGGATCTAAGTCAATGTCTTTGTCAACAAACACATTGACTTGGATGCCATTTACCACTCTAAGAGAACAGGAAATGACATCACCATAGAAAATGATGTCACAACTGGAAATGACATCACAGACCCAAGAAAACTCAAACATTTAAATAGAAAGTGGGCTACACGACTGGTGCTTCATCCGGAGGCTCACTGAAGAAGTTACCGAGTTGGTAAAGAAATGTCTGAAAACAAACCTTCCAGCTCAGTGAGCAAACCTACATCCTGAGCCTCAACCTGAGCTACAAATCTTCTCTAATCTTGTTAAGGTCATTTTGTTCTTTAGTTGAAAATGCTCTTTCATGCAGTAGAATATCTGACCCATATCCTCTCTAATGGATGCTACCTACTTTCATTTCTGTCACAGAATAGACAGTGGTATCATTCTCACCAGACCAAGGAGGGGCTAATTTGAAACTTCAGACAATCCCAGGAAGAGAAATCTGGAATGCTGATTCTGAAAGCTGGATTGAAATCCAGCAGAATCCATGGTGGGTGCTGATGGAATACTGACACCCTATCCAGATTGTGTGTTTTTGGAATTAGTACAGCACTAAACTTGCTCCCCTCCCCCCCCCCACTCCCCCAGTCTCAGCTATGGTAATGAGAGAGCCAGTGCCTTGGAAAAGAATCCTGAGAATCCTTCTATTACTTCAACATGTTCTCCGAATGAAGACTGGGAAAACACGAACATTTCCACATCATTACATATCTCTTCCATGCCTCAGCCCATCAGCTACTGAAGCCCTCAATCATGTTTTTGTAACCCAACTCTACTATTGCAGGCTACTCTCCTACCCTGAAAATTCTTCTCCAAACTTCAGTACGTTCTGCTGCCCATAACCTGATTCATACCAAGGTGCCTCCCCTCAACACAGCCAATTATTTGCAAGGGGTTAACTGTAACAAAGACTCCACCAGATTCCACTTTCATTCATCTGCCATAAACATGCACTTCCAGAATCATGATTGTAAACCAAACACTGGAAATTATTTTTGTGCTAGCCGAGAGGTGCCTAGTCCTGCCACTTTGAACTACTGCTGGCTCACTCAGTACCAGTGATCAAGTTGGAAATTTACCTAACATACATGGATCAGAACCACATTTAGCTCCATGAGACATCACAGCAGAATATCATTAGTTGCTGTGTCACTGATTCTTGCTCATACTGTCAAAGATCCTTTTCCCCTAAGACCAGCTCATCAGCAATTTTTCTACACCCAAAGACAAAGTGCACCAATTTAAATGTTTGACACAAAACATGGTAACGAATGGGTGCTATATCTGCCTTTTTAACAATAAATTTCTGCCCATCTCAGTGCACGAATATATTTACTCTACTGATTCGGGTGTAATCACTCCAGTGCCAAAATAGCTGATAAAATGGACCCTATATGTACACAAATGGGGCCAGTGACATTAGCTGGCCACGACAGGGGTCAGGGTTCACCCACACGTGCTGCTGTCACCATCAACGTGTGCACAGATTGCCGCACCTTTATTTCACTGCCCCAACTGTATTTCCAACAGAGGTTCTGAATTTTCGTTTACCAGGTCTCTCTGTCCACAGTCTGTTGGTTCTAATCAAGTCATTCAATAAAGATTTCACTAACCTCCATTATATAAATCACGCTGCAATTCACAGTTACTCAGCTAAATATTACTGAGTGATAGGAAAAGTTAACATGCCTGAGCTCCCCAGTAGGTTTTCAGACAGAAGAAGGTCTCCACATCTCCACTATTGAAAGCGTACAGAGTATCAATCAACCATTGGTTCTCTGTATCACGCAACGAATCCAGGATTGGGTGCATCAGCTGAAAAAAATGAAGTAGTTGTATCACCACAATAAACAGAGGAAAGACATCATTCTATGAAGAAGTAATACATATCCACACATTGCTAGGTAATCATCACAGTTAGTGTCAGAGGATATCTGAAATTGTCAACAACTTTCAAACATACAATGACATTTGACTGTTACTGCTCCAATAAAATGCACTTGAAGCAAACTTTAAAATAAAAGCAAACTACTGGAAACTTGAAACAAAAAGTATTGGAGAAAAATCAGCAAGGCTGGCAGGATCTGTGGAGAGAGAATTCAAAATGATTTTTTTTTCCCCCGAATGAAGAGAGATGGAAATGCAATAGGCTTTGCACTATGGAATAATCTGAGGAACAAGACGAGCAGAAAGGAAAGTCAAGCAAGGTTATGGGGCAAGAACAAAAGACAAAGGGAACATTAAAGGTTCTAAAGAAGGAATAAAGCATTAGTCCAGTGTAGGTATTAAGAAAGTTCAGCTTAAACTCAAAGCAAAGCTTGCAAACAATCTGAACATATGAACAAAAGGGCAATTCAGCCCCTTGAGCCTGTGTCACCATTTAATAAGATCTGATTGCAACTTCAAACCTGCATTCTCACCTATCGCTGACTATCTTTCGCCCCTTTAATGAGAACCTATTTATCTTGCTCTTAAAAATACTCAAGGATTTTGCTCACCACCTTTTCAGGAAAGGAGAGCTCCAAAGATGCTCAAGCCTCAAATTTGTTTTAATTGGACAACACCTAATTTAGACAACCTCTAGGCCTAGAATCTCCCAAAAGAACAAATATTCTAACATCATCCTGTCAAGATCCTTTAGGATTTTATATTTTTCATCAAGTTGCCCTTTATTCTTCTGAACCTCCAACAGGATACAAGCCTAACCTGCCCAACTTGTCTTCATAAGACAAACCACTGAAGACGACATATTATGCTATCTGTTCACAGTCAATCTTCCATCCCTGACAATATACCACTTCCACACTACAAGTTTAGACTTTCCACAATAACCTTTAACATCACACTTCAAACACCTTCTGGAATTCAAACTCCACTACACCCACCAGTTCTCCTTTCTCCACAGGACTTGTTAACCCCTCAAAGGATTCAGACAGATAAGTCAAACACGATTTTCCTTTCACATTACTCTGAACTTAAAGAAGTTTTAGTAGGGCACTTAGGTGACAACTTCTGTGATTTTCCTTATGACAGACAGATGTTAAGCTAACTGACCTGTACTTTCCTGCTTTTGTCTAAAGGAGTTACACTTGCTATGTCTAATCTGACTAGACTGCCCCTGAATCAAGGGAGTTTTGGAAAATTGAATACAACTCTCACTAGCCACTTCTTTTAAAAATAAGTCCAACAGGACCTGGGGCACTTGCAAGCCCACAGCTCCAATAATTTATTCAAAGCAACTTCCAGGGATCCTCCCGCTCTTCCACTGCTTGGTTTAATCACTATTTCTGAGATGTTACTTGCTAGCTCCATAGTAACAACAAAAGAATATCTCTCTCTTCACTTGGGAAAAAAATAATTTTGAATTCTCTCTCCACAGATCCTGCCAGCCTTGCTGATTTGCTCCAAAACTTTGTTTTGTTTCAAATTTCCAGTAGTTTGTTTTCAATTCATCTGTCAGTGCCTTATTTCCCATGGATTGTACTCAATTTCACTTTCTATAGGGCCAATGCTCACCTTGTGAACTTGTTCATTTTTAAAACATTTATAAGAACTTGTACAATGTGCTTTCACATTTATAGTGCGTTTTCTCTTGTGCTTCAATTGTATCCTCCTTATTCTTTTGGTCATTCTTTACTGTTTGTTATATTCTGCCCAATCGTCTGATCTGCCTCCTGCATTCGGATAATCATATTCTTTAAAAAAAAAATTGATCTTTAACATTTGTTAACTACACATGGTGGGTCTGTCTTTGGATTTTTTCTTACACATTGGAATGTATCTATTCTGTCTGTTCTGAAATATCCTTTTTAGTGTCTGCCACAGCAGACTAGTCTTATTGTCTAGTCTTATGTCAATTCACTTCAGCCAGCTTTCATGTCCTCATAGATGGCCATATTTAAATTAAACTCCTCTCTACCTCAAATTGAATACAAAACTCAGATCTAAACAAACAAGATACAGTTACTTAGAAAAATATACAAGTGGCAAGACAGAGTTCATGCTTTGATGTTATTCAATCCCATGCTGACACTGAACAATCTATGCTCAGCAAAGAACTTTGTTTTATCCCACTATATTCTCACCTTGATGCATTTCATGTGCGGTATAACAATGAAGGTATTTCCACTTGCCTTCATCCATGCTAGGGGTAAAACACCAACTCTCAGACACTTCCTTCCATTTCTCTCTGGACAACTGAACATCAAGCCACTGGCTCCAGGACTATCACTGATCTCACCTCTGGATATCTTCATTCCACATCTTCTCACTTTATAATCCCACAACCCCAAACTGCTAGCATCTACCTTCTTCCCAAAAATCCACAAGTAGGATTGCCCTTGAGCACCCATCAGTTCAGCCTCACCCTGCCCCACTGAATTTATTTTTTCTTATCTTGACTATTTTTTGTCACCTTGTCTAGCCTGCTTGAAACTACATTAGTGATTTGTTATTATCGCTTGTTTCAAACAATTGCCAGTTTCCAGACCTTGACCATCTTCCCTTCATCTTGGAAGTCAAATCCCTCAGGAATACCTCCATCCACCAGCAGGTCAATCCAATGGTTGCTTCTTGTACCTTGACAGATCCACAATATCCTAATTGTGAAAAATGTAGCTGCCTGTGTCTGCAGCTCACCAACCTTTATTTACCATAGTCCGAGCATTCATGCAAATCCCAATCCAGCTTTGGCTGCCTTTCTGTCTGATCACTCCTATTTCTCAACTACTTTTCCTTCTAATGCTACTTGTTTATCCCATTCCTCGCAACATCTTCTATCTCCTTTCAAATATTGTATTGGGAGGGTGACCCTCTTAGTGCTAATAGTTTAAATTCTCCCTGACTGGATTTGGTAACTTTCCTATGAGAATATCAGGCAAACGTGAGGACTTCAGATGCTGGAGATCAGAGTCTAGATTAGAGTCATGCTGGAAAAGCACAGCAGGTCAGGCAGCATCCAAGGAGCAGGAAAATTGATGTTTTGGGCAAAAGTCCTTCATTCCTGATGAAGGGCTTTTGCCCGAAACGTCGTCTTTCCTGCTCCTCGGATGCTGCCTGACCTGCTGTGTTTTTTCCAGCACCACTCTAATGTAGACTATCGGAATATCGGTCCTAGGCAAGTACGTATCATGTGACCTGTAGGGTCCCTCCTGCTCAGAGATCGGATTCCCTCCTTCCTACAAATTTTTGAAGGATTTGTGCACTGCCAGCTGCTTCCTAGTGTGGCTATCAGTTTAATATGCTTCTGAAATTTGTGCCCCCACTACAATGAAGAATGTGCATTTTAAATCAGACGTGGAGAAATACCTGACACTAACAGGTGAATTTCAATTGACATGAGGTCACATTTAAATGTAATGCAGGAAATAGTGACTGGTTCAGGGTTCAACAGGAATGTTCGATAAAACTAGAAGAGAGTATACAACAGTTTCATCACAATACATGGCTGAAATTCAAATTAACAATATTGCAGATATTATTAATAGATGATTAGCAATATACTTAATGTGGCAAAGTTATATTGTTTCCTGAATTATTGAGCAATTGGTATAATCCAGGCATTTACTCATTGAACAACCATAATTCTGAAGCAGCTGAGATGATTCAGGAACTGTCATGAATGATTCTGCAGCTACTTTCCTTTGATACTCACCAGTTCACCAAAATTATAAATGCCTTCTCCCAGTAGCGCAGCCAGGCCCAGAGTGAATGCTCTCTGCTGCTGTGAACCCACTAAGAAGGAAAACAAAAATGAAAAAAGGTTAAAATCTGCTTTGTCCTAACAGAAGTGCAACAAGCAAATGGTACCAGAAAAGAAACATTTCAAATGCACCAAGGAAGAGGACTTTGCAAAGCTGTGAACGCCAGAAGCTTGTGAATATACTGGAATAATTAAAACAGATAAATACTTCCAATTTTTCTAGTACTCAAACAGAATAAATGATGACATTCAGATGAGAATACAATTGAAGTCGTTGAGGGAAGGAAGGGTAGAAATTAATGCTGGTGTGGCTGCAATAGGCCAATCGCTTTAGATACGAATGGAGAATTGTAAACTTCACATTCTTGTTCAAAAAGGGGAGGGAAAAGTCAGTGGTGAAAGCCGACAGAAGTGATAGTCCAGAGAAAAGCACAACAGTCACTTGGCTAAGCATCATCTAACAAAATAAATCTCAAGTAGAAAAATGTTATGTACAAATCATGACAAAATTGATTGAAATTTTTGACGAGGTAACATTGAGGATGGATGAAGGGAGTTCAGTTAATGTATCTTTCAAAACCATTTGATAAAGTATTACATATTGGACTTTCTGGTTAAACATGGCCATTTGGATAAATGGGACTGTAGCAGCATAGACATAAAACTGGTTAAGGGACAAGAAATATACATAACGTTTACCTGGGTTCGGTTCTAGGGTTATTGTTTTAGACACACGTTAGTCACTTGGGCTGGGAGTTCTGGACACAATTATGAAATCTGCAGATTACACAAAACTGAGACAAGTAAATGGTGGAGGAGGGTAACACTGACTTTCAGACATGGATGCACTATTGTAATGGGTCAATATACACTTGATTATAGAATCCCAACAGTGTTGAAACAGGCCAGAAGTTCAATATTGATTTTGTAAGAAATATGAAGGCGACAATATAAGCGGACTAGCATAATGTTAAAGAGTGTGGAACAGCAGGGAGAAATGGTGGTGTTTGAGAAAGTAGTTAAAGGTGGCAAGACAGGTAAACATGGAAATTAATAAGACATATAGGATTAATGCAGCCTTCAAAAGGGAGATAGATGAGTACTTCTGCGAAAAAAGATTTGCAGATGTTAGGGAAAAGACTTTGAAATTGAGACTAACCAAATTGTTCTAAAAAGAACCAAGACAAAGCATTGGGTCTAAATCCCTGCTCTGGGCTGGGTTATTCTATAATTCAATAAATCAATGCACATTTAGTAGGCTAGCAACCTTAGATTTTAAACAGCAGATTTCAATTAATTTTCAACTGCAAACAAAATTAGAGATTGTTCAAAAACATCTAGATTATTTTATTCACTAATGAGGAGCATTTCACCAGAGAAGTGGTGGAACTGAGAACATCACATTATCATTATGTCCTGCTGTTGTCTGCTCTGCTTTAGCAGCTTATGACTGCATTTATACATGGGCGCATGTGTAAGGGATTTGTCTTGTAGTAAAATCTATTTGAAGCCCCTTACAAATGTTGTGTTATTCTTATGGGTGGACGCTTCCATTTTATTCAAAGTCACTTTTGCCAGAAACAAGCTCTGGCATAGTGTGCTATACCCAGAGACATACTTTGAATTCACAACAAAATTATCCAACATGCTATCTTCCCAAACCAATATGGAACGATAAACCAGAAAGACAGAGAAACCAGATTCTACATTAGTTGTAGCAGATTTGTAGGTAAACAATTAAGAAAAAATTTAAAGGAGGAATGATAAAAGAGCAATTAGAGAAATCTTGTCAATCAGTACTCCCATCCCCAAATCCAGCTCTCATTGAAACTACAATACTTTTAAAAAGGAGCAAAGCAGCAATTACTTGATAAGTCGGAGAGTTCAGTGCAGCCAAGATACCGTAGAGCCTCCCTGTAGTAAGCAGCATGATCACCCACTACCTGATAGTAACTGCTGGAAGTGTCATAAAACCGGCCATGGACAGACGTTACTCCTGGCAACTTCTGCAGCATCTCATCCACTTCTTCAATGATTTTCTAATACGTGCAAGGATAGAAACTACAGATTAGATCTGGGAATATCACTAAATGAAAAGAAAGATACAACAACATATCAGAGCATTTCAATATCATGCCTTTTGACAGCACACTGCCTTTAACCTACAGTGAGGCCATACAGTGAAATGTGTAAACTACAAACAACCTATGGTGTTAGCTTTCTTTTTCAAGTTGATGTCTTCATTTTGAAAACGGGCATTGCATGCATTGTAAAATTTTTTCAGTAGAACCATTTGAGGCAGATTAACAGCTCTCTTCCTGTACTAGAGACTTGTAAACAGTCATTGCTAGATATTCAGTGGTTTCTCCACCGTTAAGGGTACTGGGTGAAAGGCTCCTTGTATAAAGCACATTGATGTCTCAAACTGACCCTCCATGGCCATGTTTTAAGTTGTAAAATAAGTTGTTGAATTTAAGACTGTTCATAGTTCATAATTTATAGATGTAAGATTTCGGAGTGTCTCTTGTATATTTTAGCATGCAAATTATTTAGGTCTCAAATTTCAATTTCTTTTGGAGCATTTATTTAATCAGGTTTCACATATGGGAATAATCTTTCTTTGTGGATAAAATTTAGATGATCACCTAACCTTTCAGATTATCTCTCAGATCATTTCACACTGAGCACATTTTCAGATAGAAACGGAACAGACTGTGCCAGCAACTCACAAAGCAAAATTTACAAATACATTCAAGCGACTTTTACTGGAATTCAAGGAATATTTGACACGATTGACATCATCCATGCCCTGTGGTAAAGATACTGCCCTGCTATCACTCCCAGTTGACCTCCTGGCTGGAATGCTGGATCAGCTCAAGTGCCACCTTCAGGAAGAAAGGTGTAATTTGCACTTAACACATTTTGTAGTTTTAGAACATACCAAAATGCTTCAGAGACAATATATTACTTTGGAAGCATAGTCATTGTTGTGTAGGCTAATTTGTGGATAGTGAGGACCCACAAACACTATACAACAGAACAAATTGAATTTATTTCAGTGGTGTTGGTTTACAGATAAATACCGGTTAGGCCAGTCCGGGAACTTTCTGCTTTTCTTCACAAGAGATGCCAAGCAGTCCTGAATAGGTGGACAGAAACTTAGCTCAAAGTCCCATTAGAAGGATGCCTCCTCAGTGAAATGCTGCAATCACTGGCTGAGAAATGTCTTGCTTGCCAGGTCCTGTTTTCTCAGCTCTCAAATGGCCAGTGTCTCAGGCCAGGAGAAAGAAAATACTACAAAGATATTCTGAAGCTCTTCTTCAGGCTGAGCAGCACTAGTATTAATGACTGAGAGGAGTTTCATGTCAGCAACTTATCCATTGAGCTGTGTCACAAACACCTTAAAGATGACGCAGAATGTAAAAGGAGGAACAAAAAGGGAGCAATTCCTATTTTCTGGATCCCAAGACAGAGAAATTAAATCAAAATGTCCAGAGCCTCAGTGAAAATGTGGGACATCTGCATCCTCACAGCTTTGTGATTGTAAAAACATGGTGAAATTTTCTACATTTCTTGCTAATTGATTCTTCCAATTTAATTCCTCCGTTTTTTAAAAACTTGTTATCTTTCTATGGTTTCTTAAATTTCTCCAATCCTGATACATTTCAAGACTACACTTTTTGTTGGGTTATTAAACATCTTAAAATGTCTGCTACTGGTTTAACTTTGAACTTATTTCCTAGTCCAGTTTAGACAACTGTCTTCAAATCATTGTACAATAAACTTTTCATTATCTAACACCTATGGGACCAGGAATGTGCCAGTTGATCGGCTGTGTGCTGTTAATGAAGAGGCCTAAACAGTATAAAAACACACTAAGTAATAGAAACATAATGCGTGGGGGGATTACAGATCACTCAGGGTAAGGGAGTCCAAAACTAGAGGGCATATGTTTAAGGTGAGAGGGGAAAGATTTGAAAGAGACCAGAGGGGAAACCTTTTCACACTGAGGTTGGTGCATGTATGGAATGAGCTGCCAGAGGAAATGGTGGAGGCTGATACACCGGATGGATACATGAATAGGAAAGGTTTAGCGGGATATGTGCCAAATGCTGCAAATGGGACTAGATTAATTTAGAATAGCTGTTCAGCATGGATGAATTGGACTGAAAGGTCTGTTTCCATGCTATCCATCACTATGACTCTATTTATAACATAAATCACTTATATAATAATACAACTGTGCCTTGAATAAAACTTCCCGGCAGATAGCGTTGTCACTCTCACCCTCAACCAACTACTTGGGCATCGCAGTATTTGAGGAGAAATTGACTCAAAATTGAAACAACTGATATTTCATGTTGCCATTCGATTTAAGAGCAAGTGTTTGTACGTTAACATAAATGAACTTGAAGTAATAACAGTACAATACTGTAAACTTCACAGTATTTGCGGTATATAATTTTTGCTCGTTTATCAAGAGTGCCAGTTCAAGCAACATTTGCTTATTTAAGTTGTTAATTTTAGACCCACGTTTCTGACCCTCACAATGAATGTGTAATTCTATCATGTGATGATCACACTTGCCTAAAGGATCCTTTACCATAACATCATTAATTAGTTTGCTACATGGGCCGGCACAGTGGCAGTGGTTAGCACTGCTGCCTCACAGCAGCAGAGACCTAGATTCAATTTCCACCTCACGCAACTAGCTATGTGGAGTTTCCACATTCTCCTGTGTCTGCGTGGGTTTCCTCCAGGTGCTCCGGTTTCCTCCCACATTCCAAAGATGCGCAGGTTAGGTGAATTGGCCATACTAAATTGCCCATAATGTTAGGTGAAGGGGTAAATGTAGGGGAATGGGTATGGGTGGGTTGTTCTTCGGAGGGTCGGTGAGGACTTGTTGGGCCAAAGGACCTGTTTCCACGCTGTAAGTAATCTGATCTAATCTAATCATGATGAAATTCAAAATTTGACTGGCACTTTATAAAAGGTAAAAGTCATTAAACTTTGCAAGCTGCCTTAGAGATAAAGATCCCAGTGGACCATTAACAACTATAGACAACAAACAATCAAATCAACAGGAGGCCTTGCAGTTAACCGTGCATAATTGAGATGCTTGTTAGAACATGAAAGTTAGTCACAAAAATAACTTGTCACAAGCAAATACAAACAGCAACGAAGCTCAGAGTAGGCTTGAATACTAAGGATGATATTCCAATTAAGTGACCATGGTGCATAGAAAGAGATGAGAACAGCAACTCTAAGCACGCTGCACATGCAGAGGGTGTCGCAAGTCAGTGAGGATGGAATTTAACTTAATAACAAGCTCTTTCATACCACTGTATCAGCTAAAAAACTCAAAATGATATTGAATGATTTGTATTATGAACTATTATATTCTATCAGGATCCTGTCAATACAGGTTGTTTGATAATCAATCACACCTGCCTTGGCTGGTGAGATTGAGGCTGGGGTGGGTGTCACAGGGGATCCGTCCTCTATGTCCCTCTTGTCCCCCTAAGCGCAGACCCCAGAACCATCTGGTGTCGGAGAGCTTGAATTTCCCTGCACATTCCTCATCAGGCTGTGGCCCTCTGGGGGTGGCATCAGTCTGCAAGGATTCAGGAAATGTTCACGAGAATGTGGCTGGGAATGAGGGTTTGAGTTGTAAAGAGAGGCTGGATAGGCTGGGACTTATTTCACTGGAGCATGGGAGGCTGTGAAAAGCACAATCTGTTCTTAGGTGCAAATAATGCAACTTGGTAGGTCACTGTAAAGATATAATCTACGCAGATTCATATATGGTGTCCCCATAATCTCTCGTAGATTAGTGTGCTGCCCCAGTTGTGGTTTTGAAGTTTTTAAATAAGTTTTTTTAAAAGCAGGGCTCATGTTATTATGATTTCTCATAAATCTCAGAATAAGAGAATCTTAAACCTACAAGCACAGGACTGAAACCTTACAGTTGCGGCAACTTAAATGACATGAGTGAGATCTCACCAAAGTGGAGATAATATGGAAGAGTTGGTAACTAATTATGGTACAGAGAAAACTGTGTTTACTGACGCTAGCATCAGTCGAAACTTTAAACAGCATGAGCAGATTTGCAGGGGACACAGCCTGGGAGTGGGGAGGAAGAGGAGATCAGGACAGTGTGGGAGAGATGGGAAGAAGGGAGAACGGGAAGGAGGAGGAAGAGTTAGATCACGACCTGGGGGACACTGCATTGGGACATAAGAGAGAAACCAGAGTTTTGGGGGTGGGTGGAGAGGGGAGAAAGACGATGTGAAAAGACAGCCTGGGGCAACACAGGTGAAAGGGGTCAGAGGTAGAGAGGGCCTCCCTGCTCCTCGACAGACTGGGAAGAGTGTCTGCAGGCAGCTTTTGTTGAAAAGAAAAACAAGAGTCAGATTATAGAAAGTTTGTAAGTTTATGGGTTGGTTTTATAAAAGGGAGAATTTGAAAGCAGGAAGCTCAAACATCTGGCACAGACACTTGTTTATCAGGAGTAAGCATCTGTTAATTGGTCAATGCTTATTCTGTCCAAGTTTTAACATCTTACACATGCTGGAGGTAACGTTAACATAATACATAAAAACCAATAAAAATAAATGAATAGTATAAAATAATCAATTAACAACTGATTCAGAATTATAGTACAGGTTTGATGCTGAAACTGCAGGAGTAGGATCTCAAGGATGCCACAAAATACAAGAGAATGCTCGCCAAAATATAAAAAAAAAGTTTCTTCTTTTGATATTTAAAAAAAGGAGTTAACAAAGTGCAAGTCCTACAGAAATCGAACCTGTGGAATCAGTAACAGAGAATTCTAAAACTAGGGTCACAGTTAAAAAATGATCAGGCGCCCATTCAAAAGAGATGAGGAAACATTTTTCTTCCTCCGAGGCTTGAGAGTCTGAGGAACTCTCTTTCTCAAAAGGCAGTAGATGCAAAACTTTTCAATATTTTTAAGGCTGAGGTAGATAGATTCTTGATTACCAAGGGGATGAAAGATTATCAGGGATATGCAGGAATGTTGAGTTGAGATTAAAATCAGATCCAAGATCACATTAACTTGTGGACCAGGATCGAAGGACAAAGTGGCCTACACTTGTTCCTTGTTTGTATGTCCTACATGCCATCTAGGAATGACAAAAGTGGTGTGACGCCATACCAACAGCAGTTTAAAATTGACGAGGGTGAAAAAAAAAATCACACTAAGTGACAATGCTGGGATCTGAACTATAACAGAGAGCAGGTAGGACGGGGAGAGAAAGGAAACAAGAAGGAGCGAGATCAGGAGCATACAATGCAGCTGTAACAATTACAATAAGCAGATGAAATAACTTCAAATGTTGAAAACCAAGAAACAAAGTTTGTATGGAAGTTTGAGAGAATTTGTGGAAATCTCTGCGTCATAAGTCTATGAGAAGACACAATATTTCTCATATGAAAGTCTCTCTTTCAAAAGAAAAGTACAATGGCTGTTCAAACCCTTTGTGCATTTGTCTTGGACGTTGGAAGTATACAAGCAGACATGTTTTGTTTAAGGTCATAAAGTCATACAGCACAGATACACCCTTCAGTCCAACATGTCCATGCTGACCAGGTTTCTCAATCTAAACTCGTGCCACTTGTCTGCGTTTGGCCCATATTGCTCTCAACTTTGCCTAATCCTGTACCTGTCCAAATGTCTTAAATGTTGTCACTGTATCGACATCCACCACTTCCTCTGGCAATTCATTCCACACACAAACCACGCTCTTTGTGGAAAATGTTGCCTCTCAAGTCCATGTTAAATCTTTTTCCTTTCACCTTTAAAATATACCTACTTTTGAACTCCCTTCCCTGGGAAAAGACCCTTGCTATTTACCTTACCTATACCCCTCATGATTTTATAAACCTCTACAAGGTCACCCCTTGACTTCCTAAGCTCCAACGAAAAATGTCCCAGCCTATCCAGCTTCTCCTTATAACTCAAAGCCTGCAGTGTCAGCATCATAGTAAATCTTTTCTGAACACTCTCCAATGTAATAATATCCTTCCTATAGCAGGGTGATTAGAACTGTTCACAGTTATCCAAAAGTGGCCTCACCAACATCATACAACCTCAACATGATGTCCCAACTCCAATACTCAATGGGTCTGCACAATGAAGGCAAGTGTGCCAAATGCCTTCTTAACCACTTTATGGCACAACTCTTGAAGAACTATGTACCCGAATTTCTAGGTCTCTCCTTTTGACAACACTATCCAGGGCCCTATCATTAACTGTTTAAGCCCTGCCCTTGTTTGTTTTATCAAAATGCAAAACCTTGCATTTATCCAAATTAAAATCCATCTGCCAGTCCTCAAGTCCATTGGCCCAATTGATCAAGATCTATTTTCACTCTTAGATAACCTCCATTACTGTGCACTACACCACTAATTTTGGTTACATCTGCAAACTTACTACCATGCCTCCTACATTCTCATCCAAATCATTTATATAAATGACAAACAACCGTTCATTTTTTTCAGTGTGAAGATAAACTACAATTTTTTCTGAGGGATCTATACCTGGGAATATAAATTGCTCAAGATTATGCAATTTGAATGTGATTGTCAAGTATATTTATTTCAATTCTTGATTTACATCCCAATTCCAGGTTAAGATTTTGGTGTGGATTTACTTTAAAATCAATAATTGCAATTGTGAAATCCATCACTTCACAAAGGGTTGGCTTCAACTTGCTTCCACGTTTTCGCGAAACGCAAACTAGAAACTAGTGGTTAAAAAAGCTGCAACTATTTTATGCAGATTAAGCTGAAAATACATGAACACATTTTGTCAATACAGGTTAAGCAGCAAATATCTAAAATTAAAAACTGGATCAAGAAGAATGAAGTAATCAAAAATAGAATAACATCTTTTTGGTCCTCATTTCTAATGTTAGATAGCGAGATTGCAGTGCTGTCTCAAGCTCTGGTACGAGCTTATAGTCCACAAACATTAGGAAGCTCTTGTTCTCACATTTTGGTGCAAGAAAATTGAAGGGTTAACTGAGAAAACTTACTTTTGCTTCAGTTTTATAACAATCATTTGAACAAGTGCCTAAGAACGAACAGGAAAAAATGATAATTTAGTTTTCTTTCAGCAAGCTGTGCTATTCTATTGTGTCTTCTTATTAACAATTAGTCTGAATTAAATTGAAATTAAGGGGAATTAAAACTTGACTTCTTATTGTGACTGTAGTTCAATTCTGGTTACGTTAAGTTGTGTCGAAGTCTTCAGTTCCAACCACAAAGTTCCAACACAATAAAATTTGTCATTATAAATTTCCTGAAATGGTTAATGATTTGAAGTAGAAATTGGCATATTTGAAGCAAATCTAATTGTTTGATCATCTTGGTTGCAACAGGGAAATCTTGAATCAGAAGCTACTTTAAAAATGCTAAGCTTGACAATAATTGGAATTTAATTTAAACTGTATTTGATTTGCCTTCGATGTGACACAATTGCAGGCCTTTTCACCACCAAGTAGAGTTGTTGAGTCTTTCTGTTGCGGCTGTTTTTCTTTTTGAGGAATGCAATGGTAGTCAAAGCACACAGTGATAGCTTTTGGTTTAGGTGTCTAAAAAAAATACGCGTTCAACAAGTCTTAAAACTCATCACATTCTTGAAAGACTTTCCAAAATAAAAGCAAATAAATCCCTTCATTTGTGTCACTCTTGGTTGTGCTCTTCCATTCATAACCAGTGTTTTCATTAGATACTCCTTAGGTCATCTTGTTCAACTTACTTTTCTCATAAGACTACCGCGGCCTCTCTCTGTACACCCGTTGTGGAATTCTTGTCTTTTATTACCTTAGTTTCCTGAAGGTCCCCAATTTTGATTTTAATAGCAGCAATGGCAGTTCTACAGAGAATCATAGCTTCATCATTACCCTTCACCTGTCAGATTAAAGACAAAAGGTTGTAATCAGTATCTGGGTATCTTTTGGATCTCTCCAAGGCTGTTTTACTCGAGGTCTGTTTTCTACTATTAAATCAACTTGATATATGGGCATGCTCTGCATCTTTATCAATAAAGTTTTTTTTTCCCCAAGCTTCCACAGGAAGATCATGGGTATTATTTCTGTCACCCAAGGTTTAGTTATATGCTTGAGGTTTGTACACTCTCCATTACATCTCAGCTTCCAGTTTGAGCTGTGGAATGTATCCAAGAGATCTGTCCTCCTCCTGTACAACCCTTGCTTGAAATCCTGAACAGATGCTACCCTTTTATTATCACCTTCATTTGCCTAGTTATCCATTTCCTAATTTAATCTGCCTGCCTTCTCCCTGCCCAATGGATTTCTTAACAATTGTGTTATCCTTGTGGAACCACATTCAAAAGTAACACAGTCAGTCTCTACAGAATCATATCCAAGCCTGATACATTCCCAGGTCCCATCAATGCATAACCAATCCAGAATCTCTTTGGAACTATATCCTATCCTGATCCAGTCCCTGTTTCGGTGGAACTGTACCCAAATATAACAATCCATTGGTTTATTTGTCCCATTACCTTTTCCTTTGGCTCTACACCAAGTCTTTTGCCATTTGGTCTCTCCTGTCTTCCATCCTAGTGCAGAGCTTCATGTTGATTCATCTGCTTAAAATCTATTACATTTCTAACTTTGCCCAGTTACCGACATCTTGTCTTGTTGTTCATCAACAGCCTTCTTCCCTTCCGCGAAATGCAAGTACAATGAAAGTGCTAAAACAATTTAAGACTGCTTATTTCACCTTACCTTCTCCCATGTCTTTTCAAGTAGACTTAAAGCCATTTGTGCATCTGAGAAAAAAAATACAAAAATAAAGTGCAAATCTCCAGTTTCCATTCAAAATCAAAACCGCTTTCTTTGAGCTTCCACTATTTAACTCTCACTCCACAGCGATGACATTTTACACATGTATTTATTCCTCAACTGAGACAAGCACCAGAAAGACTATTTTACATAATGACAATGACACTATCTACATTTGACAGATAATTTGGGTCCTGCTACTCCACGATAACCTTGGAACCAATCATACCTGGAGAATGCTAGGTTTCGCTGCTGCAGAGCTCTGCAGTTGCTGGCAACCTTCAGAAGGGGGAGTAATTAACAAGACAGAAAAAGTGTAAGGCGGCTTTTCAATTGGGAATCAAGCTTAATCAAGTCCTCTCTCAAAACAAGAGGGTCAGGCAAGCGTCTATGAACATTTCATGTGTGGTTCAGACAATCATCGATTTCAGCCCCACTCCAGACGTTGACTACATGCTTTTGACTGACACTCCAGTGTAGTGCTGAAAGAATTCGGTAACATTCAGGTGCCATCTTTCAAATGAAAATGAAAGCGTAAATGGAGAATTCATCTGCCCTTTTAAAGGGACAAGAATGATCTTGTAGCACGATATTGTGGAGCAGGAGTATTCTACCTGGCTCATTATTATCCTTTAATTCGCAAACAGATTCTCTGGGCAATTTCACAATGCTACTTGTGGGAGCTTGTTGTGCTATTGTAATATAGGAAACACCAAAACCACTCGTGCACAGCAAGATTTTCCTCATCTCCTGCAATCCTTCTGCCCTTCACCTTAAATCTACGTCCTGATCACTGATCTCACCAAAGGGAAAAAGTTTCTTCCTACCTACTCAATTTATGTCCCTCATAATTTTATACATCTTAAATCAAAGAAAATTACAGGACAGGAACAGGCCCTTCGGCCCTCCAAGCCTGTGCCGATCCAGATCCTCTATCTAAACCTGCCAACTATTTTCTATCATGATGGCCCCCCCCCATCTCCCAATCTCCTTTGCTCAAAAGAAAACAATCCCAATCTGTCCAATCTCTCTTCATAACTGAATTCTCCAGACCAGGCAGCATGCTGATAAAATACTCTCCAGTGCTAACACATCCCTCCTATAATGTGGATTCCAGAACGGGACGCAACATTCTAAATGCTGCCTAACCAAAGTAATACATAGTTGTACCACAGAAGCAGGAGTAGACCACTGAACCTGCTCTTACATTTAATACATTAATGGCTGTTCCTTGAATTTAAACATCACTTTCCTACCTGCTCTCCATATTCCTTCCATCAGACCTTCTCAAGCTTCACTGCTCCAAAGAAAATAACCCCAACTTCTCAAACCATATAGCAAACCCTCTCTCCAATTTGGGATTCATTCACTATCTCAAAAAGAGGATGGCTGATCTGAAAGGCAGCTAAATAGCAGATTACAGTGGCAGCACACAGAGTGAATGGCTGAAGCTTGTTATTAACAGAGCAGAGGGAAGCTTTATACTGCATGAGACTTGAGAATACTGAATCCTAACAATGGCTGCCTTGAATGGGATCCATTCCCTCACACTAACATGGCTCCTCCTGCAAAGTTCAAAATGGCCAGTTGCTATGTATTGAACAGTTCCCCATATAGGGCAGGAATTTTCAATTCAAGGAGCTTGCTTCTAACAGTGAACTTACATGCTCTACACCCAGACAATATCATGGTAATGCAGAATTCTGTCACGTTTTATAGACACTCATTCCGTGTGCAATACTTCTGAGTTTTTAAGCAAACACATCATAACATAGTGATAACATCCAACTGCTGTATTACAAGGCACTCAAAAGCCTTTGAAATCAAACAGGAACACAAAGGCTTATTATTCTTGCTTAAGCTAGTGCCTCTCAGCCTGTTAAAAAGATGACTTTTTAAAAATTCATTCACAGAATGAGAGTATCGCTGGCTAGACTAACATTTATAGCTTATCTCTAATAGTTTAAGAGTCAACCACATGGTTGTGGATTCTGGTACAGATGTAGACTAGACCCTGTTAAGAGGGCATTAGTGAACCAGATGGGTACTTTTGACAATCAACAATGAGTTCATGGTCATCATTGGACTCTTAATTCCAGATTTTTACTGAATTCAAATTCTATCATCTGCTATGTGGGATTCAAACCCAGGTCCCCAGAACATTACCTAAGTCTTAGCGATAATGCCACAAGGTCATTACAACCAAGGTGGTGGTGACAGAGAGCAATCAGCACACACAAAAGTTTATTTTTTGATCAAAAATATCCTGTGTGATCTGATTTCAATTACTAAGTCACTGATACGGCATTCAAAGTCCACGGTTTTCCACCACAGGGCAAGTAAGACAGCAAGGGCAGTGGAGAATGGGACAGAGAGTTGGTGCTGAAGGGAATAGGGTACAAAAAAAGTAGAGAATGAAGGGTCAAGGGAGAGGCAGCAACAAGAGGTATACCATCTCCAGGTCCAGTGCAGTGCAGATGCATGAAGTCGATGCATTGACATTGTCATTAAGTGTGTGGGGTGTAGACATTTACTTTGTGATTACGCATGTTGAAAATAGAGGACACACCACAGAAATGAGCGCTTGACAAGGTACAATACAGACCATCAGGACAAACAGATACACCAGATCGAGTTAAGGAACATACCACTCATCTGTCGAACCACACGGAGGATGATTTCCACCAGCGACAATGGATTTATTCTGTGAGGAAACATTAATCACAGAATTGCACCTTACAAATGGAGAATGTATCCAAAACATTAACTCATCTTCCTCTCAGAGACAGAGAATTACAACATGGAAACCGACTGTTCTGTCCAACCTTTGCATGCCAGCCATCTGGTTGTCCTATATAAATCCACTCCAATTCGCCAGCATTTGGCCCATATCCCTCTAAGTCCATCCAGATGCCTTTTAAATGCTGTAATTGTATCAGCCTCCACCACTTCCTCTGGCAGCTCATACCACACAGCACTAGCTTCTGCTTGAAAAAATTGCCTCTTAGGCCCCTTTTAAATCTTTCCACTCTCATCCTAAACCTGATTCCCTCTAGTTCTAGACTCCCTCACACCAGGGAAAAGTCCTTGTCTATTTACTCTATCCATGCCCCTCATGATTTTATAAAGCTATGTAGAGTCACCCTTCTGTCTCCGACACTCCAGGGAAAACAGCAAAACAGCCCCAGACTATTCAGCCTCTCCCTATTGTTCAAACCTTCAAACCCTAGCAACATCCTTTCAAGTTTCACAACATCCTTCCGATAGGAGGGAGACCAGAATTGCATGCAATACCCCAAAAGTGGCCAAACCAATGTCCTGTACAGCCACAACATGACGTCCCAACTCCTTTACTTAATGCTCTGACCAATAAAAGCAGGCAAACAAAACGGCTTCTTCACTATCCTATCTACCTGCGATTCCACTTTCAAGGAATTATGAACCTGCACTCCAAGGTCTTTTCCAATGTCTCCCCAAGTACTTTCAGCACTTTATTTTAAATTTTGTGTGTGTTAAAAATGTCATTATATTTGTCACATTCATACTGCCCTTAGTGCACTTTTATCACTGATTCCAAAGATTATTCTGCTCCAATTAGATCTTAAACTGAGGAAAATACCAAAGACTAGTTTGTGGACACTAGTTTAACATGTACCACACCACTTAACACTTTCCAGTCACCATGGTTCCATGCTTCTAGTCAGGAGTGCAGACTCCAAACTCAGCTCATTTAGAAAAACAGATACTTTGTTCTAGAGCTCGCTAAATCTGACTTAACTGTAACTATGTCCCAGGTCGGCAACAGTCATTCTGTCAAATGCTTACCTGTGTTCAAAGTCACTTATGAAGTGTTCATATAACTGTAAAAAAAATTAAAAAGACAGTGTTATGTCTGAAGATACATTTCCAGTATAGACGCACATTACTGCTTTGCAGGCAAGCTTAGAACATAACAAAAGAATGTGAGCAGAAATATGCCATTTAGTCTCTCAAGCCTACCCTGCCCTTCAACAAGATCATGGCTGGCCTGTCCCAGGCCTCAACTCTTCTTTTGTGCCAGCTCAGCATACCCACCAACTCCTTGATCTTTCAAAAGTCCAATGACCTCCTGTTTAAATACTTAGATTGATTTTGCTTCCACAACTCTCTAGGATAGAGAATTCCAGCCATACAATACTTTCTTGGAGAATAAATTCCTTCTTATCTCTTTTAAATGAGTGATCCCTTATATTGTAACCATATCCTTTAATGCAACATTCCCCCATCTTCTCAACATTAACCCTGTCAAGTCCCCTCAGAAGTTTGCACATTTCAACATCCATCATTCTTCTAAACTGTAATAAATACGAGTTTAATCTATTTAGCTATTCTTGATAATTCAATTCTTCATTCCATGAATCAGCATGGTGAATCTCTTGAACAGCCTCCAATGCCAGTGTATCTGTTTTTTAAAAATGTGGGGATAAACCTGTACACAGTACTGCAAATGGTGCCTCAGCAATATCCTGTACAGTCAGAACAAGACTTCACCTTTTTAAACTCCAACCCTGTGGCAATAAAGGTCAACATTTCATTTGCCTTAATTACTTGCTGCACCTGCATGTTAACTTTGTGCTTTTTGTGCACAAGAACACCCAGATCCCTCTGCACTCTTTGGAGTTTTCTCCATTTAAATAATAGTCTACCTTTTGATTCTTCCTACTAAAGTGCATTACCTTACTTTCCAGCATTAAACTCTATCTGCCAATTCCTTGTTCATTCACTCAATCTATTGAAATTCCTTATGGTCTCATCACAACATGGTCACATCCTCCCAACTACTTTTGTATTGTGAACAAATTTTGATACCTTAAATTTTTCCCCTTCCTCCAAGTCACTAATGTAAGTGGTATATAATTGAGGTCTTCAGACTAATCTTTATTGCATGCCACTGATTACATTTCTCCAACCTGAAAAAGAATTTTAAAACATCTTCTTGACATTTAGCTAGGAGGAAATATATTATCCATACCAAATGTCAGACAAGCAGAGGCAGAGTGAGGTCGAGTCATGCATTCATATATATGAAACCTGCCATCCAGAATGCTGCATCCAGTTCTGGATATCCAGTTATAGGAAGGATACCAATAAGCTGTAGAGGATTCAGAAAAGATTTGCCAGGATGATGCTGGGTATGGAAGGTTTGAGTTAGAAAGAAAGACTGGGACTTTTTCCATTGGAGTGTAGGAGGATGAGACCTTATAGAACATAATGAAGGGTATAGATAGAGTTAGTGGTAGTTGTCTTTTTCCTAGGATTCGGGATGGGGGGGGGGTTTCAAGACAAGGGGGCACATTTTTAAGGTGAAATGGGAGAGGTTTTCAAAAAAAGACATGAGGGACAGATTTTTGTTTTTAAAACACAGACGTTGGTTTGTGCATGGAATGACCTTCCAAAAGTGGAGGAGGATGCGGTTACAATTATAAAAGACATTTGGATAAGTACATGAATGGGAAAGTAGTGAGGGATATAGGCTAGAAGGTGGGCCGAGTTTAGTTGAATTGAATTGAATTTATTGTCACATGTACTGAGGCACAGTGAAAAGCTTTGTCTTGCGAGCATACAGGCAGATCACAGAGTTAAGTAGCATAGATAGGTCAATTATAGATAAACAGTGGCAAAAAAACAAAAACAAAAACATGCGAATGTTAAGAGTTTGAGAGTCCAGTTTGTATTCTAACAACAGTTGGGTAGAAACGGTTTCTAAACCAGCTAGTTTGGGATCATGGTTTGCATGGATTGGTTTGACCAAAGGGTCTGGTTCTCTACTATATGACTTTATGACCGTATGTTTTTGGATGATATTGCTGAAGGATTACATATGGATGCGAAACAAAAGGTGCGGAAAGATAGATCTCCGGATATCAAAGTGAATGGTGTGGATGCAGAAAAGGAAACCACTACAAGTAATTCACTGAATGATGTGGTCAACCAGTCAAAAGCTTCAGATAAATAAAGAAGGAACAGGGAGGATGGCTTGTCACAATCACCTAGAATCTCTCTCACTCCCACACATGTCCCCTCACAGACTTAACACACTCTACACTCACATACACATATACACACTCTCTCTCACACTCAACCCCCCCAACCCAGGCAGAGACAGACACACACACAAAAAGACCCATATGCACACATACACATATACGTTTGTGGGGTGAATTTGTACTTTCAGGGTTACGTTGTACTTTGCTCAAAACCTGCATGAATCCATGTAAGACTCTGTTAACTCACTTTTTGGATTAGAATCAGTCTAAACATTATGGCACAGACAGGGAACACAGGGGGCTAACACCTTCAACATATTGTCTAACTAACACTAATTGTTACAGTTAACCTGAGAATGTAACTTAAAAAGGTTTTGTGATTTACACATAAAAGAAGTGAAACTATCATGGTATTCGAACAGATGAAAGACTCAACAGACAATCAAGGTATTTTTCAATGTATAATTTCAGTTACATCACACTGTAAACTATTGCTATAAATTCTGTGTCTTACAATTGTGTCCTACACAACCACCTGATGAAGGGGCGGGCTCTGAAAGCTAGTGCTTCCAATTAAACCTGTTGGATTATAACCTGGTGTTGTGTGATTTTTAACTTTGTACACCCTAGTCCAACACTGGCATCTCCAAATCATGACCTAGAATGTCAGTACTGCAGCAGGGTATGAAACCATTTGAATTAAACACAATCATGTGAAAGAAACAAAGTTGAGGCCGGAGCCTTAATTGCTGGTTCTGCTCCACTCATCAGTCCATCATTGCCAGTGGACCCAGTAGCTTTCTTATGAAGCCTCATGTTATGACTGAACAGGACATTGGTTAGGCCACTTTTGGAAGACTGCCTTCAACTGTGACCTCCCTGCTACAGGAAAGTTGTTGTGAAGCTTAAGGGTTCAGAAAAGCTTTAGGAGGATGTTGCCAGGGTTGGAAGAGGCTGAATAGGCTGGGGACCTTATAGAGATTTATAAAATGATGAGGGGCATGAATAGGGCAAATAGACAAGTTTTTTTTTCCCAGGTGAGGGGAATCCAAATCTGGAAGGCATAGGTTCAAGGTGAGAGGGGAAAGATTTGAGGACCCAAGGGGCAACTTTTCCACAGAAAGTGGTGCATGCGTAGAATGAACTGCCAAGGAAGTGGAGGAGGCTGGTACAATTACAAACATTTAAAAGGCATTTGAATGGGTTTATGAATAGAAAGGGTTTAGAGGGATGTGTGCCAAATGCTGGCAAATGGGAGTGGACTTATATAGGATAATAGACCATATGGTTGGCATGCAAACTGAAGGGTCATCCTCCTATATGAAAGATGTTGTGAAACTTTGAAAGGATTCCAAAAGATTTATGAGGATGCTGCCAGGGTTGAAAGGTTTGAGCTATGGGGAGAGGCCGAATAGGCTGGGGCTGTTTTCCTTGGAGCGTCGGAGGCTGTGGGGTGACCTTATAGAGGTTTATAAAATCATGAGGGGCATGGATAGGGTAAATAGACAAGATCTTTTTCCCTGAGATTGGGGGAGTCCAGAACTAGAGGGATTCGGTTGAGGTGAGAGGGTAAAGATTTAAAAGGAGCCTAAGAGGCAATGTTTTCAAGCAGAGGATCGCACATGCGTGGAATGAGCTGCCAGAGGAAGTGGTGGAGGCTGATACAATTACAACATTTAAAAGGCGTCTAGATGGGTATATGAATAGAAAGGGTTTAAAGAGATATGGGCCAAATGCTGGCAAATGGGAATGGATTAATTTACGATATCTGGTCAGCATGTGAGTGTCGCACTGAGGGGTCTGTTTCTGTGCTGTACGTTTCTACTTGGGGATTATGTGGGAAGTTTATCCAAGCTGTATAAATGATGTGACCAGGCAATCATTTGATCAAGTATGTATCAAACAAAATAAATCCAAGAAATGCTAGATTTAAGAACAAAGGAAACCATCTATTTTAATCATCACCACATTCAAACTGATATTGCAGATATACATATTGGACCACTTGGTTTATACTGTCTATATAACTTGCAGTGGAAATATCACCAAACATACAAATCAGTTTGTTTCAATAGACGGGCCTGTGGGTGGGAGAACTCAAGATATTCTGTTTGAAATCACTTTCTACAGTAGGAAGGGGAGAAAACCTTCCAAGCATAGCACTACAGCCTTAATACATCTGTTAAAATAAGTCTTCTTGCAATTTCTCAACATTTCACCCAAGCCTGCCAAGCTCGTCAGACTGGGAAAGTCACAAAGAGGCAAAGCCATGAAAGGGTTCATACACTAGGATGAGAATTTTATGTTTAGGGTTTCAGGGATCAGAACATATGAATAGCAGCAGAAAGGATTAAAAGATTTCAAAGCAAGGCACAGCAGAGCAAGATATAAAGTGACACTGGCTAACTTTGGGAGGGTAAATTGCTGAGCAGCTTCGACAGAATTGTGGAGACAGAAAATCATTTCAAATCAAGAATCTTTCAACTGATGACCTAGAATTTTTACCAACATCTCTGCACAGAATGCTACCAGAGCTATTTTCAACTCCAGATTTCCTCAGTCTGTAACATTGAGTGATTATGGCGATCCATTGTAACAGTCTTATGCTTTGTAAATGTAGATCCAAATGTGTCAGTCCACTTCAGACTTCATGCTGAAGTCCTTAAACTGTGCTGCACACATTCCGGAACTTCACGATAACAATGTGGAGGAAACATCAGGCTAAAACAAATGAATGCGTAAAGTTAAATGCTTTATAGCCTGAGGTACAGATAATCCTACCTGCAACAGGTTATCCCCAGATGGGAAACATGGAATTAGTGTGAACTCCAGAAGTTCCACTGTGAGTTGATGCCACAGCCTGGATTGAAAACAGAGGATAGTGTTAATCTTCAAGGAGGTGGATCCAGTAAAGGAACTGAACAATAGAGCAGAGTGAAGTGACATCTAATCCTTTGGACTGGTTTGGAAATATAAGGGTGTGGGGTGGGGGAGAGAAAAAGGTGGGGAAGGGAAAGGGGATAGAAGGGGTGGGAGGAGGATGGGGAGGGAGGTTACAGGGGGCAGGGGAGCGGAGTTGGGGTGGAGAGAGGGAAGGGTCTGGAGATGGGGGGGTAGGAGTGGGGCGCAGCAGGGGGGGTGGAAAACAGAGGGGTATAGTGGGGGGGAGGGGGGAGGGGGGAGGGGGGGGGTGGTGTACCGGGGGCGGGGATTTTATCGGGGGGGGTGGGGGAGTGTAGCGGGGGGGGGGGGGGGAAAGAGAGAGTGTAGCAGAGTAGGGGGGGGGGGGAAAGAGTGTAGCGGGGGGGGGAGAAGAGTGTAGCGGGGGGGGGAGAAGAGTGTAGCGGGGGGGGGGGAAGAGTGTAGCGGGGGGGGGAGAGTGTAGCGGGGGGGGAGAAGAGTGTAGCGGGGGGGGGAAACAGTGTAGCGGGGGGGAGTGTAGCGGGGGGGGAGAGTGTAGCGGGGGGGGGGAGTGTGTAGCGGGGGGGGAGTGTGTAGCGGGGGGGGGGGGGGGAGTGTGTAGCGGGGGGGGGAGTGTGTAGCGGGGGGGGGGGGGAAGAGTGTAGGGGGGGGGAGGAGAGTGTAGCGGGGGGGGGAGAGTGTAGCGGGGGGGGGGGAGAGTGTAGCGGGGGGGGGGGGGGGGAGTGTAGCGGGGGGGGGAGGAGTGTAGCGGGGGGGGAGGAGTGTAGCGGGGGGGGGAAGAGTGTAGCGGGGGGGGGAAGAGTGTAGCGGGGGGGGGGGGAGAGTGTAGCGGGGGGGGGGGGAGTGTGTAGCGGGGGGGGAGTGTGTAGCGGGGGGGGGGGAGTGTGTAGCGGGGGGGGAGTGTGTAGCGGGGGGGGGGGGGGGAGTGTGTAGCGGGGGGGGGAGTGTGTAGCGGGGGGGGGGGGGAGAGTGTAGGGGGGGGGGAGAGAGTGTAGCGGGGGGGAGAGAGTGTAGCGGGGGGGGAGAGAGTGTAGCGGGGGGGAGAGAGTGTAGCGGGGGGGAGAGAGTGTAGCGGGGGGGGGAAGAGTGTAGCGGGGGGGGGAGAGTGTAGCGGGGGGGTGGGAGAGTGTAGCGGGGGGGGGGAGAGTGTAGCGGGGGGGGGAGAGAGTGTAGCGGGGGGGGGGGGAGAGTGTTAGGGGGGGGGGGAGGAGAGTGTAGCGGGGGGGGGGGAGAGTGTAGCGGGGGGGGGGGAGAGTGTAGCGGGGGGGGGGGGAGTGTGTAGCGGGGGGGGGAGTGTGTAGCGGGGGGGGGGAGTGTGTAGCGGGGGGGGAGTGTGTAGCGGGGGGGGGGGGGAGTGTGTAGCGGGGGGGGGAGTGTGTAGCGGGGGGGGGGGGGGGAGAGTGTAGGGGGGGGGAGAGAGTGTAGCGGGGGGGAGAGAGTGTAGCGGGGGGGGAGAGAGTGTAGCGGGGGGGGGGGAGAGTGTAGCGGGGGGGGGGGGGGAGTGTTGTAGCGGGGGGGAGTGTGTAGCGGGGGGGGGGGAGTGTGTAGCGGGGGGGAGTGTGTAGCGGGGGGGGGGGGGAGTGTGTAGCGGGGGGGGGGGGGGAGTGTGTAGCGGGGGGGGGGGGGGGGGAGTGTGTAGCGGGGGGGGGAGTGTGTAGCGGGGGGGGGGGGGGAGAGTGTAGGGGGGGGGAGGAGAGTGTAGCGGGGGGGGGAGAGTGTAGCGGGGGGGGGGGAGAGGTGTAGCGGGGGGGGGGGGGGGAGTGTAGCGGGGGGGGGAGGAGTGTAGCGGGGGGGAGGAGTGTAGCGGGGGGGGGAAGAGTGTAGCGGGGGGGGGAAGAGTGTAGCGGGGGGGGGAAGAGTGTAGCGGGGGGGGAAGAGTGTAGCGGGGGGGGGAAGAGTGTAGCGGGGGGGGAGAGTGTAGCGGGGGGGGGGAGAGTGTAGCGGGGGGGGGGGAGAGTGTAGCGGGGGGGGGAGAGTGTAGCGGGGGGGAGAGAGTGTAGCGGGGGGGAGAGAGTGTAGCGGGGGGGAGAGAGTGTAGCGGGGGGAGAGAGTGTAGCGGGGGGAGAGAGTGTAGCGGGGGGGAGAGAGTGTAGCGGGGGGAGAGAGTGTAGCGGGGGGGGAGAGAGTGTAGCGGGGGGGAGAGAGTGTAGCGGGGGGGGAGAGAGTGTAGCGGGGGGGAGAGAGTGTAGCGGGGGGGGAGAGGTGTAGCGGGGGGGGAGAGTGTAGCGGGGGGGGAGAGGTGTAGCGGGGGGGGGAGAGGTGTAGCGGGGGGGGAGAGGTGTAGCGGGGGGGGGAGAGGTGTAGCGGGGGGGGAGAGGTGTAGCGGGGGGGGAGAGGTGTAGCGGGGGGAGGGGTGTAGCGGGGGGGGAGGGGTGTAGCGGGGGGGGAGGGGTGTAGCGGGGGGGGGGGGAGGAGGGTGTAGCGGGGGGGAGGGGTGTAGCGGGGGGGGAGGGGTGTAGCGGGGGGGGGAGGGGTGTAGCGGGGGGGGGAGGGGTGTAGCGGGGGGGGAGGGGTGTAGCGGGGGGGAGGGGTGTAGCGGGGGGGGGGAGGGGTGTAGCGGGGGGGGGAGGGGTGTAGCGGGGGGGGAGAGGGTGTAGCGGGGGGGGAGGGGTGTAGCGGGGGGGGAGGGGTGTAGCGGGGGGGGAGGGGTGTAGCGGGGGGGGAGGGGTGTAGCGGGGGGGGAGGGGTGTAGCGGGGGGGGAGGGGTGTAGCGGGGGGGGAGGGGTGTAGCGGGGGGGGAGGGGGTGTAGCGGGGGGGGAGGGGGGTGTAGCGGGGGGGGAGGGGTGTAGCGGGGGGGGAGGGGTGTAGCGGGGGGGGAGGGGGTGTAGCGGGGGGAGGGGGGGGGGGGGAGGGTGTAGCGGGGGGGAGGGGTGTAGCGGGGGGGGAGGGGTGTAGCGGGGGAGGGAGGGGTGTGTAGCGGGGGGGAGCGGGGGGAGGGGTGTAGCGGGGGGGGAGGGGTGTAGCGGGGGGAGGGTGTAGGGGAGGGGTGTAGCGGGGGGGGAGGGGTGTAGCGGGGGGGGAGGGGTGTAGCGGGGGGGAGGGGTGTAGCGGGGGGGAGGGGTGTAGCGGGGGGGGAGGGGTGTAGCGGGGGGGGAGGGGTGTAGCGGGGGGGGAGGGGTGTAGCGGGGGGGGAGGGGTGTAGCGGGGGGGAGGGGTGTAGCGGGGGGGGAGGGGTGTAGCGGGGGGGGAGGGGTGTAGCGGGGGGGGAGGGGTGTAGCGGGGGGGGAGGGGTGTAGCGGGGGGAGGGGTGTAGCGGGGGGGGAGGGGTGTAGCGGGGGGGAGGGGTGTAGCGGGGGGGAGGGGTGTAGCGGGGGGGAGGGGTGTAGCGGGGGGGGAGGGGTGTAGCGGGGGGGGAGGGGTGTAGCGGGGGGGGAGGGGTGTAGCGGGGGGGGAGGGTGTAGCGGGGGGGAGGGGTGTAGCGGGGGGGGAGGGGTGTAGCGGGGGGGGAGGGGTGTAGCGGGGGGGAGGGGTGTAGCGGGGGGGGAGGGGTGTAGCGGGGGGAGGGGTGTAGCGGGGGGGAGGTGGAGGAGTGTAGTGGGCGGGGGGAGGAGTGTAGTGGGCGGGGGGAGGAGCGAAGCGGGTGGGGGGGGAGCGAAGCGGGTGGGGGGGGGAGCGAAGCGGGGGGGGGGGGAGCGAAGCGGGGGGGGAGCGAAGCGGGGGGGGGGGGGAGCGAAGCGGGGGGGGGGGAGCGAAGCGGGGGGGGGGGGGGGAGCGAAGCGGGGGGGGGGGAGCGAAGCGGGGGGGGGGGGGAGCGAAGCGGGGGGGAGCGAAGCGGGGGGGGGGGAAGCGAAGCGGGGGGGGAGTGAAGCGGGGGGGGGGGGAGTGAAGCGGGGGGGGGGGAGTGAAGCGGGGGGGGGGGGGGGAGTGAAGCGGGGGGGGGGGGAGTGAAGCGGGGGGGGGAGTGAAGCGGGGGGGGAGTGTAGCGGAGGGGGGGGGGGGGGGAGTGTAGCGGGGGGGAGTGTAGGGGGGGGAGAGTGTGGGGGGGGGGGCGAGTGTGGGGGGGGGGCGAGTGTGGGGGGGGGCGAGTGTGGGGGGGGGCGAGTGTGGGGGGGGGCGAGTGTGGGGGGGGGGGCGAGTGTGGGGGGGGGAGAGTGTGGGGGGGGGGAGAGTGTGGGGGGGGGGAGAGTGTGGGGGGGGGGGGAGAGTGGGGGGGGGGGGAGAGTGTGGGGGGGGGGGAGTGTAGGGGGGGGGGGGAGTGTAGGGGGGGGGGGGGAGTGTAGGGGGGGGGGGAGTGTAGGGGGGGGGGGGAGTGTAGGGGGGGGGGAGTGTAGGGGGGGGGGAGTGTAGGGGGGGGGGGGAGTGTAGGGGGGGGGGGAGTGAAGCGGGGTGGGGGAGTGAAGCCGGGGGGGGGGAGTGAAGCGGGGGGGGTGTGAAGCGGGGGGGGGGAGTGAAGCGGGGGGGGTGTGAAGCGGGGGGGGGGGGGGGGTGTGAAGCGGGGGGGGGGGGGTGTGAAGCAGGGGGGGGGGGGAGTGAAGCGGGGGGGGGGGGGGGAGTGAAGCGGGGGGGGGGGGAGTGAAGCGGGGGGGGGAGTGAAGCGGCGGGGGGGGGGGGGAGTGTGGGGGGGGGGGGAGTGAAGCGGGGTGGGGGAGTGAAGCGGGGTGGGGGAGTGAAGCGGGGGGGAGTGGAGCGGGGGGGGAGTGAAGCGGGGGGGGTGTGAAGCGGGGGGGGGGGGGGTGTGAAGCGGGGGGGGGGGGGTGTGAAGCGGGGGGGGGGGGGAGTGAAGCGGGGGGGGGGGGGAGTGAAGCGGGGGGGGGGGGAGTGAAGCGGGGGGGGGGAGTGAAGCGGCGGGGGGGGGGGGAGTGTGGGGGGGGGGGGGGGAGTGAAGCGGGGTGGGGGAGTGAAGCGGGGGGGGAGTGGAGCGGGGGGGGAGTGAAGCGGGGGGGGGGGGGGGGAGTGTAGGGGGGGGGGGGGGAGTGTGGGGGGGGGAGTGAAGCGGGGGGGGGGGGGGGAGTGAAGCGGGGGGGGGGAGTGAAGCGGGGGGGGGGAGTGAAGCGGGGGGGGAGTGAAGCGGGGGGGGGGGGGGGAGTGTAGGGGGGGGGGGGGGGAGTGTGGGGGGGGGGAGTGTAGGGGGGGGGGGGGGAGTGTAGGGGGGGAGTGTAGCGGGGGGGGGGGGGGGGGGAGTGTAGCGGGGGGGGGGGGGGAGGGGGGTTGTGTCCCGGGGGGGGGTTGTGTCCCGGGGGGGGGCCCCGGGGGGGGGGGGGGGTTGTGTCCCGGGGGGTGGGGGGGTTGTGTCCCGGGGGGGGGGGGGGTTGTGTCCCGGGGGGGGGGTCCCGGGGGGGGGGGGGGTTGTGTCCCGGGGGGTGGGGGGGTTGTGTCCCGGGGGGTTGACTCCCCCCTCCCCCCGGGTGAGCCTGTAGCTGGGGAAGGCCGCTCTCCATCCCCATGTCAGGGTGACTCAGGGACCGTGCGGGGTGGCTCAGGCCTACAGCCCATGCCCTGGTCACAGTGTGACCTGCTGGCGGGC